>NC_143527.1:30031258-30377681 GCF_031878675.1 Megascapheus bottae
TAGAATCCTTTTCCTTTCATGAGTAAGTTGAAATGTGGAGAGGCATTTTATTCGGGAAAACAAAAGGAAATTGGGTATGGCTGAGGGAAAGCACAGAGCTTTCCCTCAGAGCTAGCAGAGCTATAAAGCATATAGCTCTGATAGCTCTCACTATATTTTTTTCTCATTTTAATAGAATTCAGGGAATAGAGATTTGCTTCGCATTTATCTGTGGCCTCTGAAGGTATGACACTTCACTCCCCTGTGTCTCCTTCCCTCCCATTATCTGGTCCTTTTGCTCACTGGCTGGTGCTCTTCCACTTAGCTATGCCTCCAACCCCCAAAGGCACTCATTTCTAAAAAACAACTTCATATTTCCTGGGCATGTTTGTTTATATTTAGATCTTTGAATGTGTGCTATTGTGTTTCCTGATTTGCATTTTTAGAAGCAGTTTAATTGCCTGCATTTTCCCTTCTCTGAGTCCCTCATTTCCTCTGGATGCTGTTTCCCCCCCCCTCCCCAATGCGGCTCATTAACGCAGCTCCTCTATGCCTTTATTTAGGTGATGGCTTAGTGAGTTAACACACAGGATGCACATTGTCTTTGGTTAGAGTGTTCATGATACTAGGTTTATTAAGTCTACTTTCCGAGTATCAGTTGTAGTAGCACCTCTTGTGTTTGGGGCAGTCCTAGCTACTTGTGCTTTTGGATTTTATTCCTTAGAAAAAAATCCACTTTTTTAAAAAAAAATTATTTTTTTTCATTTTTTTAATTTCTGGCATTGTTTGGCACTAAGTATCTGTTAGGTAGACTCATTTCTACCCTAAACATTTTTATTATGGAGTGATTAGAACCACAGGGTTTTTTTTGTTTGTTTTTCTAAAAAGTGTTTTGACTCTGATCACTATTCAAATACAATTAATCTCCAAAGTTTACTTAAAACTTTTTAAACTGTAGTGTGGATGGGAGAAAGATATCCATTTGAAAGAATTTCCTGTTAATATTTAGTATTTACTTCAGCAAAGCTTGAGCTGTTGGCTAAGATTTGAAATAGATCCCTGTGACATGTGATCATTGCATTTATTAGTTGCTAGGCAAAGTAAGATACTGGACACAGAATTCTTTCATTCTCTTTATTTGTTTGTAAGCCCATGAATAACTTGAAAGGTAGAGGGGAGGGTACTGTAGGTTGATAATGATTTGCCTAACAGATTTCCTTGAGCCCTCCACCTAAGACACTTTTAAACTAGTACTGTGCTAAGATACTTTTAAACTAGTACTTTAACATAAAGAAGATTGTTTAATAGATTGGCATGGTGTCAAAATTTATATTTTTGTTTTTAAACCAAGCCATGCTTTTGTACTTTTAAACAGAATGTGAACAATATTTGATATTCAATTTTGCCTAATCTTGGGGTTACAGTACTATTGTTAGAAATAATATATTTTCTTTCTCCAATGATGTGTAATTTTTGGGAATTTACCAAATATTGTTCTAAGTGTAGAAAGAAGATAAATGTTGAGCATGGTGCTAGTGGCTCATTCCTGCAATCCTGGCCACTCAGGAGGCTGAGATAGGAGAATCATCGTTCTAGGCCAGCCTGACAGAAAAGTCCAAGAGATTCCATCTTAAAATCACTACTAAAAAGCTGGGCTGGAGTCATGGCTCAAATAGAGTGCAAGCAAGATAACTTTTTTTTTTTTTTCGGCAGCTGAAACAGATACTTAGATTATTGTGAATTTCTGGAAACACAGAGATGGTTAGTGGGCATCTGCATGAGTATAGGATATAGCAGTGTTTTGCTTTTTAGATGATATAGAAAACAATTTCATCCTCTGTAACCTTTAAGTGTGCCTTCTGGTTTCTTTTTCCTCCTATTAGTTGAAATCTGGTCAACTCTTTTTTAACGTTATACATGGAAGATTTCCCCTTTCGTTTGTCTTTCCTGGTCTTCCATCTCTTTGCTCTGGTGTTTCCCCTCCAGATCATGACTGAATCTGAGTTTTTAATTCCACCTGTGTAACCTGCTTCTGAGTCTGCTTTTTCCTCCTGATCTTATAGTCATCCATATGGGCTGATGCTCTTAGTGTCTTAAAATGTACATATGACCTTATCACACAATGAGTGGCTTAAAATGGTAGAAATGTATGTCCTCACACTTCTGGAGATTGAAGTCTGAAATAAGGAATTCTTAGGACAGGTTCTCTTATGGCTTTATGCCTGTTGCTGATGACCGCAGCACTCTAGTTTTTGCCCTTGTCTTCACTTTTGTGTACCTGCGTATGAAAATCTCCATCTTCTTTTCTCTCGTAAGATCAATTACCATTGGATTTAGGGTCCCCCCAGCTGATCCCCAAATGATCTCTTCATCTTACAATCCTTAATTTCATTACATCTACCAGAATCTGACTCAGGACATGAAGAGAACCTAAAATTAAAGATATGGAAACATGTTTTGGGGGGAACCTCCACCTCCCTCTGGTAGTTGTAAGAACCTGATGAAAATGAGTGTGATTTCATGAGGTCCTCAGCTTGATGCCAGACCCTAGTTGCTACTCAGGAAATGTTAATTCATCTTCTTCGTAGAAACCTGTGCTGTCCAACAAACACCGTGGATGACAGCCGCAGTTGGTAGTAGGTTCTGTGTTTCACTTTGCCCACATTATGGTCAGGTAACCTTTCCTCTGTGTGTTTGCACTGCTCTCTCTGATCTTCCCCAGACCACAGCCTTGTGGGCCTTAATTGTCTAGCTCTCTCTCACCCTCCCCCCAGACTATGCTATCTCCCCTCTTTTCTTGTTTCTTAAACCATCTACACACTGGCATAGGACAGCTTGTTTATCCATTACTGTCAAGCCACTCAGGTTGTCTATCGTATGCTGGATCTATGTTTCACCTACTTTTCAGAGCCTCCACCCTCTGAGCCTCCACTTGCTTGCACTGTCTTCCTGTCTCTTCTTTTAGTGCTAGAAATCATTCACTTTTTTCTGCCAGCTTCTTTTCTTCATTCATGTTTGGGCCCTGCTTCTTCCCTGTGATCTTGTTGGTCTCCTTTTCTAAAAACTCATTGCTTTCCCTTTGCCATTATTTCTTCAATTCTTATTGGTTTCTGAAAGAAAATACTGTCTTGGAGGTTAGCATTTCCTAATAAGTTGTGGAGAGGTAATAGCCCAGGCTAATAGCCATGTGGCATTGGGCAGGTTACTTAACTCTATGCCTCTGTTTCTCTATCTGTAAAATGGGAAGAACAGCACCTACCTTACAGTGTTGCATATGATTAAATAAATTGGTACAGATAAAGTATACCTCAGCTCTAAGGATACCTAACAAACAGTCTATGCTGTGCTTTTTTTTTTCTTCCTTAACCTTTGTTAATCTTCTCTTTTTTGCTTGTTGCTTCTTCCCTGTGTTCAAGCTGAGATCCTATGGATCATTTATGTATCTCCATTTTAGGTCATTTTTTTGTTATAATTCACCACTTTAGTTCCAGCTTTCATTTATATATGAATGCTTTTCCTAATTGTTTTTCTAGCTTATTTTCCCCTCTACCTTCAGTCCTATATCTATAACTGAGTTTCTGTACTTAAACACATTTGTAACCTGGAAAGGGGCAATTTGTCATAGCCTTCAGTCCAGGGCCCATTTCTAGGTTCTTGTAGACTGGTGCATCCTTCTCATCGTGAATGCTCCTGTCAGTAAACATAGCTAGCAGGGGGAAAGGTGGAGACAGATTTATAGCAGACCTCTTCCTTAATTTTCTTTCCCAGAAAATGAGGCAAGTTCATAAATCTTTCCTTATAAGCTCTGAGACAGAATGCCTAGAAGCTTTCATAAACTGTTACTGTTTCAAGTTTGGGGTTTTTTGTTTGTTTTTTTTTCTCTTCTTTGTTTCCTTTTTTTAAATTTAGACCAGCCTCTTACCTAATCTTTTAGCGGAGGCCAGCATCATTTACAGAAGTCTGGGTTTATTATCTTTAGCCCATTTCTCCTAGCCTGTGGCAGGCCTTTGTTTAGGTTAGTGTAGAACAAACATTTAAAATACTGGTAGCAGATTTTATGTAGATCACTTTGGAATTAAGTAATCCCGGCTGTGCCACCCAGTTAGCTTTAATACTCTGTTTACTGTCTCATCTCTTACATTTCAGATGAACTTTACATCTTTGTATAGGTAGAGTTGTTACGGTTAGTTTGGCTTTAAAAAAATTTCATTCATGGTCGTGGGGAGTAGCCTAGTGGTAGAGTACCTGCCTATCATGCACCAAGCCCTTAGTTTGATTCCTCAGAACCACATACACAGAAAACTCTAGGAAATGGCACTGTAGCTCAAGTGGCAGAGTGCTAGCCTTGACCCAAAAATGTCCAAGGACAGTGACCAGGCTGGGGGAATTTTTTTTATTATCTTTAAATGGTTGTACGAAGGAATTTCAATTCAGTATGTCACTTTTCGTCTTTTATTGAAACATTTTTGTACATTTTGGTTCTTACTTTTTTTTTTGTCAGTTATGGGGCTTGAACTCTGAGCCTGGGCACTGTCCCTGTGCACTTCAGCTCAAGGATAGCCCTCTACCACTTGAACCACAGCACTATTTCCAGTTTTATGGTAGTTAATTGGATATGAGTCTCATGGGCTTTTGTGCCCAGGCTAGCTTTGAACTGTGATCCTCAGATCTCAGCCTCTTGAGTAGCTATGATTACAGGTGTGGGCCACTGGTGCCTGGAAGTTCTGTTTTAAGCTGTTTACTTTTCTTCGCTATTCTTGTAACAGCCATTCAAGTAGAAAAATATTTTTTGTAGTGTTGTAATCCTTTATAATACAGTCAAGCCTGAACAAGTTAAATCTAATTATAGGACTGCTTTCTAGAAAGCATGTAGATATAATGTTAAAAATGACTGAGGCAAAGCGTACATGAAACATGAATTTCTGCTCGTCTGTCTTTTATGGGTTGAAAAGGAAAATAAAACTTATTTTATTCTTTTCTGCTGATTATATTTAGCACTCTGCTTATTCTTACTGATGTGTAACTATATATAAAAATGAGAGAGGAAGTAGTATATAGTACATTTTGCTCATCTCTCGACATTTGCTTATCTCTTGGTAAGGAAGTATGAATAGGGCCCAGAAAATTAGTGTTTGTTCTTACCTGTTGGATTTCTTTCTTTCTTTCTTTCTTTCTTTCTTTCTTTCTTTCTTTCTTTCTTTCTTTTTGTTGATTTTTTGACTCATTACTGTGTTCACTGACAACTTTCCTTAACATTGGCAGTCATTAACGGAACTTAGTTGTTTCTTTGCTTTGCACAGTGTGAGCTTTTTTTCTGGGTGGAGATCTGGCTTTCGTGGCTTTGTTTAGAGAGTTTAGAGGGGAAGAGGCTTTAGAGAACATGTGGTATTGTTCTGTTCCCACCCCCCGTTTATTTTGGCTTGTCCCAAGGCTTGAACTCAGGGCCAATGCACTGTCCTTGGGCTTTCTCAAGGCTAGAGCTCTACCACTTAAGCCACAGCACCACTTCCAGCCTTTTCTATGTATGTGGTATTGAGGAATAGAACCTGGGTCTTCATGCATGCTAGGCAAGCACTCTACTACTATGCCACATTCCTGACTCTAGTTCTACCTTATTTTATTTATTTATTTATTTATTTAGCCAGTCCTGGGCTTGTGCTCAGGGTCTGAGCACTGTCCTTAGACTTTCTCAAGGCTAGATCTCTACCACTTGAGCCTCAGCACCACTTCCAGCTTTTTTTCTATGTGTGTGGTACCAAGGAATCAAACCCGGGTCTGCATGCATGCTAGGCAAGCACTCTACCACTAGGCCAAACTCCTGGCCTCTGGTTGTATCTTTTTAAAATGAAGAAACTGGGATCCAGTGAATGGTCCTCTTCTGCACTAGCAGAAGAGACAAGCAGAAGATCTTCTGAATTCATTTTTCTGCTTGCTGAAGCGGTTCTTGGTACCACATTTGGGTTCTGAGCTTTGTCAGTGCTCCAGGAAGTAAGGGCTTATTTTTTAAAGCACTTAGCATATAGAAATAAGTTAACCAGTCTTAACATGCACATTGATTTTTTAATGTAATTTTTTAATTTTATTTTTTATTATCGAAGTAATGTATAGCGGGTTATAATTACATTCACCAGTTAATAGGTGCATTGCTTCTCACACATTGATACACTTTCTTATGTTTTTTGTCCCCATTTCCCATCCCCAATCTCCTCCCAATCATCTTGTCCCCCCCCTCCCCCCCCCCCCCCCCCCCCCCCCCCGCTTCCCTTTCCTATTTCAAAGAAACAAATAAATGTATATACAATATACCAGGTAACAAAGTCAAATACAGTAACAATATGAGATTAACCTAAAGGGTAACAAAAGAGAAGAGAAATAACATAGTCCATTAAGAACACTAGTCACTCAAGATAAAGCTCTTGTTCCATATCTTAGTGATCCTTTCATTTAGTCTCATTGATTTTTTGATGTTATGTATTGTTGTTATTTTGATAGGCAGATTTGTCACTGAAAGGGACCGTAAAAGCTGAAATATTAATGCTTAGAAAGTACAAAAGTAAAAATTGATTCTAGAATATAGTTGCCTCCCTGAACACACCAAGAATATGTAAGATCAATTGCAGGATATTTATCCACACTAGATACTATGGTTATTTGTGGTACATGTACTGTTAAATAAGAAACCACTATATAATTTGCTTTTGTTGATCATAGGACTTGAACTCTGGGCCTGGGTGCCGTCCCTGAGCTCTTTAGCTCTAGGCTGTCTCCCTACTCTTGAGCCAAGCCTCACTTCCCATTTCTAGATGTTAATTGGAGATAAGAGTCTCAGGTCCTTTTGTGCTAGGGCTGGCTTTGAACCTTGATCCTCAGATCTTAGCTTCCTGAGGGGCCAGGATTATAGGCATAAGCCACTGTGCTTGATGACACTATATAATTTTTCACATGAGAAAGTTGACATGATTAGAAAAAGTGAATTTTAAGGTAAGGATTGAGTATTTTTTTTGAAATGACCGAATTTATATACTTTATAGAAGAAAATTATTTAAAGGCAGAGGAGCTTATTTTGAGTTTTTTGTTCATTTAGTCTCCTGTTTGATAAATTACATCAGTTTATTATCTTATTACATTTTTTCATTTCTGCAGTCATTATATTCAATATACATATGTGAATGTGGAAGCAGTCAACTTGAGGGGAATGGAGGGTTGGGTTGGGAGAAAGGGAGAACGTTGGAAGGAGTTGACTTTGGTAGAGATGGGTTCTACTATTAGGTGGAACTGAAACCTCTTTTGCATAACTACTTAAAGATTTTAAAAAGATTCATTTCTATTGTCAGTTGAACTTTTGTAAATATTAAAATTGGAAGTAGTTTCTTAAGTTTTCCTTTTCTGTTAGGCATAGTGACTATCCAAAGGTAATTGAGTTGATCTGCTTATGGGACATGTCACTAATTTTGGCTATTGTCTTGTTAAGTAAGAAAAGCTTATTACATTATGACATTCTCCTCTTTTTTTTTCTTTTATAGCTAACACCTATCTTTTTATGGTACAAGCTCGAGGTATAATGTTGAGAGAAAATGTAAAAACAATAGGACATATGATCAGGCTGTACACAAATAAAAATGCCACCCTCAATGGGACAGGTAAGACTACTTCCTTCTACATCATGTTTGCTTTGCTTCTATCCTTGTAGTCACAGATGGCAAATGAAAATGTTTAAAGTCTAGTGTGCCAAAAAGTAACTCCATGTTAAAGATAAAGTATCTCCTATTGAGTGTACTGGTAGGCTTTTATGTTGGAAATCAGAACTGTCACATATTTTAAGATGTATAAAGCTGTGATCTCAAGATCTATGGTATGAAGATATTTAAGTTGATTCTTCAGATTATAAGCAAAATACAAACAATAGCTTGTGGCCAGAAGCGATAGAAATACCTTTTAAACATGCATGGAAATGTCACAATGAAATCCTGTGTATAGCTCATACACTCACATACACACACACACACACACACACACACACACACACACACAGAGAAAAATAGAGCAGCTACTACCTTTTCAATTTATCTACTATATTTAAGATAAGAAAAGCTTCAGAGAGTCATTTATTTTATTTTATTTTTTGCCGGTCCTGGGCCTTGCACTCAGGCCTGGACACTGTCCTTGGGCTTTCTCAAGACTGAACTCTACCACTTGAGCCACAGCACCATTTCTGCCTTTTTTTCATTCTATGTATGTGGTACCGAGGAATTGAACCCCAGTCTTAGTGCATGCTAGGCAAGCACTCTACCAGTAGGCCAAACTCTCGGCCCCATTTTTGTTTTTTAAAATTATTTATTTATTTTTTGCTAGTCCTGAGGCTTGAACTCAGTGCCTGGGTGCTATTCCTGAGCTTCTTTTGCTAGTGCTCTACCACTTGAACCACAGCACTACTTCTGTGTTTTTGGTTTAGTAAAGTATCTATTACGTTCACTGTGTCCCTAAAATACTTGTCCGATGGTATCTAGAATATACTGTTTTAAATTACAGAATCATTATTAATAATTCTCGATAGTTTTATGATATTTTAAAGGGTTAAAATTGCAAATCAGTGGAAATGTTATCTGTAAGTGGACTTTTCATTAGATTTACATAAGATTAAAATGTAATAATGTAATAGGCCTAGTAGAAGGCTGGCTCAAATGTGTGTGACCCAAGGAGGACCAGCAACATTTAAAAAGATCTTGTACGTCACAGGGCCAGGAGTTGGCCTAGTGGTAGAGTGCTTGCCTAGTATGCACGAGGACCCTGGCTCGATTCCATGGTACGCCACACATAGGGAAAAAAAAAGCCAGAAGTGGTGCTGAGGCTCAAGTGGTAGAGCTCTGTCCTTGAGAAAGTCCAAGCTCAGTGCTCAGGCCCTGAGCTCAAGCCCAGGACTGGCAAAAAAAAAAAAAAAAAAAAAAGATGTTGTAGGTCACACTAATGTTTACTTATGGGGAAGTGGTGCAACAGAGCTAAAGAATGAAATGCTTTTTTGTGAGGTTTCCTGCTGTGTCTTCTAGACTGTTCTAGGCATAACTTGAGAGGTCAGTGGGTCAGTTATGGTATATTCTTATTTTATGCCGTTAACTTGTTCTGTCTGTGTTTCCTGCCTACCCAGTAGAAAAAAGCTCCATTTCCCAGCCATAAGTGTTCTTTTTTAAATAAATGTATGGGATTTAGGCAGTGGTTTTTGACTCTTTGAGAAATAATTCCAGGTAGTAACATGCTGATTTACAATTTAATGTCATACATACACGTACAAAATTTGTTGTAGTCATATGTCCATTTATTTAAGTTGCCAGAAGTCAAAACATTCAATTTTCTTTAATCTTTAGCCTGAAGTTCTTTTAGAAAATCTGTCTCAACAGAGCAGGCATTTTAATAGTGCAATAAAGCCTTACTAAGTGGTCTTCTGCATTGATTGTTCTGAGTAATAGATCACATTTAGATGTTTAAACATTTGAAAAGCTTATTTGGAACTATCCTGGCTCTGATACCTAAGAAGAAGGGGAAATGGAATTCACATCTGAAGCTTTGAAGTTGTGCCACGTTCATTTAGCCAGCACGTACCGAGCAATTAGCATCAAATAGTTTGTCTACTTTAGATGTGGGAGACAGCATTGAGGAAAACATTTTTCCATTTGTATGTGAATCTCTTTCCAAGGAGATGGAAGCATAATGGGTCTTCACCATGCAGTTAGTCATTTCTCTCTCCCTCCTCCCCATCTCCCGCCCTCCCCCTTTTTTTCTTTTTTGCCAGTTCTGGGGCTTGAACTCAGCCTGGGCACTGTCCCTAAGTCTCTCTGTGCTCAAGGACAGCACTCTGCACCTTGAATCACAGAGCCACTTCTGGATTTTTTTGTTTATGTGGTATTGAGCAGTTGAACCCAGGGCTTCATGCATGCTAGGCAAGCACTCTACTACTAAGCTACATTCATAGCCAATAGTCATGTCTACACAGATATATACAAGGAAACAGTGTCCAGTAAAGTGTTCAGAGAGCTAATTGAGCTCTAGAGGAGAATTCATTAACATGTAGTGGTTTAATTTAGTAATTAAAATGTAGACTGGTCATGATATTTCTGGGTTCATTTGACTTCAAAATGGAATTTTTAAACAATTCTTAATGTATCAAATATAAATAGGTATGATACTTTTTTGAATAGAAATGTTGTATGATTACAACCAAAGGATGTATCAACAGAGCCAGGAAATGAAAAACAAACAAACAAACAAAAACCAACACAAAAACCAAGATAGCCAGGCAGGCGTGATGGCTCACACCTGTAATCCTAGCTACTCAGGAGGCTGAGATCTGAGGATCACAGTTCAAAGCCAGCCTAGGAACTAAAGAATTTGAGACCCATCTCTAATTAATTACTAGAAAATTGGAATTGGGGCTATGGCTCAAGGGATAGGGCGGTATCCTTGAGCTGAAGAGCTCAGGGACAACACCCAGGCCCAGGGTTAGGGTGGTAACCTTGAACTGAAGAGCTCAGGGACAGTGCCCAGGCCCAGAGTTCAAGCCCCATGATCCACACACACACCAAAAAGGTGTATTTACTGAATAATGACTAAGACAGGTGATACTGCATTCAGATAGGTGGAAGGCTTGTTAGAAATAACCCAGCATACTTCCTTATTTGATGGATACACAAAGTAAAGGTAGCAGGTACAGCTCAGCTGACACAGATAGGCAGATTTTTGTAGAGTTTCTAGAACCTGTTTTTTTTTTTAATTTTAATTAATTACTCTATTTATTTATTTATTTAGCCAGTCTTAGGGCTTGAACTCAGGGCCTGGGCACTGTCCTTGAGCTTTCTCAAGGATAGCACTCTACCACTTGAGCCACAACACCACTTCTGGCCTTTTCTATGTATGTGTTACCAAGGAATGAAACCGTGGTCTTTGTGCAGCTAAGCAAGCACTCTCCCACTAAGCCATGCTTCCGGCCCCCAGAAACTGTTTTTTAAGGTTCCCTTTGCAGGAAAAATGAAGCCATTAAGAGACATAGTTTGGGCTGGAAGTTTGGCTTAGTACTAGAGTGCTTGCCTAGCATATGTGAAGCCCTGGGTTCAGTTCCTTGGTACCACATACACAGAAAAAGCTAGAAGTGATGCTATGGCTCAAGTGGTAGAGAGCTAGCTTTGAGAGGGCTCAAAGACAATGCCCAGGACTGGAGTTCATGCCCCAGGACTGGCAACAGGAAAAAAACAACAAAAAAAAGAAAAGGCATCCTTTGAAAGTCTCATTCTCCTCATCCCTTAAATGTTAAAACTTGGTTGTGAGTTGAGTACAGGACTTGCACAGCACCTTTCATTCTGTTGCCCTTTTCTTTGGGTGTGCCTCTCAAAGGGAGGAAGCAAGTGGAGGCCCCAGAGCTCATCTTGCTTCCATCCATTCATTAGATGAAATAATGTCTGTCTTTTGCAGCAAATGCATCTGTTCCCCATTCTGAAAGCAGTGGTTATGCTTGATAGGCATTGCTCACCCAACCGCTTTTGTAGAAACAATGATTTTGTGGGTTTCTCACATTATAGTCTGTGAAAGCTGAAATCCTTTTGGGCTATGTAATCAGGTATGGATTTTATGCCAGTATATATCCTGGCAGGGCACAGGTACTTTTATTAGATGTTGGAAATAAAAGACAGCTTGACTTTAGTTAATAGAGATATTCCAAATAGTGGCCAGGTGGATGATAGACTTGTGTAAACATCATTGATAGATGGCATAAATACCGTTGGGCAGAGGACTCAAGAACCACAGAAACGTTTCTATAACTCTAGCAGTGAGTTGAACTCTTCATGTTTGTAATGATCTAGCCAAAATACTGGTTTAGCTATAAAACTTTGTATTTAGAGGAAGTATTTAGACTATAGCTTTGAAAATTGAGTTCTTTAAGCCTGATCAAAGTGATAAATGTGTTCTTTTATTAAAGATTTGGTCATATTAGCACTAGAATAAAATGTGTAATTATTTTCTCGGGCCCTCTTGCCCCCAGTCTCCCTGGGGGGGAATGACATCTGTGTGTTTGTAGCAATGTCTAGAGAGCTGGAAATGTCAGAGACTTGGATATGAGAATGTGAAAAAGAGGAGGGATGCATATTAATGACAAAAGCTAATATATTATACAGAGGAAGAGATGCTCTGATTTAAAGTTGATACATGACATTAAGGGATTCCTTGAAGTTTTCATGATAAAGTTAATATTTTCTGTACCTCAGGTTTCTTTTCTTTTCTTTTGTAATCAGTTTTTGGAATACACAAAGGCTTGAGTACAGCCTTTTAAAAATATTATTTATTTATTTATTTATTTATTTTGTGGGTCATGGTGCTTGATCTTGGCCTGGGCACTGTCCTTGAGCTCTTCAGCTGAAGGCTACTGCCTTACCCTTGGGCCTGGGTATTGTCCCTGAGCTTTTCAGCTCAAGGCTACCACCCTACCCTTGAGCCAAGCCCCACTTCCTGTTGTGTAGGGGTTAATTGGAGATAAGAGTCTCAGGTCCTCTTATGCCCGGGCTGGCCTTGAGCCCTGATCCTCAGATCTCAGCCTCCTAAGTAGCTAGTATTACAAGTGTGAGCCACCACACCCTGTGATACAGCCTTATTTTATTTTCTCTATTTCTATCCATTGTAAATGTGTAATGTATAGCTGCTTAAGAAAAATTCAGTGAATAAAAGAAAGGAAGACCCACTACATTGATGTTGTTAGACCATCTGTTCTTTCTTTTGCTTGTGCAAAAGAGCTATGAGATGAAGTGTGTGTGTGTGTGTGTGTGTGTGTGTGTGTGTGTGAGAGAGAGAGAGAGAGAGAGAGAGAGAGAGAGAGAGAGAGAGAGAGAGACACCAATAGAGCTTTGTGATATCTGCAGAACTTGTTCTATATTGTTTTTACTATTTATGTTGAGAAGTAAGCTACATAAATATGTTTTAATTTTGAGTAATACTTTTCTGTTTTAAAATCACAATAAAAAAAAGAATCACAGTTTAAAAAAATTCTCCTGATTTCCACTGGGCATGCATGTAATCCTAATTACTCAGGAGGCTGAGATCTGAGGATCAAGATTCAAAGCCAGTCGGGGCACAAAAGGACCTGAGACTATCTCCAATTAACCTCTAGAAAACAGGAAGTAGGGGCTTGGCTCAAGGGTAGGGCATTAGCCTTGAGCTGAAGAGCTCAGAGACAGTGCCCAGGCCAAATTCAAGCTGCATGAACCACCAGAAAGAAAAAAGAAAAAAAAATCTCCTGGGCCCCTGTGTTTGGGGAACAACTTTTAATTTTTTAAATTTGATATGTATTCTTATTAGCATAAAGAAGTTGTACAAGGAGAGTTTTATTGTACTACTTCCACACATGTATACAGTGTATTTGAACTTTATAAATGTTTAAGTTTGTTTTGGCTTTATCTTCATTTCTATTTTGTCTGCTTTTCATCTTTGTCTTTTTTTTTTTTTTTATTCTTCTGGAGTTGAACGTGAGGCCTGACTGCCTAGCTTGGGCTCTACAACTAAGCTAACCCTAGACTGCTGGTTTTTGATTTATCAGTTGTAACCATTCCTGTTAGAGAAGAAAGGCATTCAGTAGTTGGTAGTGGCACAGTGTTTTCACATCTTACTCCATAGCAATTATGTTGGGACCTATCATTCAAATCAGTCTTATTTAGGGATGTAAACAATGACTTGTTTGTTTTCCTGGGTCAAGTGATAGGCAATATTTAGTGGATTGTTTTTATTTTTATTGAAACTACTCATTGGCCCTTTTCTCCTAATTGCTGTGCAGGTACCAGTGCCTTTTCCTGAGCTCTAAGCTCTTGTGTAGACCACAGTGGGTTTTGAAATTCTCACCTCATTGTTTCTTTCTACCCACTGCTTTTGAGACATATGATGGTCACTCTGCTAATAGTTACTATGCAGAGACTTTTTTTTTTTAAATTCTGGAAGCTTTTAGGCTTGTTTCCCTTCTTTCAGGATGGAAAGAAAGGATCTTGTGTTTTTGTTTGTTTTGTTTTGATTGCTTGTGGGTCTTGACTCAGGACCTGGGAACTGTGCCTGAGTTCTTTGGCTCAAGACTAGCACTCTACCACTTTGAGCCACAGTTCCACTTCTAGTTTTTGAGTGGCTAACTGGAGATGAGTCTCACAGAGACTTTTCTGCCTGGGCTGGTTTTGAGCCACGATCCTCAGATCTTAGCCTCCTGAGTAGCCATTGGCACCTGTCTACAGAAGAGAGCTTAATTTTTTTTCCTTTTGCTAAATATGATTGGGTTTATCAGTATGGAAACACTTGTCCTTGTGCCTAGCAAGGAAAATCTTGTTTTAAAATATGATGTAAACTTTGATAAATAATACTTCAACGTATTTTAAAAAGGATCTTAAGGAAGCAATTAAAGCCTCATTGGGTTTCTTTATACTTTAGTGCAGTGCCTTAAAGCCTTTCAGATGCATTTGGGTGAGAGATAATATAGTGTGAACCCAAAGAAGAGCTCTGTGGCTTTGGTCTGTCCCTAGTCACCTAAAACATTCCTCCAGACTAGCTTTTCCCCAGCTCCACAGTGTCTTGCTGGACCCTTTCACAGTGAAAGACTGGGAGATTCTTGAGATTCTCTCCCACTCCCTGGTAGAACAGTCCTTGGCAGTTGAACCATCGTGGGGTCTCTAGGTTGTGGCTTTTTCCAATCTAGTTGATACCTCATTGATGTTATTCACATGGGGTTTCCATGCAGTATGTCCTTTGGAGTTTTTCCTTCTCTGGTTCTCTTTCTTCCTTCTGGGCTTGGAGCTTTTGTTCCACCCACCAACCTGTGCTTAGAAGCCTTGGCAGGATGATGTTTCCTAAGTGGATCTGGAATTGGCTATGTCCTGCTCTGAAGTGCTCTTTAGGCCCTGGCTGCAGCCCCATTAACTCCATGGTGATGATGGAGGGATAATTAGAAACCCAGGAAGGGGGTTGAGTTCACTTTGTCTCTTCTCATAGGGTTCACAAGTAGACATCTACCATTTTCCCATGGGTCAAAAAGTTCCCTTTGGAGTAGATAACTGAAGATTGAAGTATCTTCTAGAGCATCATTTTCTGGGGTACATAATGGATTGGGGAGACACAGTAGTTAACTGTTGTAATCTCTTTTCTCTACCCCAATGGTTGTCCTTGGCCAGCTTCCTCTGTGCAGCAGGAAACTGGCATGTCCTGGTTTCTCAGATTTGCATCTGAAAACTTGGGCTCTGTAAAGGACTGGAATCTTTCTTTGTTTCCTGGTTTAATAATCTTTAAACTCTGATTTATTTCTGTGTTCACCTCATGTTTTGGTTTGGTCATGTGTTTATGACTGCAAATGTTGACTGTGGGCCAAAGGTTGTTCTGAGGTTGAAATATTTTATCTTATTGAAATGTAAAAATGACCACAGCAGGAAGACAAATGAAAAAAAAAAAAAGATCCTAATGGCCCTACCTTGCAAACATGTATACTTCTGGAGCAAGGATTTGAACTCAAGCATTTGACTTTTCTGTTCTGGACACCTGCTGTTTATGTAGTAAAACTTTCTGACACTAAGGGGAATGGATTCCCCAAGGCTTGTAGTGTGCAGATGCAGAGTGACTAAAAGCAGTGTGACTAAAGGATGTGTCATAGAGAAGTGGAGTAGGGAAATATCAATTTCTTATACATGTGTTCACCCACTCTTCTGTTCTCTATATGGAGATAGAACTGTGCTGGGGCTGTGTCCTTGCTTTAAGGTAGTAAGGATTCCCACCCTCTTTACATTTGGCCCAAACGGAGGGGATGGGAACAGGTGTTCTCATGTCTGCATGTGAGATAAGGATGGGTTCCTCTCTGGTCTTCTCCTGGGAAATCATGCTGAGGTGTCCATTTTAGCAGTGAGGTACTTTATCCTATTTCTTTCTAGGTAATTGCTTAAATACTTCTACAGGTTGTATATTGGTGATTCCTGTGGCATACATTGTACTAGAATGAAGCAAAAACCAGTGCTCTGGTTGTGACTTTCTTTTCTCTCTCTCTCTCCATGTCTCCAAGATTATCCAGAAGGCAATAATTCAAGTGACTATCTTGTTCAAACCACAACGTATCTCCCAGAAAACTTCACATATTCTCCATACCTTCCCTGCCCAGAAAAACTGCCTTACATGCGTAAGTGTGAGCTATTTTGATTTTCCTGTTTACTTGTGTTACAATGAAGGAACAAGAGCCACATGACTCATGCACGTGGATCAGATGGTCATTATTGTGGGTACCAGGTTCAGATTAGGCAGTGTGATATTGTATTTTGGGAGGCAAAATACTGTTCTGGAGGGAATGGTTGAAAAGTCCGGAAAAAAATGCAAGAGAAAATGTCACATACCTAGGGTCTCCTTCCTAAATTTAAGAACTAATACTTTGGCTTATATCCAAATTGATTTCAAGTAGTTGTTAAGAGAATAGTCTTCTTTTTGAATATACTAGGACAATAAGATTAATGTAGTCTTTTATGTATGTTTGTGTATGTATGGGTGTGTGTGTGTATGTGTGTGTGTGTGTGAGTATGTATGTGTGTGTATGTTTGCAGGGGGCATCTTCTTTTTTTGTTGTTGTCGTTAAGATCAAGTCTTGCCATGTAGCCCAATCTAGTATTTAATTTAAGAGCCTCCTGTTTCAGCCTTGCATGTGCTGGGGTTACTGGAATGTGCCACCACATTGAGCTAGAGACCTTTTGGCTACCATCTTAAGGCTAGTTCTGGATTCACCCCAGCCCAAGAAGTAATTCGTTCTATATAATTTTATTTATACATTTATTTAAAACTTGTATATAGATAGAAAATATAGTTTCAAAGGTTCCAAAAATTTTATGTGATCCTAAAAGTACATTTCAAGCCAGGTACTCAGCTCATGCCTGTAACCTAAGATACTCATGCAGCTGACATCCGAGGATCATGGTTCAAAGCCAGTCCAGGCAGGAAAGTCTCTGAGACTCTTATCTTCAGTTAACCAATAGAAAGCCAGAAGTGGATCTGTGGCTCAGAGTGGCAGAGGACTCGCCTTGTGCAAAAGAGCTCAGGGACAGACCCTGAGTTCAATCCCCAGGACTAGAAAAGAACATTCCATTCTGTGACTTTTTTTTTTTTTTAATAAAGTGACTTTATTGAGAGCTACTCATGTTGTTACATAAAACTTAATTTATTACTCTTCATTGTTGTAGAGCATGTCTATAGAAACATGCCACCTTTCATTTAGCCTGCTGCTTAGTTGGCAGACAATGATATATACTTTCTTCAATGACAAAATAGCGCAAAAACCAAACCAAACACACCAATCCTCCCACCACACACACAAGATATCTCAGTTTTATTTTTAATCTTCCATGGGAGAATAGTACACCTGAGATTTTCTGTGCATATGTGCATGCGTGCTTAAGAATTAATGCCTCATGCAGAACTCCAGATAGGCTGTTCCATTTTCTGGATTTCAGTTTTAGTGACACCAGAATACACCATTGTAACAGTTCTGAGGCCAGGCTGCTGATCCTGGTGCACATTTCAAGCAGTAGATCTCATTGTTGCTGCACAGTTGAAGTACACAGAACCCCTCACTTTCTGGCTTTACCTCTCTGGGGACTAGTTTGGGGAGAAAAGTGATTCTGATCTTATTATGGTGGAAATTGAAGAAGTGATTTATGTGGCCACCTGTTTGTCTTGACTTTGTGATTACAGTTTTCTTCAACGTGTGTGTTCTTGTCTGTGCAACACCTAATGAAACTCCTGGATAATATTCCGTTGAAATACTGATTACAGTAATTTTATCTTCATAATTTACATTTTCAAGGATTGATAGTTTTAGGAAATCTTTCTTTCCTTGATAACAGTTATTTTTTCTCCATTACTGTTTTCAGTAAACTGATTAATGAAGAGTTTCTGCTTGTAATCCTAGCTACTCAGGAGACTGAGATCTGAGGATGAAGGTTCAAAGCCAGCCTAGGCACAAAAGAACCTGAGACTCTTATCTCCAGTTAACCTCTAGAAAATGGGAAGTGGGGCTTGGCTCAAGGGTAGGGTGGTAGCCTTGAGCTGAAGAGCTCAGGGGCAATGTTCAGGCCCAGGAGTGGGGTGGTAGCCGTAAGCTGAAGAGCTCAGGAACAGTGACCAGGCCGAGTTCAAGCCCCATGCCCACCCCCCCCCCCCAAAAAAAAGTGTCTGCCTGTAGGGCCCCAGGTCAAGCTCCCCTGTCCAGTCCTCAGCTCCTTGTGAATACCTCTGGCCTGGTCCTTGAAATTGCGGCTTCCTCCTGCTTCTCCTTTATATGCTGTGCCCTTTTACAGGAGAGGATCATACCCATTTTTCAGCTGCCTTTTTTACAGCAGACCCCCTTGTGGGCCGCCACTTTTGGGTCCAGCACCAGTCCCATTTCCAGTTAGTGGTGGCCAACATGGCTGGATAAATGAAAAGGAAAGATGATCTAAGTACAGGTAGCACTTGAGAAAAGGTATCACCAATGTAACAAGGCCATGTAATAAGCCAAGAGGGCCCTTGTGTGAGCTGTCTTGAAGAGCTATTCACTATGTAGCCTCCATGTAGCTATCTACAAAACCTGGGATACACTTCAGAGTACTGTGAGGTTAAAACTCCTGTGATGTGGAGTACAGTGCTTGAAACTTGATAATGCTCATTGGATTCTCCCCTTCCTTTTCCCTGCTTCTGCCAGATTTTATAATGATCAAGGTAATGAAAAACCCAGGAGAAATGTGTGCAGTTAAGTTTTCTACTTAACTATTCATTTGTTTTAAAATTAACAGGGTATCTCCCATTGATGTTAAGGAACAGCATAATCAAATACCTAAGTGTAATACTTGGTTATAATAAAATAATTGAATCTCTTACCTCCCCAAATAATTGAGGGAGAATAAAACCACGGAGAATAAAATCATTCACCCAAGAATGATTTAATTTACCTAAACCATCAGAAATGAAGTTAAAATTGATATGTTTGATTATCTGAAGTAAAAATCTTTTTTAAAAATAGGTTTCTAACTAGTATAGCAATGGAACTGCCAGTAGTGGGTTTATATAAAGTAGCTTGAATTTTTCAAAACAGAATTTAGAAAATGCATTTCATGGGTTTCATCAGTATTTAATATTCAGTAATGGTCAGTTGTAGTTTGCAACTTGTGTCTTTTAATGTGTATTACTTACATTAAAACATGAGTGACTCCTTCATTACTGTCAGTATTTATAGACTCTCCAGAGGACAAATCCACTTTCACTTTCAGCTTTATTCAATTTGTGTAAGATTCCTTCATGCTAACCAAGTAAAATGGAAATTTTACCTTATCTAGAAAAAAATAAAAGCAGTAAGTGCTTAGTATGAATATTTTTATTTGGATTTTTTTCTGGGTGAAGTAGCAGTGGAAATGAATTATGTCAGTAAGTACACTATGCACTAAAGTAAGAGCAGGCATGCTTTTAGTTTTCTATCCTTTTATTCTTACTTAGAATACATTAACAGTTACTGTTATACAGAATACCACTATTTGTGAGATAGTTTCTTTTGTCATTTAACTCCGATGCTTTCTGTAATTGCTAACCTTATGAATATAACAAAATCTGTAGTGGCTTTTTGAGATGGTTACAAACAATTCAAATGAACATCAGCAAAGAAGGAAAGTATAAGCAAATAAATTTGAGAAAAGCTCAAATAATGCTTAGTATTGCAAACTGTCATGTGTATGTTTACTTCAGAAAGAGGTAGGAGCCATAGAGCTAAACAAGCTCTTGGTGAACCTTTGCAGAAGGCCTGGGGTATTCACTGTGGTAGGCAGAACAGGGACAAAGGTAGTATTGTTCTGTAGTACAGGTAGGTTACCTGCTTCAGGTAACACCTAGAGAAAGGTAGCAAGCTGTTGGGTAAAGGGAGAGAGAAAAATGGGGTTGGATCATCAAGATGGGTGAGAGAGCAGGGTTTTGGGGCCAGAGAAAGAGGCAGCTAAGTGCTCCTGCAGTGGATAGAAGTTCATTCCAATTGGGGTGCATACATAAGTGGGAGATGTGAGAGGTGAGGGGCTCATATAAAGCAGTAATGTATCCCTAGATGCACAGGAGACGGGCTGCAGGCGGAGCAGAGCTCTAAGCTTGTATTCAAAGGATTGATTGTGAACCTTTGTGCAGTTCCCTCGATCTGTCTGCTGGTTTTTTTTTTTTTTTAATAGAGTAGTGGTTCAGAGAGGTTTCAGGTTCCATAAATTAGGCGATAACTACAGTTCATCTCGATCATTATCACCCCTTTGATTGTTCTTCCCCCTCTTTCAAGTTCACCTTTTGCATAATGTACATTGAATGTAATGCCTGAATCTGTTCACCCTTCCCTCCTCCATTCATGACTCCCCCCCTCCTGACAAAACATGTTTTGGCTTTAGTCAATTTGTTTATTCATATATGCATATAACCCTGCATATTGCTTTCCTGTATGTGTGTAATTTAGGCCTAACTTCCACACATGAGAGAAAACATGCACAGTTTGTCTCTCCGAGTCTAACTTCACTTAACATGATTTTTTTCTACGTCCATCTATTTCCCTGCAAATGATATACTGTTATTCTTTCTGATAGATGAGCAAAATTCCATTATATAAATATATAAAATTCTGCTATGGACAATGTAAATTTACTCTATGTAGGTGTATATATATTTATCACATTTTTTTGATTCACTTTTCTGTTGTAGGGCATCTGGGCTGTTTTCTTCACTAGACTCTTGGAGGGTACACAATTTTCTAAGGAACTTGGGGCAAAGAAGAATAAAGCAAAACCAAACAAAAACACAGCTCTAGGGGAATTAAGAACCACTGAAGGTCTGGGCAGATACATGATCAAATAGGCTTGCGTTTCACAAAGACTATGTGCATAAGAAGTTGGAAATGTGAAAGAAAAGGAGAAGGTGCTTCACCAGCGAGCGACTTACTTCAGGGGACCAAAAGGAAAGGCCCAGACATATGCCAAGTCTGTGGCACTGAAAAAAGAGGCCCAAAAATGAAGGTGCTAGGTATACTAGCTGCTAAGTACACTCAGCCCCAGTAAAGAGCTTTCTAGAACATGGTCACCATGTTTGGAGACTAAGGCGGATATTATTAAATACATTTGGTAGTTGTATGTAGTGCAAGAGAATTTTGTAAAAGGATGTGAACCGGAGATAAGAGGAAGTAAGACAGGAAGAAGGCTAGGAATGGGGCCTGAGAGGAACACAGTTGTGTGGCCTAGCAGTGGTCTGTAGAAGAGGAAATGGAAAGATATGCAGAAGTCAACCAGCTGTGTCCTAGGAGGCACTGAGGGCGGGTGTTCCAAGGAGAGCAGGTAGAATGAGGAACTGAAATGCTGTTGGATTCCACACATGGGAAATTCATGCAGGCTATTTCAGTAGTGTGGTAGTTCGTATTCTGGAGAATGAAGTCAGATGTATTGTTTTTTTTTTAAACAAGTTTGGGGGGAAAGAGGACAATGGGAGTAAAGAAAGCCTGGGGAGCAAGGTAGTTCACTGAAGGACTCTTAGGAAGAGATGGCTGTGAGACTGTGTAGGAAGATGAGGGATGGGATGGAACCCAGCAGAGAGACAATGGAAGAAAGCAGTGCCCTCAGCTTGGATGGTGGTAGGAATAACTTTTCCTTGAGACCACCCAAAGGCAATCTCTTTGGATATGAGGCTGAGAAAGTTAAGCCCCGCCCCCCTTTTTGTGGGTCATGGGGCTTGAACTCTGGCCCTGGGTGCTGTCTCTGAGCTCTTCAGCTCAAGGCTACCGCCCTAATTTTTGAATCACAGCCTCCCTTCCCATTTTCTAGTGATTAATTTGGAAATAGAGTCTCATATTCTTTAGGTGCTTGGGCTGGCTTTGAACTGCGATCCTCAGACCTCAGCTTCCTGAGTAGCTAGGATTACAGGTGTGAGCCACCATGCCTGACTAGTTAATGCCCTTTTTATTTGATTTTCCTTTTTTTTTTTTTTGCCAATCCTGGGGCTTGAACTCAGGGCCTGAACACTGTCCTTGAACTTTTTCTCAAGGCCAACGCTCTACCACTTGAACCAAAGCAGAGCTTCCAGCTTTTTTCTATGTGTGTGCGAGGAATCAAACCTGGGTCTTCATGCATGCTAGCAAGCACTCTACCACTAGGCCAAAGTCCCGGCCCCTTTTATTTTACTTTTTATGGTCGTGGGCCTTGAACTCTGGGCCTGAGCTCTTCAGCTCAAGGGTAGCCACTTCCAATTTTCTGGTGGTTCCTTGGAGAAAAGAGTCTCATGGATTTTCATGCCCAGGCTGGCCTTGAACCACGAGCCTCAGATCTCAGCCTCATGAATAGCTAGGATTACAGGTGTGAGCCACTGGTGTCTAAGGCCTTATTTTTTTTTTATTAGAGAATTTATTAACGTTGATTTTTACATCATATTTTAAATGACAAGTTTAACAAACAAGTGTTCAAGGAGGGAATCTCTATTTACAATCACTGGGACTTAGTATTTAGAACTTAATCCAAATTAGGCCAAGGGTTTGTATGTCATAGAAACATATTAATTTATGAAATAAAACATTATGTCTGTAGAGTCATAGGTTTTTATGTCTATATAGTTATGTTTATATTTCCATTACCATGTCCATAGCTTTGGGTATTCAGTAATTGAGTCCTCGCTCTTGTACTCTGGATTTAAAAGCCACATATTAAGGATACCATGCGCCTTTTGTTCCTTAGGTCTTGACTTGTCTCACTCAACATGATTTGCTCTAGATTCATCCACTGCGAATGCCATTATTTTATTTTGTGTGTTGCTAAGGCCTTATTTTTAACATTATGATAAACTAGGACTCTTTCGTTCGTAGGCAGGGATGGGGAGAGGGGTAGGGGAGGCGGCCAAGAAGGATTGAGCAGCTTGAAGGCAGGAGCAGATGTTTTATAGGTTTTATTTTTTTGAGAGTTAAAAGCGAAGGCAGCCAGTCAGGAATTAGAAGGTGACTGACTAGATAATGGAGAAAGTCCTCCTGGGAGTCCGAAGCACAAATCAATGACCGTGGTCATTTGGAGGCAGTGGTCAGATGTAGTTCTCCTAATGGTGGGATTTGTCCGTGTGTTCAGAGCTGTTGAGTAGGTGGGGAATTCAGGCATTGAAAGTCATTGCTGCAGGGCTGGGATTGACATGCCGGTGAGGCATGTCTAGAAAGGACAAGAAGTAATGGTGCTGGTGAACAAGTAGGTGCTGTTGGTCAGCAGGAATGCAGGCTCTCCATCACCAGTATGGGTTCTTGCTTGCAGACCACAGAATACACTTCTGGTAGTTGAAGAAGGTAAAGAATCCATGGGGAGGCCGGGAGTTTGGCCTTTGTTAGAGCTCTCAGCTTCCACCTGTGCTGCTCATGTTGCACACAGAAGTATTATTGGGAGCCCTAAAGCTACAAGCTGTGCCAATACTTTTCCTGAAAAGTGGTTTTTCGGAAGTTCCCGTTCTCTCATTGTTAATGCTTCCTCCCAGTCCTTTTGAGTGTATTGGGTCCTGTGACTGGTCAGCCAAGCAGCTGGAATGTTCCAAGGTAAAGCTGTTAGAAACAGACATAACACAGAGGTGTTGACAGGGGCGTGGCACCCACACTTTAAACCAGCCTAGCCCCCAAATTAGCAAAGCACTTTACTTTAAAGAGGCCAGATAGAAGACAATAAGGATGTGGCAATGAAGACTTCTCTCCATGAGACTGGACACAGAATTCCCCAGGAAGGGAATGAGGCTTTGTGCAAGGATTCTGTGGCATTGAGAGGCAGTTGGTTCCAGATGACTGTTGGGGTGTGGAAACATGAGTCAATGCCCAGTGGTGATGTATGAAACTTGCAAGGCATCTGTTCAAATGGGGCTGTGTATTTGGAAGGTGGTGTGGCTACAGGCATAAAGTGCCAGGGAGGTAGATTAATGGAAGATGGAAGTAGCTGGTGGTTTGTAAAGTGCAGGTGCAAGTCTACAGATGCTTTTGAAAGGAATAATGCTGCTTGAAATTAGTTGTGCTGGAAGTGATGATATTCTGTAAACTCATTGAAGACATCTATGGAAATTTCCTGGCAATTGAATGGCTCCAGAAAACACGTATGACAAGGCAGGAAGGACAGATGATAAACTATTTCAGTAGGTAGACATATGGCTTGTTGGGGGGAACAAGAATGAATCAGTGCATTTAATGCGCACATCTTAGACTGTGATCCTGAGTTAACATGCTAAAACATGAATGAATGTGTGTCAGAACTAAGGAAATATAGAAGTAGTAGCAGCAGATTATGACTCTGGAGGAGACTGTCTATCAATCTGTAGGGAGTAGGATAGTAATTTGAAGAGCTCTAATGAAGGGTATGAGGCCCCTTGAAGTGGGCCAAGCGTTCATCAGGTGTGTTACCAGGCAAAGATGGGAACAAAGAACACTGACTGTTAGTTACTTGGAGGTTACAATGAGTCATGAAGATTAAATCAAGACAGAACTGTAAGCAAGGGAGAAAAATGGGTGGAAATTGTGTACTATGGTTAGATTAGGAGCCAGAGTTTGACCAGTTGCCTGGCTATTATTTTGGGTAATCTACACATGACACACTTTTTTACATAAAAGACATGTTTTAACATGTGCTAGGAATGAAAATGAAGTAGGAAAGGAGTGACGCAGGAATGGACAGACAGCTTTGCTGTGCTTACCTGCGGGTCCATCCATCTATTCTATCCATCCTGTGTCCAGATACTAAACTGATATATGTGTGTGGGTAAAATCCACTTTTTTTTCCCAAAAAAATCTAGAATACTCACTTAAAAGTTTGAGTAAGAAATCATTTGTTAAGCAAAACTTATAAATTCTAGTTGTTGAGAAGCTTGAGCTAAAGGCATTTTAAATAGGGTTTAGTGTTGTCTTCAAAGGGGACCATGGGTAACCAATGAAAAAATGACTCAGAACCACTCAACCTCAGAGCTGTATACTAGAAGGCAGTACAGAGGATGGGGGAGGAGATGTGCCACTTACCAGAATTCTTTCTGACACTAGAGAAGAATTCACCCAAAGGGACAATTCAGGGAGAGATTCAGGTCTTTCACACTGATATTGGAGCTTTTGGGATATGCACATTTAAAGCCCTGAGGGCAAAACAGTGACAAAGGCTAGAGAATTCGAATTACACTTTTGATGCCAACAAACCAAGTAGAGGCTCCAGATTAAAGAAGTCATTTAAGTGTTGATTTATGGAGAA
The DNA here is from genome assembly GCF_031878675.1 of Megascapheus bottae. Classification (NCBI taxonomy): domain Eukaryota; kingdom Metazoa; phylum Chordata; class Mammalia; order Rodentia; family Geomyidae; genus Megascapheus; species Megascapheus bottae. The sequence continues at coordinate 30,056,485 of NC_143527.1, forward strand.
AAGTATTCTCTCCTCTGTGTCTTATTAGGCATATAAGATTTGTAAACATTGAGTGTTTGTTAGAAATATACTTTATATATATTTAAGATATTTTAATAGAAAGAAAAACATATTAAATCAAGTTATGTGATATCACATGACAGTAGGCTTGTTGCTTGGGGCCAAGCACACCTAACAGTTTATGTCCATTTTCTCCAGAGGAGAAACACTGTTGTATTTCTTGTAAATGTAGCATTAATAAAGTGTAATAAATGTTCTAATTTAACCAGTGGTGCAATAAACTCTTCTTAAAGGAAATAGAGGTAGTTGGGAACAGAGAGCTTGGCTGTTATAAATGGTAGGTGGTTTTACAGTGGAAGGCATTCCCTGCCCTTCATCCTCCTCTCTAGATGATTAGCAACTCTTCCTTTCTCCCAGGCTTTCAGTACTTGTACACCTTCCATTTAATGAAATTTAGTTCAATAAATGACATTATTTACATTTGTTTCCTGATTAATTGTACCATCCAGTGAATGGAGTTCAGTAAATAAGTTTGTTTATTTTGTTTTTATTTGTATAGAACTCTCAGGGCCTGGGTGTTGAGACCAAGCAGTTTTTGCTCAAGGCTAGCACTCTTAACCACTTAATCCACATCCTTACTTTGAGCTTTTTGCTTGTTAATTGGAGATAAAATACTCCAGAGGGCTAGGAATGTGGCCTTGTAGTAGAGTGCTCGCCTAGCATGTATGAAGCCCTGACTTTGATTCTTTGGTACCACATACACAGGAAAAGCTGGAAGTGGTACTTGGCTCAAGTGGCAGCACTAACTTTGAGCAAAAAAAGTGTCCAAGCACAGTGCCTAGACCCTGAGTTCAAGCCCAAGACTGGCAAAAAAAAAAAAAAAAAAAAAAAAAGTATCAGGAACTTTCCTGCTTGACCTAGCTTCTAACTTCGATCCTTAGAGATCTCAGTCACCTGAGTGGCTAGGATTAAAGGTGTGAGCCACCATTATTTTATTTTACTGTTTCTTGTTTGTCATGGGGCTTGAACTCAGGGCCTGGGCACTGTCCTTAAGCTTTTGTTTTCCTCAAGGCTAGTGCTTTACCACTTGGAGCCACAGTTCCGCTTCTGATTTTCTGGGGTTAATTGGACATGAGAGTCTCTGGCTGGTTTCAAATTGCAATCCTCAGATCTCAGCTTACTGAGTAGCTAGGACTAGCCACTAGCGCCCAGCTATTTTTTTTTAAATGTAATGCATTTTTATGTCATTGTGAAGGTGATGCACAGAGGGGTTATAGTTATATAAGTCACATAGAGAGTACATTTCTTTTTGAACAATATCATCCCTTCCCTTATTCTCTCAGTGTTTTCTGCCATCCTCACCCACAAGTTGTATAGTTTGTTTTCAACATAGTGTTTAGTATCACTGCTGCATTTATTCACCTCTTGTCCCATTTCTATGCTTTCCCTTAAACTTCCATGGACAGATAAATGAACAAACAAGACAAAAAGACAACAAAAACAGCAACAAAGAAACAAAACCTCTTGTTTCCATTTCCTGGAGTTCATTGTGATAAATATTACTTTATAGAATCACATGTACATATGGATTGGGTCTCTGTGCTTCTCTGCTAAGAACATCCTCCTTTTTGACCATTAAATCTCTAGGGAGGAAAACATTTGTTGAAGATTTCACTTTTAATACAGAGAAAGTGGAGATTGGAATCATCTGGAGCCCAGTGGATTCTCTATTCCCACATGAGAAGGATGTGCACTTTCCTGGTTCAGTCACCACAGGTGGATTGCAAAGGTGTTTGTTTTTTTAACACCTGGAATATTTGAAACCTGAAAAGGAGGAAGTAGCCATGGTTGGGGACCCAGTCTTGCCTATTTTCTCCTTGTTCCTTGGAAGAAGTTTCTTCCACCCTGGACAATTGGAAACACATCAGCACAAACTCCCAGCGAGAGCTTCTTCCTGGCTCTGTCCCCATAACATGCCCTTGTTTCTTCCCTTCTGTGCACAGGATCTTCTTCTGACACCTTTCACTCCCCAACACTCCCTGTTCACCTTTCCTCTCATCATACTTTCGCTCTTCTTCATAGTAGCAGTGCCTGTGCTAGGAGGCCTACTTTCTTTTCCCCAAGGCAGTGATGTTGGTGTCTTGGAAGGACAACTGCATGTCACTGGCTTATCTAGGTGAATGGGGGTGGCTGAGGTATCAGGGATAAGATAATCCATAAGAAGGAATAGGATGCCCTTTCCACGAGCAGAAACACAAGGGCGTTTTTGGCAGCACTTGTACATCAGAGATGGAAATTAAACGACAAATGATGCTGGAGAAAACTGCTGACAATAATGATTACAGCTGTTGAAGAAATAAGGCTGGAAAAGAAACAAATAGAAAATTGGTTTAACAGTGCATGAAGAATACCAACTTCAGTTACTTATATGAACTGCTTATTATTTAGCCTAATCACTATCATTTTAGCAATCATGAATATTATTAAATGCATTGGACTTATTTGTGTGAATTTTATTTGATTATAGTGTTAGATTCTGTTTTTTTTGTCAGCTGAGTCATGATAGTCTATACTTATGTCGATGGATCACTCTTACATTTGACCTACCCTTTCACTGTAAGTTCGTAGGTCTTCTAGTTCTTTGGGGGCAAATTGACATTTCTAAGATTAGCAAATCTGTATATCTATAACTCAGGTGGGTATTTGATTATAAGGACCATAAAATTATCAGCAGAGCAGGCAGACATTAGATAATTGCCGGATTTTTCTTCTCCCTAGTCTGTTTTGAGGCACTCTTATTTTTATTTGCATATCTCTCTCTTGCATGTCTCAGTGCCAAATGAAGCACTGATAGACTCACCTAATCCTAATGAGGAAGGGTGGGAAGGGAGTGAAAACCTTGCAGAATACAGAATAACCAAATGAAAGGGGCTGTTGGGAGAGAACCTAGTATTTTCTGTGTGAAATTGTAGCCATGAGAGATTCAGAAAGCTTGCTTGGGAAATCAAGCCTTGATTATTAGTTTATGAGGTAAGGATTAAAGGAAAGAATTTGAGCAGAGGACATTCCAAATCTATAGGTACCTATTTGGGTAACAGGTAGTGTTAGTTAAGTACAGAAAGATAACTACAGTGTTGTCTTACTGACCTTCACTGGTAACATGGAAACTCTATTTTGAAGGAATGTTATTGGTCATGTCATTAGTTTGATGTTTGGGTGAAAGATACAGAGCCTCCTGAGTCTTAGATCAGATTTTAGCTGGACTAGGGGAAGTGATTTTTTTTTTCTATCCAAGATCCCCTCCTAGTTCCAAGGTATATGGTAGAAAATTTTTAACAATGTTTATTTGTCAATTTAGGGAGTGAATAGCTATTTGATCAGGAGTATCTTAGAAATTCCTGCTTGTTCAGTTTTTGGTAGGTGCTCATATAGTAAATGTTTTGAATGATTTTGTAATTTTTCTTTCAAAAATATGAGGAAGCTGAGTGTGGTGGTACGTGTACTAAGGCCAACCTGTTCTATATATCCAGATTTTATAATAGTAACTTGAGGTTTCAGTTCAGTAGCAGAGAACATGTTTAATATACTCAATCCCCTAGCACCCATCCTCCACCACCCCCAAAGGAAAAAGATATCAATAGATTGTACTAATAATAACCTATTAGGTGTGCCCAGTGAGGTATCTGCTCTTAATCTTTCTCACAGACACAGCCCTCTGTCAATGTGTGTGGGATCCACTCTAGCCAGGCTACCAAAATCCATGATCAGATTCTTTATATAATTTGGCATCGTGTTTGTGTTTTGCATGTGTACACCCTTCAGTATACTTTAAATTATCTCTAGATTAGGTATCATACCAAAAATAATGCAAATGCTTTGTAGATAGTTGCCCAACACTTCTGATTAGAGGTGGAGGACTAGGAGGAAATGCCTTCACATTGTCAGTGTATGTGTGGTTCTTTCTTTTCCTAAGTATTTTCTATCTGTGGCTATAAAACCGATTGCTACAGAGGATATGTCATTTAAAACCGATTGCTACAGAGGATATGTCATTGGATTCAGCCACCTTGGGGAAGTGGGAGGGGCAGGCATTACCATACTCCTGTGCAAAGGAGGGACGATGAGACAGAAAAAGGTTAACAAAGTTAACTAATATCCCCCACTAGAATCTGGAATTCCTAGTTACTCTGCTTATTTAACTCTCATATACTGTACTATTTGTCTCCAATATTATAAATGTTGAGTTAGGGGTGTGTGTGTGTGTGTGTGTGTGTGTGTGTGTGTGTGTGTGTGTGTGTGTAAGAAAGAGAGGGGGGACCAATACTATATTTTAAACTTAGGATCTTATACTCTTACTTGGTTGGCATTTTTTTCATAGCTGGCCTCTACCACCTGAGTTGTGTCTTCAGTTCTAAATCTAAAAATACTTGAATTGTTAAATATCAACAACACATTGTTAGGACAGGCAGTCAGTTCCTCTCAAAGCATTAAATATCCAATGTATTGATCAAAAGCAAAAAAGTAGATACTTTCTTTTACTGATTTAACCAAATAAAGTAGGGTGATAATGTAAATTATCATCTGAAACTAGCCATGTGTTGGTAATAGGAATAAACTCCTGTCTTGCACCAGCTACTTGTTTTTGTCCTCCATGCATCTTTGAAAAATATTAAAACAATTCCTCATGTTTTTCACATACAGGGGGATTCCTCAATGTTAATGTAAGCGAAATCAGTTTTGATGAAGTTCATCAGCTCTTCTCCAAGGATTTAGATATTGAACCAGGAGGCCACTGGAGGCCTAAAGACTGTAAACCAAGATGGAAGGTGAATTATTTTTTTTTATCAAGAAATGTGACTTTGTAATTGAGATAAGGAATGAAATATTGCTTAAATATTGATATTGTGTGCTTTACATATTAAACTTTTAAGGCATAGATATTTACAGTTCCTGTGTGATTAATACTGTAAATAAGAAAATATTTGCTCATCTGCTCCATCCTTATTGACATGAGTTTGACTGGGGAGAACAGATTTCTATTCTTTTTTGTTTTGCTGTGCTTGGAAGAGAGGCTGTGATTCCTCTGCCTTCTGTAGGTATCTCCAATGACAACTGACTCCTGTGGGCAAAGCCCCATCAGTTTCTAGAACTGTAAGAGCTAGGCATATATTAATGCCCAGATTTTTAGCTGGGTCTAGCATTGGGGTTTTCAAGCTCTGTTTCTCATAGGTAGTATTCTGAAGTGCCCAGAGACCACTGGGCTCCCCCTCCTGTGTTTCCAAAGGCAGAGTACAAACTTTTGATTTTAAAAATGAACTTTTTTGGAAGTGGTGTTGTAGCTCAAGGGGTAGAGTGGTAGCCTTGAGCTGAAAAGTTCAGGGACGGTGGCGCCCAGGCCGAGTTCAAGCCCCACACAACAACAAAAATATAAAATAATTGTTTTATTATCTTTAATTTATACAAAAGGAATTTCAACTTGACATGTCAGTTTATGAGTATAATGCATCTTAATCAATGTTGCCCCTTTCATCATTCTCCTCAGAGTTCTGTTTAATGTTTTATTTGAAAAACTCTTAAGGGGGTAGGTCAGCCTTTTGTGCTCTTACGAAAATTAATAAAACCATGATTTGAATAGAATTGCTCTCAATACTGTGAAATTAATTAAAAGTGTAATTTCATGTATGCTGTTCTAATTGAAAAGAAAGTAGAACTTGTGTAATGCAGATGATCTCTCATAGATTAAATCAAAATGTTATGTCCTAAAGGACTGTACTGTAACTATAATCTGGAAATAGTCTTCAATTTCTCTTATAAAATACTCACATTCTTTGAACATATTTGTATATTGGCATTAACAAAATCCTTGGTAGGGAGAACTGTATACTGTAAAACAGATGACAAAGTCCTTTGACCCCATTGACCTTGAACACTTTGTGTTCAGAGATGTGTGCAATTTCTGTCTGCATCTCCAGTGCACAGAATATTGCTTTGTATAGTGTATGAACTAAGCACAGTTTTGTTGAATTGACTTTATAAATTCCTTTTGGCTTTCTTGCCAGTGATTAAACAAATGCTCAACTTTCTCATTGTCTCAACCAAGTTGTGAAGCTGCTTCAACGGCTGTCAGTGCATAGTTCACCAAAAAATATTTTATAATTGCCTTGTGCTGTTTCCCAGATAAGATTCACCTAGTAAATTAATCTTTTTGTTTCTTAATGCAATTTCCCATTACATTTGTATTTGCATGAAATATGTCCCTGTTTATACGCATTCCACTTTCAAAAATTATCCCAAGCAAAACATTATTGCTTGAGTATTGTGTGTGTAGGTTGAATAGCAATGGAAGAAAAGACATGTAATCATAAATGCTGGGTTGGCCTGAAATTTGATACTGAGATATAAATAGGAAATGGGCACTGTCTAACCTTCTAACAGTGTAATTTGGTGTTGGAAATCTTGAAGTGCTTTTGTCCTGTGGTGTGCCAGATAGATTTAAAATTTTATGTTTTCATCTCATTTTCTCGGCTACAGATGTAGCACATGAGCAGTTCCTGCTTGCAGCTGTGAGTAGACTGTAAATGCCATGTGATTCAGTACGTAAGAAGTACTGAAAGGAGCTCCTGGGAACAAACTAATTTAGGGATCTAAAATTAGCTTGTTTCATTTAGGTGCTTTGAAATAAGCTAATTTTAGATCCACTTTCACTTTGAGGTTCTGAGTTCTGAGTTATGAAATTATTAAAGGTGTGAGAGGAAATTTAGAGAGATCCTTCAGAGGTGAGCTGTGCTTGTCATGTTTAATTAAGTGATTCTTCCGCTTTCTTCCTCCTTGTTTATGTGCTAATGTAATACTGGGATAAACATATATGAGAGGGGAGAAAAGAACTGGACTTACATTAGATATCTCCTGGATTTGTTGTTTGTTTCCTTTCTGCTGGTCCTAAGGCATGAACTCAGGGCCTGAGCGCTGTCCCTAAGCTTTTTTGTTCAAAATTAGTGTTCTGCCACTTGGGCCACAGCACCACTTCAGGCTCTTCTTTGTGTGTATGTATGTGTGTGTGTGTGGGGGGGGTGCTTCACTAGAGATAAGAGTTTCATGGACTTTCCTGCCCAAGCTGACTTCAAATCACAATCTTTAGATCTCAGCCTGAGTAGCGAGGATTACATTCATGAGCCACTACCTCCTGGCTCTCTGTTATATTTAATTACAAATAAATAAACAAAACAACCTGTTAGTTGATAGCAAATTAATTAGAAATGCCATTTTCCAGAAGTAGTGAATACAGCACTTTCTGGTGATTCCTGATACTGCAGATTTAGCAGGTTTCTGTTCAGGTTGGATATCTAAGGAAGTAGGCTGATTTCCATAAGAAAAGGTTGAAGATGAAGACAGTGAGGCTTTTCAGGTCATTCCAAGTGATTTGTTTACCTGCAACATTGGCTTTTTATTCAGGAAAACACCTGCAAGGCTTAAAAACCCTGGTAGTGGAGTGATATTGCCACCTACCCAGAGGCCTGGAGTTTCCTTGCTGGTCCAAATCCCTCATAGATGGGGCTTAAAACTGCTTGAACTCCTCAGACATCCTGACTCCAGTAGTGATAAGAACAGACAAGGACCTAGGGTTGGTTGTTTGTTTTGTTTTGTCTTTTGTTTTAAATCAAAATGTCTCCAGTTTGGGAAGTGTTTCTACATGCATTGGAAATGAAGAAGGAAATATGGGACAATGGAACTGGAAAATGCCAGAGGAAGAGGAAACTTGTAGCTTCCACTTCCTTCAGTCTAGTGAGTGGCACACAACTAGATACATGTTTAATGAAATGTAAAGCTGTGGTACCCATGGTTGGTATTGTTGTGCCTGAAGGTTGAGAACTGATAAAAAGAAAAATTGGTGGGCAAATTATATGTGATAGACATTTTTCTTAATTGTGCTTTCATAGTGTGGTTAGGGGTGAATAAGTAAGTAAAAGATAGATGCCTGCATCTTTAGAAATAGAAGTTTTAAAGGGGATGCAACTGAGGGGGATAATTTTGCTTGAACAAGAGGTGGTTAGGGAGGATTGAGGAAGATGGACATTGTTTCAAAAGATAAATGTTCTTCATCTCTACTAGCTCTATAAACAGGAAAGTGGTTTGCACAGCAAATTAGGCACACAATAGAAAGAATATCCTGAAACGAAGGCTATTAAAGTTTCGAGCTAGGGTTGGGAGTTTGGCCTAATGGTAGAGTGCTTGTCTAGTATGCATGACGATCCACGTGTGAATCCTCAGTACCACATACATGGAAAAAGTCAGAAATTGTGCTGTGGCTCAAGTGATTGAGCTTTATCCTTGAGAATGCCCAACAACAATGCTCAGGCCCTGAGTTCAAGCCCCAGGACTGGCACAAAAGAAGAATAAAGTCTCAAACTTAATAATCTCAGAACTTTGAGATCTTCTTTTTTCTAGACAACAAAGAAGCTCTTTCTTCCAACACAGCTACAAGCAGGAGGAGCACACCAAATGAACTTTTAAGATATTACCTAACTTTATTTCAATGCCAACTTTGTTTTAGGCCTATCGTTCCTAATCTTTGATAGTATCTCATTACCATTTTAGATATTTATTTGCTATTAAAATGTCATTTTAGTTTATTTGAATTTGCCAAGGCACTGGTAATTTTCTAGTATTTGCACTTTCCTTCTACAACTAAAAAAAAAAATCACCCCAAGACCAAAACCAAAAATAAGCAAAAACCCCAGCCCTGGATAATTTAAATGTTTCATTGAAGGACTTAATAAATTAAGGTCTGTAATGTTGACTTTGTTAATCCTTACATGCTCAACTTATCAGTTAACCTAATTGGACCTAATTAATATGAACTCTTTTTTTTGGATAGTCCTAGGCTTGAGCTCAGGGCCTGAACATTGTCCTTGGACTTTCTCAAGGTACCACATACATAGAAAAAAGCTGGCTTTTCTGATTACATTTTATATAGATAGCATCTTTCAGTCTTGAATTCCAATATATTTTTTTGTGTGCATGCTGAGGATCAAACTCAGGGCTTCATAAGTGGTAGGTAAACACTTGAACTACATCCTCAGCTCTTTTCTTCCCCCATATTCGCAGAATGATGCATTGAGAAACTAGTTCTATTTCCATATGCACAATTTTCACTTCATGTTTATGTTTTCTTTGGTTTATGAGGACAAAACTTCTCTGGTTGGTGAAGACAAACTTTTCTGGTTCATAAAGTAAAGCTTCTTTGCTTTCTGACTTTATGGGACATTTTCGTTACACTTAAGATTCTAAAGAATGCTGTTACCAATTTACTTTTTTTCTGTCATACATTTATTTTTCCATATATTTTTATTGTAATTAATAGAAGAGTTACATTATATTCACCAGATAGAAGGTACATTACTTCACATACATTGATAACCTTTCTCATGTCTTGGTCCCCATTTCCCTCCCCTCACTCCCCCATCTTGTTTTCCCCCTTCCCTATCCGATTTCAAATAACCAAATACACACATATTCAATATATCAGATAACAAGGTGAAATACTATAACAATATGAGATAGCCCAGGGACAGCAAAAGAGATGAGAAATAACAGTACATTAAGGACAACAATCACTCATTATATGGCTTTTGTTTCTATATCCTGGAGGTCCTTGCATTTACTGTCATACTATATGGCCTTATGTATCTAGGTTTTCCTCTATTGCAAATCTCTACTAGGAGAGCCCAAGGTTTCTATTGATTATAACAAATGAGGGAAACCATTGAGCTTATGTTCATTTGAGTCTGGCTTACTTCACTTAGTATGATTTTTTCTAAGTCTTTCCATTTCCTTACAAATGGGGCAATACCACATCTTGTTGATCCACTCATCAACTGAGGGACATCTAGGTTGGTTCTATATCTTTGCTATGGTAAATAGTGCTGCAATGAACATCATTGTGCTAGTGGATTTAGTATGCCCTTATTTCTGGACAATTGGATAAATGCCAAGTAGTGGAATTGCTGGGTCATAGGGGAGCTCTATGTTTAGTCTTTTGAGGAACTGCCATACTGCTTTCCATAGTGGTTGAACTCCCACCAACAGTGTAGTAGTGATCCCCTCTGGCCACATCCCCTCCAGCATCTGTTGTTATTAGATTTCTTGATCCTGGCCATTCTAACTGGAGTGAGGTGGATTCTTAGAGTTGTTTTGATTTGTGTTTCTTTTATGGCCAGAGATGTTGAGCATTTCTTCATGTGTCTATAGGCCATTTTTGTTTCTTCTTCAGAGAAGACTCTCTTTAAGTCTTTGGCCCATCTTTTAATGGGATGGTTGTTTCTTTGGAGATTAGTTTTGGAGTGATTCAATTTTTTGAGCTGTTAATATATTTTAGATATGAGGCCTTTGTCCATTGTGTGGTTAGTGAAGACCTTCTCCCACTCTGTAGGCTTTCTAGTTAATTTGCTAGCTATGGCCTTTGCCGTACAGAAGCTCTGCAGTTTAATGCAGTCCCACTTACCCAGTCTTTCTCTGATTTGTTGTGTTTCTTGGTCCTTATTAAGAAAGTTTTGACCTGTGCCAAGGAGACCTACTGTATCTCCTATTCCTTCTTGTAAAGTTTTCAGTGTATCTGCTTTTACCTCGAGGTCTTTGATCCATTTGTAGTTAATTCTAGTGCAGGGTGACAAAGAAGGATCCAACTTTAGTTTTCTGCAGGTGCTTAACCAGTTCTGCCAGCACCACTTATTGAAGAGGCTGTCTTTCTTCCATTCTATTTATTTTTTGCTCTCTTATCAAAGATTAGGTAGCCATAGGTCTGTGGGTTAATATCTGGGTGCTCAATTCTATTCTATTGGTCTTCAGGCCTGTTCTTGTGCCAGTACCAAGCTGTTTTGATCACTATAGCTCTGTAACAGAGTCTAAAGTTTGGTATTGAAATTCCTCCTGAGCTGTTCTTTCTGCTAAGAATTGTTTTTGCTATACGGGGTCTTTTATTATTTCTTATGAAATTTTGGATTGCCTTTTCTATTTCTTTAAAGAATGACATTGGGATATTGATGGGTATTGGGTTGAATTTGTAAATAGCCCTTGGCAAGATTGTCATTTTCACGATGTTGATTCTTCCAATCCAGGAGCATGGGAAGTTTTTCCATTTCCTCAGTTCTGCTTTAATTTCCTTTTTCAGGGTTTTATAGTCATACTATGTTCAAGAGGAGTGGAGAGAGTGGGCATCCCTGTCTCATTCCTGATTTTAGAGGAAATTGCTTTAGATTTTTGCCATTAAGTATAATGCTAGCTGTGGGTTTGTCATACACAGCCTTTATTATACTGAGGAATGTTCCATAGATTCCTAGTTTCTCCAGAGCTTTTAGCATAAAGGGGTGTTGGATCTTGTCAAATGCCTTTCTGCGTCTGTTGAGATAATCATGTGATTCTTGTTCTTGCTCCTGTTGATGTGTTGAATTATATTAATTTGATTTGTGTATGTTGAACCAGCTTTGCCTCCCTGTGATGAATCCTGTTTGATCATAGTGTTTAATTTTTTTGATGAGTTGCTAAAGATGGTTGGCCAGTATTTTGCTGAGAAGTTTTGCATCAATATTCATCAAAGAAATGGGTCTATAGTTCTCTTTGATCACTCTCTGTCTGGTTTTGGGATGAGGGTTATAGTGGCTTTGTAGAATAAGTTTGGCAAAGAGCCTCATTTTCAATTTTGTTGAAGAGCTTACCAATTTACTTTTAAGTTAAATATTATCTTACCTCAGAAATAAACTTATAAACATATCAGTAGTTTAATTGTGCATCTTGATTAAGTGAAAACTTGTTAATCATCAACATGATGTCACCCTGCTGTGCTACAGAGTATTAGGACTCACTCTTCTCTAGCTGTATTTTGGTCTCCATCATCTATCATTTTACTCACTTCCTCCTCCCCTGACTCCTTCTACCCTTCAGCTCTCCACTCCTTTGAGAAAAAGCTAGTTTAGCTTCCACATGTGAGTGAGAACATTTGTTGTGTCTGTTATATTTCACTTAGTATAGTCCCTTCCAAAGTTTTTATTTATGTTCAACTTTAAAACGTAACAGCTAATATTGGTGCCTCCTTCTTTCTCACTCCTCACATCCAATCTACAGTTTTCTCTGAATGTCTTAAAAATTGATATGGCTCTCTTCCCCACCATCCCCATCACCCCTTGCCCATTTACCTCTTGCTTGGACTCTTGTGTTAGTTTCCTGAGTCTGGTTTTGTTCTTTTCCATTCCATTCCTCATACTTGTACCACAGTCATCTTCACCATCAGCACATCTCAATCTGTCATTCTTAGAACTCTCTAGTGAAAGCCACATCTTTCAAATGACCTCCAGAGCCCATCTCATCCTTCCCCGCTTCCCAAGAACACAAGTAGCCATGCGTGTGAGTGCTCACTGTCAGGTGTATGTTGAGAATCATACAGGAGTGCGTGAATTTAAACACCAACATGAACTTCCTAATTTCAGCTTTCCTGTCCTTGCTTATTTTGTGGTGTAGGCTGTTTAAGTGCTTTTAAGAATTTACTGCTATATCTACTTACAGACGTGACCGTTTGTTTTAAAGGTGGCCGTTCTTATTCCTTTCCGTAATCGCCATGAACATCTGCCAATCTTTTTCTTGCACCTGATTCCAATGCTCCAGAAACAGCGGTTGGAATTTGCCTTTTATGTCATTGAGCAGGTGAGAATATTTTTTAAAAAATATTTACTGGGTACAACTTAAACTCTTGGATTTGGCTTTAGTTAAAATATTTAGGAATAATCAGGTAATTTAAGCCCTTTGTTTTAGAGCTGAATAAAATATTTTGGATATTTGGACCTATATTTTTCTCTTAATAATTGTAATTACTTTGTAGTAATTGTAATTTGCTCAAACAAGTTGATCAGGGATTGTAATTAGAGTGTGTTAGAGAGTAATTGAAAGTCTTATTCTAAATTGCATACATTCATAGTGTCTAGTTTTGAAAGAATATTTCAGTTTTCAACCTATGTATTTCAGTACAGCAAGGGAAAGAGAGGAACTTTCTGTGGTGGTTTTGTTTATTTTTATTTTTTAGTAACAAGGCTTGGATGATTCTGGTTGAGGACTTCTTTGCACTACAGTGTGGGTGCTAGGCAACCTTGAAAATTAATATTTGATCAACTTTATTAGATGATGAAGGGAACTTGAGTCAGCGCCACATTTTTTAAAATGGCACACATGACACATTTATTGTCGTGTTTTCAAAATTTTTCATTGTGAAAGTCATCTTTCTTGGTAAAGGAATATCGACTGTTTCTGTTGTAGCCTACATATCTAAATTGCATTATTCTCTTACTATATTTGGCAGCAGACTAATCAAGTTTTGATTTCTAAGGTCTTTATAGTTTTTCTTCCTTAGTGAATTATTTTGGATCTGTCTCTGTTAAGAAAAATTATTCTCAGATTTTGTATCTACTTTTTTCTTCTGGTAATATTGGCTCACATAACATACTTATAGGTATCTGAAAAGCCCTTTATATTTTTTCCCTGTAAATATAGTGATTAAATTAAGCCAATGTATTTTCTAATGTAGCACCTATACTATGAAAATGGACTCTTTTTATTTGGTAACAAGTAAAAAATAAATTAGCTGCTTGTAGAAATGATGATACTAGATTGCAATGTCATTATTCTCAACTATTAGTTTCATTCCCTGAAGCTTCAATCAATTGTCCATGCTGTCCTGGAAGATGTGATATCCTCCTGTGATGTTAAAGTCACAATTAAATTGTTTTGTGTATGTGATGAAAACCTCTTTGTAAAACAACTAAGATCTGTATTTTAATTTTCAAACCTCCGAAGTCTGAATCTCAGCCTTTGTCAATATTCATTCAGGCTCATGCATTTGATAGTGTGCGGTTTTATATCTTCACCACTTATGAAATAGAGGAGCAGTTCTGCAGTTCTTCTGTTGGATTAGTGCCCAGGAGAAATGATCAACAATTAAAGAAAAGCTGAACTATTCTAGTTAAATATGAAGGATTGTGCAAGGGTTTACCTCTTCTCCAAACTCTGAAGATGAAGTGAAAGGGGAAAAAAAAACCCAACTTGTAAATTAAACAAGAACAGAGAGGGCGCATTTTCCTTTGGCTCTTATTTAGGAAGCTCCTGAAAAAGGGTGTGTAGCAAAGTAAGTAAATCAGATAAAAGGTGTGGATGATCATAGGACATGAAGCAGAAGTCCCATTTGATAGCTGCTAGTCCAGACTACAAGACTTTTAAAAGTGAGGGCGCTGGGAAAGTGAGCTTGGGAGATGATTCAGTTTCTGTGATCCCATCAGTTATTATTAATTGCTCAAACCTTATTGATTGGTGCTTTCTAACAAAATATTATATATATGGAAAACTGGAGTTAATCTTGGTTTGATATAAACAACAAAATCATTTCACTCAACTGTTAAAGCCCATCTTCTTCAGTCAAGAGTTATAATACATTTCAGTTCGTCTAACCATTCCAGCACTTATGTCCATACCTTCAGGCAATATAAGTTTCAATGTTTCTTGCCTTGTTAATTTTTCGGGATTGTCTACTGGTTTCGTATAATGGACGTTGAAGAATTAAACCACCACATCCACTGCCTAGCACTAGTCTCCCAGTATAGTTTTATTGTAATATTTAAAACTTACTCTACTAGAGTTTACATTGTTAGAGCTTACTGTTCTTTTTTTATTTAAAACAAATTTTAAGACCTTAAAGAAAAGTCAAGCTTATTTTGAGATACCAGTAATAATGTTATAATTGATCTCCCTTTCATTTTATATTCTGTTTCACTGGTGAAGAAGAGGCTGTAAGAAATAAAATGATTTCTGTGACTTCAAATTACATGTAAGACTTCACTCCTTAGGTAGTACTGTAGTGATACTACAGCTTATCCTCATTCCCTTTGACCACGTATGTGCATATAGGAAATGATTTTGAGAATGTTGCTAAGGCATTGGTAAGTGCTCCATGATTTTCTTTAGAAGTAGAATAAATTTTTGTTTTAAATTGCTGGTGCACTTTGATATTCTTTCCTATAAATGAAGGAAAATGCTTGCAATGTGGGGATTTGGGTTTTGTGTAAAAAGTAAAAGTACTCCTGATAAAGACAATAAAGTCTAGTAGCATAAAATGAGAGAAAGGAAGGAAGGAAGGAAAGAAGGAAGGAAGGAAGGAAGGAAGGAAGGAAGGAAGGAAGGGAAAGAAAAGGAAGCCAGGCATGATGGCTTACACCTGTACTCCTAGCTACTCAGGAGGCTGAGATCTGAGGAACAGGGTTCAAAGCCGGCCCGGACACAGAAGAACCTGAAACTCTTATCTCGAATTAACCTCTAGAAAACAGGAAGTGGGGCTTGGCTCAAGAGTAGGTCGGTAGCTTTGAGCTGAAGAGCTCAGGGACGGTGCCCAAGCCAAGTTCAAGCCCCAGGATCCACAAAAAAGAAAGAAAAAAAGAAAGAAAGAAAGAAAGAAAGAAAGAAAGAAAGAAAGGAAGGAAGGAAGGAAGGAAGGAAGGAAGGAAGGAAGGAAGGAAGGAAAAGAAAGAAAGAGTAAACATAGGAGCTGTTTGCCTGTACAGTTTCCCTACTAAAGAAAAATGATGATAATGTAAAGTAAGCATGATTTGTGTGTTGAGTTCCAGTTGTCTTTTAAATGTTCTTAATGCCTGTTATAAACATTAATAATAGAAAGTTAGACTTCTCTGGCTTCATTATGTAATAGAGGGGTCATGATCTGTTGTGTCGTTTTTAGTTTTCCCTTGGTAATGTTAGAAGAAGTGGAACCCGGGGCCTCATACATGGCCGGGAACTACTCGATCACTGAGCTACTTCCCGGCCTCTATTTTTCAATCTGATGATATAAAGAACTTTATTTTAATGTCATTTTAAATGTAGCATTTTTTATTTTACCTTTTCTTTGTTATAATTTATAAGTTGGTATATTTGCAATAAAGCAGAAATACAAATTCTATTTTATATAGTGTTATCAGTGTATCAGTAGCCAAGATAATAAGTTACCTACTTACTTAACTAGTGCTCCATTACCAAAATACAGCATTATGCAGAGATCAAGTAGTACAGCATTATGTATCACATAATGGCATTCCCAGAAAGTTCTATTACCTACTGCCATCCTAGCTGTCTTAGTTTATATATGTATACTCTGTAATAGTCATGTATCATCTAATGGCAAATCATCTAATGGCACATCTTTCAGAATGTTTCCTCTATGTAATTGAAAATCCTGACTTGTTTGATTGAGGTATAATTTTTCTTTGATCTGATTGAGGTATGATTGTTCTTTGCTGACTGGGCAAATTGGAAACTGTAAGGTGGAGAGAGCCTAAGTGCGTTTCTATTTTCCTTTCTGTATTTGCTTCTGTGAAGACCGGCACACAACCTTTTAATCGCGCCATGCTCTTCAATGTGGGCTTCAAAGAGGCCATGAAAGACAGTGTCTGGGACTGTGTGATCTTCCATGATGTGGATCATCTGCCTGAAAATGACCGGAACTATTATGGATGTGGAGAGATGCCACGTCACTTTGCAGCAAAGCTGGATAAATACATGTATATGTAAGTGGTACACATTATTTCTGATACCAGAAACAGCATTATGAGCCTAAATATCTAAGAGAGCTCAGGATCCTAAAGAATATCTCCAGTCTATTTTTTTTTTCAATTCCAGTCTACCTCCATTGGGAGCTAAGGCATGGTCATCCATCTGTGTACTTTGTAGTTCAAAGAGTTTGGAGTGTGTTATGGTAGAGAGGACCCTAGTTTCTGCAAACACATGTGTAATTTAAAATTAGGTTCTCACCCTGTGAAGCTTTTCTGGTCACTTGTACTTGTGACGTTTGGGTTCTTTTTCATTGAAATGATATTGTCCAGCTGTATGGCTGCTCTGTGGGACCATAATATAACTTGGTACCCATGTCATCTATGCTGGCTTTATTTCTTATTGCCCTAGAGGTGGTGTGGGGTCATGAAAGACTTTCTTCTGCAGTATGTCTTCTTAAACTGTGCACTCTTAGCCTTCTCTATAATTATAAGAAACACATCTGTGCCGGGGCCTCCCGGCAGCAAATTGGGGTTCCTGAAATAAGGGGCAGGGACTGGAAAAATTAGAAGAGAGACAAACACATCGGGTCCAGGAGGTCTGCAGCCCAAGCAAAAACTGCCGCGCCGTTTATTCTTCACACAAAGTTTTTATCCCCTCCCGAGACCAGGGCCCTCCCAGGTGTTACATCCAGATCGTTAATCAGGGAGCTGTTGAGGGTTACATTCATATGGTAAATCTCAGATCAACTGAACAGGAGAAGGCCAAAAAACAATAAGACAATCAAGCAATTATCTGATGCAAATCAAAGTACAGTTTGTTTCCACTCTTGCTCCCGACATATCCCCCGTCTTTATTTTTAAAAGAAACACAAGTGCAATTTCTATTCTTTTCACTATCTCTAATATCTCATTATCCTGTCTCACTTTCCAAAAATGACTGGTCCCTTCATCTAAAGGGGATAGATGGGCGGAGATTCGGCTTCTGTGACTTCTTCAAGCTGACTCAGGGGCGTTGTCTCTGTGCTTGACCAGGGACCTTAAAAAGCCTAGCCTGTTTATTAGGGATTGCAAGGATTAGATATCAGGAATAATAATTTACTCCAAACTAGAGATCATATTTGACATTTAACAACTGCACAAACCATCTTTGGCTACAATAGTGTAGTTACATAGCACCCATTTGTAAAAGCCTTTTCTTGATTGTCTGGGGAACTAAATTTCTGCAACCTTAACAATGCTTCAGTTGTCAGATCTAAACAGATTAATAGAGACACAAGTCTCAGATCCACAAACTTTTCCTGAATTTGTGGCTGGTGTCAAAAATAAATAAATAAATAAATAAATAAAAATTTTGCTCAATTAGGGCTTTAAACTATCCACTATCACAGAAGATTGACAAGTTCCTGCCCAGTTATGAAAGGCACGGGCATTAGTAAGGCATGCTTACAAACTATTCTATGACCTCCCGGCTCTGATTAATTTGATCGGCCAAGCACAAGTGACTAAGATCTGACACCATCTCTGCCATCCAAGCAGAGGCTTTCTGCGTCGTGTCCCAGTAGAGTTTCCCCACACAGGGATAAATGTCCCATTGGCAATTCACTTGCTTAGTTGCTGGACTTGAACTCAGGGCTTGGGCACTGTCCCTCAGCTCTCCAGCTCAAGGCTAGCACCCTGCCACTGTGAGTCCTGAGCTTGGTGCTTGAGTGCTGTCCCCCAGCTGTTCAGCTCAGAGCTAGCACTCTGCGGCTTCAAGCTCCAAAGCAACTCTGCCTTAATAGCACTCTGCTGCCAGATTAGACACCACAATCTCACAGGGACTTTGCTTTGCCCGGGGTTGGCTCAAAACTGCAGTTTTCAGATCAGTGAGTCCTACGAACGGCCATGTATCTCCAATTAGAGCAACAAGGTGGTAGACACAGAAATAGTCTCTAAGCATGAGCTTACCTAGAACCTGGAAAAGGCCAAAGTTACATCTGAATAAGGATTGCTGTTCTTCTCCAATGGGCTAGCTGGAAGTTACAAGAGCAAGCTGAAATAGCAATTAAGCAAATACTTTGGTAGTCCTGATTTTCCTTTTCTCTCTTTCTTAAAACATATAAGACAACTTCACTTTCAAATATTGTTTAGAAACCCATTTCCAATGTTCTTAATAACTTTTACTGATACTGGCTTAAACAATTAACACCTTAGCCTTTATTTGCAATTGAAAAACCTTTGAGGGCACAAAGAGCTCCTGCCCTCAGGCCCCCTAGGGCCCAAGGCACTCCTCTTGCCTTTTAGAAAAAAGGGGCTCTTATGCAGTTTAGATTACTGTCTAAAACTCCAACGACAGTTTAAACTCAAATAACAGTTTTTCCCTAATGCAAGAACTATAGACATCAGTGCACCAAAAGTCCAAGACTGGACTTAGTTTTCTTCCTTTTTTTTTTTTTTTTTTTTTTTTAAACATTCCTTTAAAATACTAATCACATTATCCACATTTTACCATCAGATTTCTAGTGTCAGTTTGCAAGAAAGGACAGGCAAAGTTTCTGACGTTAATGAACAATTTTACATTTAAATCTCTAATACATGTTTCCAAACTTTAACTTAAAGTAATAAATCCCAAATTCCCTAACACCTCTGAGCTGAACAGGACACAATGTTTACAATGTAAACAGCTGTATGCCCTGCAATAAAATGCAGATTTCAGGATCTAGAAAAATATTTACCAGTTTTTCTTTAAGACAACACAATAATTCTTTGAGACATTGTAAAACATCCAAACCTAATATTTTTCTTGAAGTTTTAAGCTTAGATTTACCCAATTGTCTTTGTGTTTAAGTATAAATTTATCCTTTTTTTTTTTTTTTTTTTTTTTTTCAGCATGCTGACAATTTAACCTTGAACATGTTCACTCACTCATTCACACACATTCATACTCAAAGATCATAAAGCGCGCAAAATTAATATCGGCCGTTCAATTTCCGGAAGTTTGTGTCAAGAGAGTTTTGCCAATTTTACTCTTACAGGTGAGAACCAGGTTCGAAACAAAACTTTTTGCAAGGCAACTTAGCTGGAATTTATTTTTCCAGGGCTTGTTACAACTGCAGACATGGGGGAGCGGCCATGCTAGGCCCAGAAATGTTCAAATAAATAACAAGGATGTGTGCTTGAGTACGCACAGAAAAACCATAAGGACCCACACTTAGAAATGGTACCAATTTTAAAGACAAAAACTGGACAAAGAAAAATATGTAACATGAACAAGACAGAGAAGCGGAGACTTTTAAATAATCAGACATTGACATATAACAAGAAAATTGGACTCAATCAGATACACTTAACAGCTATTTTTAGATTTAGACATGTCTTGCTGGTGGGACTCTCAGGTATGCTTTGATATTGACAAGAAACTCAGAAGGGGAAGGGGGGTCAAGGCGTCCCTTGACCACCCAGGCCTCTATTTTAGGCCCACAGTGCACCCCTCTTTTTTTTTTTTTTTTTTTTTAAAAAAAAAAAATAAAATAAAATAGAATAAAAAAATAAAACAAAACACAGACATACAGGGGGTCGGCCGACTTCTACTTACCTCTGGAGGCCTTTGCTTTTCACCTGGGCATCTTTTACAAAAAAGGTTATTAAGAAGAGGGCTGGTAAAGACAAAATAATGTCACATATTAAATTGTGTAGAGTCAATGAATATGTTAAAAGGTCCCTACATAATAGTAAAAGGAGGAGAAACACAGCTCATATGAATGTGTGGAACAAGTGGATCAGTAGCAGTCCCAATAGACATGCACAAATAACTCAGGTTCTTTCCACGTCGCAGGATGCACCACTGGAGGGTTGGGGGTGTAGGCCCAGTGAGTCGCTGCTTGGATGGCCACTGTCACTCTCCACGATCCGAACGCAGCGTTCAGGCAGCCAGCGGGCGTCATTTTCTCCTTGTGAAAAAACACATACATGCCCTCGACCCCAGGTTAGAACAGGATCGGGTCCATGCCAAGCACCAGTTAGGGGATCCTTCCACTTTACTAAGGCAAAAGCACGCTGCTCTCTTTTTTCCCAGAATCGCTGAGCAGCAGATAAATTATTTGAATCCAAATTCAAAAAATTTAAAACAAATAAAGCATGATTAAGTATATTCACAGGGGTAGCGGGATACGACTCCCCTTTCTGTATTTTAGCAATTTGATGTTTTAATAATCCATTAGCTCTCTCCACGATGCCTTGACCTTGAGGATTGTAAGGAATGCCTGTAATATGAGTGATATTATAGGAACGGCAGAAGGATTGAAATGCTCGGCTTGCATAGCCAGGGCCATTATCTGTTTTTATTTGCGAGGGAATCCCCATCACAGCAAAGCATCGAATGCAGTGAGAAATACAATGTTTAGTGGCTTCCCCAGCAAGGGGGGTGGCCAAGATAAAATTAGAATAAGTATCTACAGTAACATGAACATATTTTAATCGGCCAAATGATGGAACATGCGTGACATCCATCTGCCAAATGTGATTAGAAAGCAGTCCTCGTGGATTTATACCTAAATGGGGGGCTGGTGAAAAAGGGACACAGTTGGAGCAAGTCTTAACTATTTGCCTCGATGCTTCCCTAGATAATTTGAACTGTCGGCGCAAGGCTCGACTGTTTTGATGGTGGATGGCATGTGACTGCTTAGCAAGTTCAACCTGAGTTAAGTAAACTCTGGTGGCAGAGTCAGTGACCGCATTGCCTTCACTTAAAGGGCCAGGAAGATTAGTGTGAGCTCGAACAAAGCCAAAAAAACAGGGGTGGTTGCGAGAACAAAGCAAAGTTTGTATTTGGCGAAATTGGGTCTGAATATTGGAGTTAGTAGTTCCAATAAAGGGAACAGTTTCTATGACTTGAAGAGCACGAATTACATATTGACTGTCTGAGTATAAGTTAAAGGGCTCGTCTTGTAACAGGACGAGTGCCTGTAAAACAGCCTCTAACTCCACCTCTTGGGCGGAGGAAAAACCTGTAACCCAAGATTGAGTTTTCCCATTAATGGTCAAAGCAGCCGTTCCATTTGAGGATCCATCTGTAAATACCAAAGCGGCAGAAGATAAAGGCGAGGCCTGTACTATGGAAGGAAATAGAAACGTATGACACGCAGCAAATTGGAGAAGTTTGTTAGACGGGTAGTGATGCAAAATTTTTCCCGTATAATTGGCCCAAGCAATGGCCCAAGGATCGCAATGGGCGAATAGCCAATCTTGTTGTTGTAAATTATATGGGACACAGATAAAATGAGGTTCCTGACCTAAATATTTACGGGAATCCACTCGGCACATGTGTATCAGATTAGCTACCAATTCGTAGTAGGGGGTCAGCACTTTGCCGGGTGTTGATGGTAGATAAAGCCATAAAAGTGGGCCATCCTGCCACAATACAGCAGTTGGGGAGTGAGAAGTAGCTAAAATGTAAACTCCCCAGGGTTTAGAATAGTCACAATAGGTCATTTGTTGCTGGGAAATTGCCTTTTCTACAATTTGGATGGCCCTCCTGGCGTCAGGATTTAATTCGCGCAAGGATGTAGGGTTGGTATCTCCTTTTAAGAGATCAAAGAGGGGTTTTAACTCTCCTGTGGAGAGCTTTAGATAAGGCCGAAGCCAATTTATATCTCCTAAGAATTGCTGAAAATCATGAAGAGTTCTTAAGTGTGAAGTTTTTAATTGTATTTTTTGGCTTTTAAAATAGTGTGGGCCTAATATATGGCCTAGATATGTAAAAGGCGGGTGTTCCTGAACCTTTTCAGCTGCTATTACAAGGCCAAAGAGGCTCAGATCCTGCTTTAGTTGTCCAAAGGCTTGTCGTACGACGATAGGGTCAGAACAAGCCAACAAGATGTCATCCATATAATGAACAATATAAACAGAAGAAAATTTTTCACGAGTGGAAGAAATGGCTCTAGCCACAAAACTTTGACATAAAGTTGGGCTATTTGCCATGCCCTGTGGGAGCACAAGCCAGTGATATCGCTTCATGGGTTCTTTAAAATTAACAGAGGGGACACTGAAGGCAAAGCGCTTACAGTCTTGAGGCGCCAGGGGTATAGTATAGAAACAATCCTTCAAATCTATAATAATCTTATAAGTATCCTTTGGGATTGCCATGGGTGAAGGCAAGCCAGGCTGTAGGGCCCCCATCAGTTCCATTGTGGCATTTATTTTTCTCAAATCCTGTAACAGCCTCCATTTACCTGACTTTTTCTTTATAACAAAAATTGGAGAATTCCATGGAGAGTTAGAAGGGGCCACATGCCCCAAATCCAGCTGCTCCTGTACCAGCTGCTGTACTGCAATGATCTTTTCTAGTGAAAGAGGCCACTGTTCAACCCATACCGGTCGTTCAGAGAGCCAATTTATGGGATCAGCATGAGGGGGAGGGCAAACGACAGCTCCCGTCAAGGGATACCCCAATCCTTGTCTCGTAGGGTGAGACTGGGGTTGGAGTGGCTCTAGCTCCCCCTGTGCTGCTCGGCCTAGTCCCCTAAAGGGGAGGAGGCCTTGATCAAGTAACTGCTTAGTGACCGCAGCACTAGGACTAAACATATACACTCCCATTTTTTCCATGATATCACGACCCCATAAATTAATTGGCAGATGATCCAAGACAAATGGCTGAAAATGACCAGAGTGCCCTTCCTCATCTCTCCAAACAAGGATCGCACTGCTCTGCTGTGGGTCAGTTGCTTGCCCAACCCCCTGTAGGGAAGTCATAGAGGTTGTCAGGGGCCATTGGGCTGGCCAATGTTTTTTAGATATCACAGACACATCTGCTCCAGTGTCTAATATTCCTTTAAAGGGCTTTTCTTGTATAAATATAGTCATCTCAGGCCTCTCTTGTTTTATGCTTTGTACCCAATAGATATCAGAAGATCTAAATCCTCTCTGTCCACATGGGGAATTAGCAGTCTCCCCGGGAGGTAAAGGCACAAGTATTAATTGTGCTAATTTTTGACCGGCTGGGATCGATACCACGTGTTTCGGGGCAGAGGCCATAACTTTGATTTCTCCAGTAAAATCCTGGTCAATTTTGCCAGGTGTAATCTGTATCCCTTTAAGGGCTGAGCTACTTCGCCCTAACAGCAATCCAGCCACTCCCGGGGGAAGGGGGCCGAAGACCCCCGTGGGGAGAGCTTGTGTCCCCATCTCTGGGGTCAATACTGAGCAGGTGGAGGAACAGAGGTCCAATCCTGCACTTCCTGGGGTGGCACGGAGGAGGCCGGAGACTGATCTTGGGGGGTTGTTAGAAGATGCACTTGTGGCCGAGAAGAGGGAGGGACTGCCCCATGGTTTTGCGGGGCCAGGGGCTGGCCCCTCCTCCAGTTTCCCGAAAGCGGGCGGCCATTGCGATCTGTTCTTGACCTGCAATCTTTAGCCCAGTGCTTCCCTTTACCACAGCGTGGACATGTGCCAGGTGATTTTTCTCTCTTTTGCCTGGCCTGGCATGGGCATTGCGTCATCCAATGTCCTATTTGTCCACAAGAGAAGCAACGCCCTGGGGGTCTAGCAGCCCGAGAATGCCGCTGACCTCTGTATTTTAGAGACTCAGTAACAGTCTTTCCTTGAGGAGCGGCGGCTAAAGTAAGGCCTTGTACATGGGAGGGTCCAATATCAGCACACAGTGAAATAAAGTCCGTGATTCCTCCCTTATTCCTATGGGGTCTGATAGCTGCCTGACAGGCGGCGTTGGCATTTTCATAGGCTATGTGTCTAACTATAATCTCCCTTGCATTCTCATCTTGTACTAGGCGGTCTGCAGTCTCCATTAATCGAGACAAAAATTCTAAATAAGGCTCATTTGGTCCTTGTTTAACTTCTACTAGATTTTTTGTACGATTGGAATTGCGTAACTTTTTCCAAGCCTCTCTCGCCGCAGCATTTATTTGTAAATAGGCCTCCTTTGCATAACCCAATTGATCTTTGGTGTTTTTATAGGTTCCCTCTCCTAACAACTGATCAACAGTGTAAGGCAGGTTCTTAGACCTATTTGTTTCAATTTTAGCCCGACACTGTGCAGTGAACTCTGTCTCCCATAATAAGTACTCTCCCGCACTAAGGCATGCTCTGGCAAGCCGCTTCCAGTCATTTGGGCATGCAATACCAGCACACGCGGCCTCCAATATTGCTTGAGTAAAAGGGGCAGTTGGCCCATATTGGGAGCAGGCATTTTTTAAATCCTGTAATAGTTTAACAGGAACAGGTTGATGGTATACTTGTTCATCATGATCAACTAAACTAGGGAAGCATCGAGGCCCTGAAATACCTTCCCTCTCTCTAGCAGCCTGAGTCAGGTTTAATTGCGATGCACTGTGCCTGGTTGTAGTGCCTGTTAAAAGGGACTTGTTGCTAGGGCCTTTAGGCTTGCCTAAAGGTTGAGAAAGGGATTGAGGCCGTAAGGCTGCAGCCGGAGGCGGTGGGTGTGAGGGGTAAGGTTTAGAATCAGACACCATAGTGGCCTGAGGGTCATATTTCTTTCCTACTTCTGAGGGGGCTCTCTGCTCTGTCCCCATTTTCGATAGAAAATGTAGGATTTCTTCTAACTTCTTCTCCATCGTAGCCATTCGGCCCTCCATTGACTCATCATAACTTTCCTCCTTGGTATTCAAACCTGAATTCTGATACTCAATATCTACTGGTTGTTGTTCCGTTTGCAAGATCTCACTTAGACTCTCTTGGGCTGCGGCATATGGCTCAGCCTCAGGTTCTTCAGAAGGGTCCTTTAACTCATAAAGTTCCCTTAATTCAAGATTTAATTCAGCATCTTCATGTAGAGGATCTATGTATTTACTTACTAAATTCCATACAGTAGTAGCCTCTATTGGGGTCTTTTCGGGGCCATATACCTCATAATAATCTTGAATTCTTTTTCCTATCCGCTGCCAGGCTTTTTGGAATGCCTCCTCTACAGACCTCGGGCATGCCTCCTCGAGAAACTGTAGGAAGCTCTGAAGCACCCCCTCTTCCACCCACGTTCCGTGGGCTTCAAATAGGCCTGTTAAGATCGGTAGAAATAACTCATGGCTATTAGCTTGACCCATAATTATTACTTCTGACTATACTCTCTTAATAGTCCTACGATGTGTTACTCACCACAGGGAGGGGTCCTTCACCTTCGTCCCAGATTTTCAGGGTCCCTGTTCGGGCGCCAGATGCCGGGGCCTCCCGGCAGCAAATTGGGGTTCCTGAAATAAGGGGCAGGGACTGGAAAAATTAGAAGAGAGACAAACACATCGGGTCCAGGAGGTCTGCAGCCCAAGCAAAAACTGCCGCGCCGTTTATTCTTCACACAAAGTTTTTATCCCCTCCCGAGACCAGGGCCCTCCCAGGTGTTACATCCAGATCGTTAATCAGGGAGCTGTTGAGGGTTACATTCATATGGTAAATCTCAGATCAATTGAACAGGAGAAGGCCAAAAAACAATAAGACAATCAAGCAATTATCTGATGCAAATCAAAGTACAGTTTGTTTCCACTCTTGCTCCCGACACATCTGCTCATTGTTTTACTTGATATGTCTTAATATGTAAGTAGTTAAACAGCTGTGAGGATAACTGAAGTTGACAATGAGCACAAGAAGTCTAAGCTGGGAAAGAGATCACAGTTTTCACTGACTTACCTCACAGTTTTGGTAGCCTCTGAGCAGCAGAGCAGGGTGGAGCACAGATTCTCAATGACAAGAACAGATGAATTGGCATCCAAAGATTATGTGGGGTTTTGGTTTGGTTTGAGAAAGTTCTTTTCCTGTTGTTCTTCATCTGATCATCTGAGTCGGGGGGTTGCCTTAGTTGGGGGCCATTGGGATTTTTTTTATTTTTGGAATTTAGAAACCTGGGGTTGTGTTTTAGAACTTCTGGACACTGAATTTTGGTCAGATTAATGAACTCAAATTCGATCCAGTGTTAAATGGCTCTTAGCAAAAAAAAATTTAGAAAGTTGTGTAAATTAAGAATACTAAAGTAATGTTATACTTCAAAAGCAATTTCTAATGACAGTCATTCATGTCCGTTGGACCAGTCCCAGAGTTGGTAGAACATCTTGTCTAGAATTTAGAAGGCAGCAGAGGAGGAGAGGCAGCCTGCTGGTCAGGTAGCCTGCTGGTCTCAGCATGAGCAGGACAGTGTTCTGCCCAGTCAGGGGATGAAGCCTCCTGAAAAGTTGCTGCCCACTCCGATTCATAGTGTGACCCCAGATTGGCCACCCAGATTTACTTTCTTTTCTGCTGTGGACAAGATCAGGTAATCATTACAAAATTTGACTTACTTTTTAACCTTTATCTGTGGTAACTTCATTGAGCCAAGTCTCTTTTCATTATTTACATAATGCAGTTAGTTGTTTCCACTTAAAACAGTGGGAAGAGCTGATATGGGCTTGCTGATTTATACTTGTTGGGAAACACACTTCACATTACTGTTTGTATCTTTCTCTTCCAGTGCTAGGGATGGAAACCAGGGTTTATCATCTGCTACACAAATGCTTTACCAGAGTTATGCTATTTTTGCAAACAATAATGTCATGTGTTTCCATTGACATGGGGACAAATAGTCTGGTAGTGTGGGAGATAAGCCTCTGTGAAGGACACTTACTGACCTTCCGTAACCCCCCCTCGGCATTATTACTAGAATCCCAAGCTTTCAAGCATGAACTTTGTGGGGTATCCTGAGACAATATGGCTGTCTTTAGGGTGAGTGTTGCTGGCACTCTCCTGGAATATCTTTGCCCCGAGATGCAGGGCTGCACTTTCCCGGAGTGCTCTGGCTCCATGTGAGAGCTGCTTTGTCTGATTTGGTGTGCCATACAAGATCCTGGAAAAGAGTGTTTTCCTTCATACCGAGTGTGTTAAGTCCTTCACAAGATATTAAATCCTTCCTTGCCCCCCAAACCCCCGACCCAGGACAGAATTGTCCTAGAGCTGGGCAGATTGCTCTTGTCTTAATTTTCTTTGCTGTCCATGATCCTTTTTCCTCTGCGGTGCCATGCACTGTCCTGATGTCTTCAGCATTACCATTGTGGAGAAGCACATTTGCCATCATTCTAGTTGACTTGGGACTGCAGGTCTAGGAGAGCCACCTTAACATCAGAAAGCCAGTCCAATTCAGAGTATTAACCATGTAACTCAGAAATATTGCATGGTTTGACCAGTTACTTGGGATACACATAAGGAAAGGGTAGGGAAAACAAAATCCAAATTTTAAAAAAATAGTTATTCCCTCCAAATATCACTACTTAAATATATTTGTAAATACCTACGAGGATTTTGTGAACACAATTCAGCTAGTTATTTTGAAGTGTATATAAATGCTAGAGTTGTATTTTCTAATTTCTGTTTATCTTGCTCTACATAACACACTATGCATTAATTCAGTTACTTTTTAATAATGTTATTCCTTTACCAAATTAATTATAGTGCTTATTGCACTATACATATAAAAATGTTTTTCTTTCTTTTTTTTTTTTGACAGTCCTGGGCTTGAGCTCAGGGCCTGAGCATTGTCCTTGGACTTTCTCAAAGTTAGAGCTCTACCACTTGAGCCTCAGCACCAGTTCTGGCTTATTTTCTATGTATGTGGTACCAAGGAATCGAACCCGGGCCTTCGTGCATGCTAGGCAAGCACTTTAACCACTAGGCCAGACTCCCAGCCCCATGTTTTCATTTCTTGGTTCACCTTTTCCAGAATTCTAGTTAATTATTCCAGTGGTTTCTTTGGAGAATAGGGTTATATTTTGCCAAGCACGTGAAAAACCAAAAGTTTGATCTGTGGAAGACTGTTAGGATTTCATTTTTAGAATGCAGTGTCCTGCTTTCTTTTTCAGTCTTCCCTATAAGGAGTTTTTTGGTGGTGTCAGTGGGCTGACTGTGGAACAGTTCAGGAAGATCAATGGCTTCCCCAATGCTTTCTGGGGATGGGGAGGAGAAGATGATGATCTTTGGAACAGGTATGTTTACATTCAGGATTGTTTACTTGTAGGATGTGTATATTTCATTTCTTCTTCTCCCCCCCCTCCTCTCCCCCTCCTCCTCCCCCTGTTCCTCCTCCTCCTCCTCCTCCTCCTCCTCCTCCTCCTCCTCCTCTTCTTCTTCTTCTTCTTCTTCTTCTTCTTCTTCTTCTTCTTCTTCTTCTTCTTCTTCCTCTCTCTCTCTCTCTCTCTCTCTCTCTCTCTCTCTCTCTCTCTTTCTTTCTTTCTTTCTTTCTTTCTTTCTTTTTTGTGGATTATGGGGCTTGAATTCTGGGCTTGGGTGCTGTCCCAGAGTTCTTCACTTCTCAATACCACCCTACCCTTTCACTTCTCAATACCACCCTACCCCTGGAGCCACAGCCCTACTTCCCATTTTCTGGTTGTTAACTGGAGATAGGAGTCTCACATTCTTTAGTTCCTGGGCTAGCTTTGAACCGAAATCCTCAGATCTCAGTCTCCTTAGTAGCTAGGATTACAGGCATGAGCCATTATGCCCGGCTTGGATATTTCATTTCTGTGTATTAAATTGTATTTGCCTACTCCAAGAAAGAATTCTTCAGGACAGAAAAATTTTGAGATTCTTACTGCCTGTTTATTCCTTTCCTTTCATGAGGAACACCTCAACTCATTGGCAGCATGTATGTTTTGACGCTGGAAGTTGACACATTTATCCATTCTATATCTGTGTCGTAGAGTCCATTATGCGGGATATAATGTCACCAGACCAGAGGGGGACTTAGGAAAATACAAGTCCATTCCTCATCACCATCGAGGAGAAGTCCAGTTTTTAGGACGGTAAGTTTAATGTCCTCAGAGAACAAGGGTGTCAAACCGTTCAGGATGTAATAGGTTAAAAAAAGGGGGGACTGTGTCCCAACAAAACATCTACCACAGAGAACATTGCTTATAGAAGGAAGTCAGCTTTTTTTCATATAATTTTTATTGTAATTAATGGAAGGATTACATTACATTTGCCAGATGGAAGGTGCATTACTTCACATACATTGATACCCTTTCTCATGTCTTGGTCCCCATTTCCCTCCCCCCATCCCCGCCCTCATCTTGTTTTCCCCCCTTTCCTATCCAAAATACGTATATATCCAATATATCAGATAACAAAGTGAAATACTGTAACAATATGAGATAATCAAGGGAAAGCAAAAGAGATGAGAGATAACATAGTACATTAAGGACAACAATCACTCATTGTTTCTATATCCTAGAGGTCCTTTCATTTAGCATCATACTATATGGCCTTATGTATCTAGGTTTAGCTCTATTGCAAATCTCTGCTGCAAGAGTCCAAGGTTTCTACTGATTATGGCAAATGAGGGAAACCATTGAGCCTATGTTCCTTTGAGTCTGGCTTACTTCACTTAATATGATTTTTTCTAACTCTTGAGAAGGAAGTCATCTTTGTGTTGTTTTGAAGATATTCTCTTTCTTATATTCAATCTCATACAGACACACACATGTTATATTAATGAACCTAATTAACTAGTTTTTTAAAAATACTTCGTTGACATGAAACACTTTTGTTTCTTAGGGATGTCTTAAGTGGTAAGAATGCAAAATTGAGCTAGGTCCTGGTAGCTTATCTGTAATTTTGGCTACTTAAGAGATTGAGATTTGAGGATTGCAGTTTGAAGCCAGCCAGAGGAGGAAAGTCCTGGAGTCTTATGTCCAATAACTGCCAAAAGGGCAGAAGTAGTGCTGTGGCTCAAGTGGTAGAACACTAGCCTTGAGCATAAGTGCTCAGGGACAGCACCCAAGCCCCAAGACAGCACTAAATAAATAAATCAATAAGCACGAAAAGTTACTTTTTTTCAAATGGCATTTCTGAGTAGTAAAATGTTAATTTAGAGTCATAGTTTAGGTATATTTTAGAATATTAATGAGAATCTGAAATTGTAAAGGACTTCACATGTTTTAATTATAAGATAACTTAGATCATAGTCAGCATTAATTTTTTAATGTGTTTCTGTTTTCCTCTTAACACTTAGGTATAAATTACTAAGGTATTCTAAAGAGCGTCAGTACATCGACGGGTTGAACAATTTATTATATACACCAAAAATACTGGTTGATAGGTTGTATACAAATATATCTGTAAACCTAACGCCAGAGTTAGCTCCAATCGAGGACTATTAAAAAGAAAAAGTAGCTCTCGTGGCATGATACACTACAGTGCTGGGTCATGGATTTGGAGTGTACCCTCGGCCAAGGCCAGGGCATGGCCTATGGCAAGAGGCAGCAGTCCTGAGGTTCACTGTGTGGCACTGTGAAGCCCCCCCTTTCCCACTTGTCCCCTCGACGTTGAGACACACTCTAGGACATGGGGAACACTGCAGAACCTGAAGCCAGTGCTGAAGATCACAAGAGAGAGCTCCTTATATGAAAAGAAAAATTTTATACTCGAATCTATAATTCCAGAGAATGCTTTTATTTCCACTTAAACATATTTTGTACATATGTGATATAAATTAATTGTGTTTAAATTGTTGAAAAATAAGATGTGTCGCAGTTTTGCATGTACTTGGTTATGCCTCTGTTTGGACTTTTATAAGACTTTTTTTTTTATTTGCATGGGGAAAACATATTACTGTAAATTCATGTCCCTAAATGAAGGTTAACCTTTGTGTACAAGTGAAGGAACTGTCAGTAATTGACAGTGAATACAGTAAACTGTTATACTAGTTTTCAGCTTTACACCTCCAGCCTCACACGTGGAAGAACTCACAGCTTTTTGATGGCTTTAAAGGGAAAGAAGAAACTCAAGCAGCTTTTCTTCCTACCAGGATTACCTTTTTTTTTTTTTTCTTGCTTGCAATCCTATACCAGATTTAGCTGAATCACAACCATGTTGTTTATGCATATTGCATGGTATTACCAAGAAAATCTTAAATGTTGTGATGTGACATGATATAAAGGATCTCTTTATGTTAATGTCTGTTATGTACCTCTGGTGTGTCAGGGATTCTGTGCCTCAAAAATGCTCCCACACTTGTGTGTTTATAGACTGTATTTTTTTTTTAATTTCATAGTGAACAGCACTTTTATTATTTCTAGGTCAGAAGAGCCAAAACAAAATACTTTCATTTTTTTTTAATTAGCCTTTTTTTTTAAAGAAGGAGCTATAGAGAGCCTAAGTAGTACTTATACAGATGAATTATACTATTAGATAAGATGTTAAATGTTCTATTTTTATGAAGATAAATGCCTCATAGATTAAAAACAAATTTTAACTTAATTCTCAGTCTTGCACAGTTTCACCTTTAAAAATGACCCTTATAATGTCAGCCAGTTTCATAAAAACTATATTTTTTTTCACTTACGGTATAATGTCATAGAATTACCTTTTGTGCATGTGTGTATGTGTGTGTTTGTATGTATGTGTGCGCGCGCTTGCGCACGGTGCTGGAGACTCAACCCAGGCCCTCTACAGTTACCTTACAATACATTATCAATTATCTAGATGCACTGATAATGGGATACTTGCAAAAGCAGGTCTTACTACCTAATACCGAGGAGATTTACCTTAAGGTTGAACAAAGCTTTCCATTGAAAATTCAAACAGCATTCTTACTTTGAAAATGACCAGTTATAAGGATTTTTAAAAAAATGTCTTACAATATTTTCACAAACTTAAAATCTTATATATTCTACAAAATAAGTCTTTGACAACAACGGAGAATGATAGATGCCTCCATTTGAGAAATGTTTGAATAAAATTTGCCTGTGGGTTGTTCACCTAAAATGGAAATACAGCTATGTATCTCAGGTTGTAGATTTAAATTTCCAGGGCCATTTTCTATGCCAATTTTAGTAACACAAATGACCATAAATGAAATAATAAAATTACTGAAAATCATATACTTGAAGGAAATGGATAGTTTCTTTGTTACTATATCTGACAGAATTTTCCATATTAATTTATTAGAAATATTTCCAAAATATTTCTCTGTCATTTTATTTGTGATAGTCAAAATAGTAGAAAGAACAATCAAGCCTTCCAAAAAGTACAAATATTTGTACTTAACTATATTATCCACTCATTTTCTGTCTCTGTAGCTAATGCAGTCTTTTAAATTTGGTGAAATGTAAGACAATAAAATGACTGTGTTAACATCTTTGTTTACAATTAACAAGGTAGCAGGGCAGAGTAGCATAATTAACCTGACAATGCTGAAGTGTTTTATGGTGGGGAGACTTAGTGCTGTTTCTGAGTTTTACTCAGGAAAACAAAATTTTTTTACTCATTTTCATATATAGCTGTCCAGTTTCCAATGTCTTTTCTTTTTGACATACATTTCATACTTTCAAGGGAATTCAGTATCTGCCTTATTTGGGGGGTTTTAGTCTGACATTAATTTGTTTTAGGTGTTGTATGCAGATGTTTTGCTTTTAACAGCTTTGAATTTGGCATGCCATCCTGTAAAGGCTACTTCATAATTTTTTAAAGTAAAGAACTAAAATTATTTTTGGCTATGAACACTGACCTTTATGTTTCCATGAAGTGGCAGCTTACCTTCATTATGTGACAATAAATCTATTCCCTAAAGATGAGTGAGTACATTGCAAATGTAATCACTCTTCTGTTTAGTGTTGGGTCATTTTATTAATAAATCCTATATTAATTGTCCACTCTGTCCAATGCTAAATGTGACTATTTAGAAGTATTATTTTATGCTAAGCAAGTCAAGCAAGTTGAAACATTGAAATTATGAAGACATTCTCTGCTTATTGTATTTTTTTTAAATCACGAAGCCTACATGTACGAAGAAATATTAGAAAATCACTACGGCACTTGGGAAATTATATAGTGCCTTTCACTAGGGAAAGAGGTCATGATTTATAGCCCTGTTCACATAAAAGAAAGGGGAGATGGGCACACATCTGTTAAAATTGTATCTAATTCACTGAAAAAAATGTCATGTAATTCTTTGCCTAAAGTAAGATTTGATGAGCATTTTTAAATTTAAATTTAATTCAAATTTTTATTTTCTGTAAAGGATTCACTGAGAATCCTTTTTAAATATATTATACAAATACAGACTATGTGTTAAAAACTTACCATCCCATCACAGCTAAAATACTGATACCCATTCCAAAGCAAAGTGGAAAAATAGCCAATACAATATCCTTTAGGAGGGTCTCTGAATGAAAAGCAGATTTTGTGGGGTTTTTTAATTTGATTTTTGCTTTCCTCCATAATATTCTCTTAATATATTTTATAGATAAGTATCACTCTAGATTCTTGCCTTGGATTTGTAAGTATGCCAGTTGAGAGAAACAAAATGATCATAGTGTTGTCACAAAGAGAAAGTGTACTTAAGTTTTATTTTCTTTATCTGATATAAAAGGCTTCTACATAAATGCACTGAAATAAATGCTAGTGATCTCTTGTACTCTCATTTTTTGTGTTTGTTTTTTTCTGCTTCTCATGGAAATGTTTGTACTTTTTTATCATTGTCTTTTATGAAATATAATGTTCTAAAGACTTTGTGTGATGATTTAGTTATTTCCTCTAAGGAATTTTTGTGGTTACCGGGGAAGGGGAGGGCTTGTTTTCCTAAATTTGAAAGAAATTACCGATTTTTGTCTTGGTTGACTAGAATTTGCAACATAAACCAATGTAAGCAATCATATCTTAAATACATTTAGCAATCACATCATTGCTTTTATTTCAAAACTGGTCTATTCAAATATTTGAATAAATGTTTTTATTAACATAATGGTAATTTGTTGTATCAAATACAATCTATTAATCTAGAAGAATTCTTAAGAATATGGCTTTATTGCTGGGTGCTGGTGGCTCATTCCTGTAATCCTAGCTACTTAGGAGGCTGAGATCTGAGAACCACCATTCAAAGCCAGCCCAGGTACAAAAGTCTGTCAGACTCTTATCTCTACTTAACCACCAGAAAACTGGAAATGGTGCTGTGGTTCAAGTGGTAGAGTGCTAGCATTGAGCTGAAGAGCTCTAGGGCTGGGGCAGTGCCCAGGCCTAAAGTTCAAGTCTACAACTGACAAAAACAAAAACCAATATGGCTTTACCATACATTTCTTCTACACTGTATATTGCAAATGAAATCTTTCACTCTGCTAGCTAGATGTCAACAGGGTGACCTCAAAGCATTAGACTAAGTTAAAATGGATCTCAGAGTCGTCTTTTGGAGGAAAGTCATCCTGCAGAATTACCAGAACAAGAACTGCATTGGACTTGGTGTGAGCATGATGAAATAAACGATTGAGACTTGGGGGGTTTTATTATGGCAATGCAATCTCATCCACCAATAGGCATTCTGAAACACCTTCAGGTTACTAAATTATTCCATTCAGCTTGGCCTTGTAATCCCTAGTCTCTGCCTACAACTCTGTTCTCTTATTTTTATCACTCAGATTGAGTGATGCCTTGTTTGTTTATTTGCTTATTGGAGATCAAGTCTTACTATGTAACTCAAGTTGGTCTGAAACTCACCATCATCCCTTTTTAGCCATTCATTCTACCATCCACAATGGATGAGGCAACTCTTTCAGTCTGACAACTATTCTAGGGTTTTCTCTGACTTCTCTAGGTTGTGGGCTTCTCCCTACTTCATACTCTTGCTGAGGTGTAGCCCTGTCAATCCACAACAAATGGCATGCTTATCTTCTCAAAAGCTTATTAGTAGTTGCAGGTCTTCTTCATAGTTCTTCACCAATGGATTTTGGATTGGTGTAAGTAAATTGGCTGAATGGGGACTCTGGTTACATCCCTTTTTGAACAGGTTGCCAGAGAAGTTGGTCTACCCTGGATCAGAAGGGCTTAGGAGTTGCAGGTAGGCCTCATTGGAGCTCCACTAGTCATTTTTATTTATGAATTAGTTATTCTTTTTTTGCACCATGAGAGTTTAAACTCAGGGCACTGAAGCCATGCTTACACCCTACTATTGAAAGCAGTGAAGGTCTTAAATGACCAGAGTAAAGTGGGTCCTTCCAATTTATCTTCTTCCTCCTCCCCCACCAAACATTACAGGAAAATAAACATTTCTCTTGAATGGCTTCACAATGCTGTGACTTTAATGGCTGAAGATCATGCTTGATGCACATCTTGTTTGTGAATAATTGGAAATGTGGGCTCCCCAGGACCCCAAAGTCTCTGGTGAGAGACTTATCTAAAATTGGTTTGCTTCTCTGTAAAATCTGGGTGTGAGTATGGAGGAATGGAATTATGGAAAGAAGACAAAATCAAGTCAAATAAAAAACAAGACATACTTTTAAACAGTCATATTTATGGTCTCTTCCTGAGTTTCTAATGTCATTTACAGAGTGAAAACACTGTTTTAGAAAAATGCAATATTGGTAGTTAGGCAAGAAGCTGTCCCTCCTCATTCAGGCCCCTCCCTCCTGGGGGTTGCTGACCACTGCGGTGGTGGAGTAGGAGTAGGGGCTGAGAAGAGCTGCAATAGTGTAGGAGCGATGGCCAGAATCATTGGCAACAAACACCACCTAGGAGAGAGAAAAAGACAGGGCTCAAGAGTGGGAGCCACACAGAGGTTTGGCTGGAATTCCAGTGCCAAATTATTTTTAGGTCTTTTGTTGTTGTTGTTGTTTGTTTTCTTTGCTGGAGGAGGGTAGAATGATTAAAACAAACAGCAAAAACCCAGACACTCTGGTAAGCGAAGCCTGGTAGAGACCCACGCATTTTGTAGAAGAAAGCCACAGGACTGCCCGTGCAACCAAGCCTCTTGCTTTGAAGTTTACACCAAAAATCTAGATGGCCTTCACCTGACTGGAGGAGTCATGGAAAACCTTAATGCTTATGTCTGTTTTCTTAGCTTCAGGAAGGGGAGAATGGAAATGGTATTGACTGATTGAAGGACAGAGGAATGGGGACTGTCAGCCCCCCACCACAGCTTTTTATGTGTGTTTTTTTCTTTTTAATTGTGTTGGTACTGGGGCTTGAACTCAGTGCCTTGTGATTTCGATTGACTTTTTTTGGCCCTCTACCACTTGAGCCACACCTCCATTTTTGGCTTTTTGCTGGCTAATTGGACTGGATGTTATTCCCTAGCTGGCTTTAAAATTCAGTCCTCAGGTCTCAGCCTCCTGAGGATAGGACAGCAGGCATGAGCCACTAGGGCCAAGTCCAGAGCCACCAGGAGTTTTTGAGACCTAGAATTTAAGAGTTGAAAAAAAAATCCATCTCCTATGTTACAGATAACCAAACCAGACTTCTGTATTAGTGACTGCCAAGTGAATACAATGACAGAACCACACCAGAAAAGACAGAAAAGAGCCACCTATCCCCAGGCCTAGAGGATCCTTGTGCTTTTTTAAAAATTGATTTGTTTGGTCACTGTCCCTGAGCGCCTCAGCTCTACCATTTTTGAGCTACAGTGCCACTTCTGGATTTCTGGTGGTTAATGGAGATAAGAGTCTCATGAACTTTCATGCTCGGGCTGGCATTGAACATTGATCCTCGGCTCTAAGCCTCCTAAGTAGCTTGGATTACCGTTGTGAGCCACTGGCACCTGGCTTTGCCTTTTTTTTTTTCCGGTTGGTCATGGGACTTGAACTCTGGGCCTGGACGCTGTCCTTGAGCAGTTCAACTCAAGGCTACCACCCTACCCCTTGAGCCACAGGGCCACTTCCGGTTTCCTGGTGGTTAACTGGAGATAAGAGTCTCACAGACTTTAGTGCCCCCGCTGGCTTTGAACTGTGATCCTCAGCTCTCAGACTCCTGAGTAGCTAGGATTATAGGTGTGAGCCACCATGCCTAGCTCTGGCTTTGCCTTTTTTTTAAATGTATTTATTTTTAGCATAAAGGACACGTGCATTTTAAGGTATGGAACAATGAAATGCTAGCTAAAAGCTCTGTAGGATTCCATTTAAAACACCAACTGTGGAACATGTTGTTGGAATTCTGAAATATACATGCTGGCTTTGGAGCTCGTTTAAGCTTTGTGATTGGGAAAATTGTGGATTCAAATGTTGTTGTACTTAGTCGTGCACTTGTCAAATTCAGTGGAGCATCTGAGACACTCCCAGATGCCTGGTGTGAGGTAATTTGGGATGAATTTGGTTCGGGGGAGAAATGGAGGGCAGAGAGGCTATGTGGAATATTACTTATTTTGTATTCGGGCTGTGGATTAGATACACTCTGGAGAAAGCCTTTCTGTTCCTAAAGGGCAATGGGTACCTGGATGAATGTAAACCATACTGAAAACAGTACAGCCCTGTAGGGCCAATCCATGGAAGCAACCATGAGAAATCTCCTGTTACTTTTGTTGACATTCTCTAGCCTTCCTTGTTTTCTTCAAAATTGAAAAGGTCACAAGATATAATCAAAATCCCATGTTATTGAAGAGACTTAATGGATCAGAGAACATTTCCTGATATTCCTTTGGAAATCTTATATGACCACCTGGGTCACTAGCCCAGAAGTAGCCAGTTCTGAAGGAATGCAGCTGTCTGGCAAGAGCCCAGCATAGCAGTCTCCATGTCCTGCTCCTGTGGTGCGAGGAGGCACATGCCCCCCCACTCCCTGGTCTACTCAGGCTCCAAACTGGGTTCCTGATTCCACTGCACATGTCTTACCTGGCATCTTTCTTTCCATTCCTGATGCAGATGTGTGAACCCTGAGCCCAATGCTCAACACATGAAAGGTTATTTATTTCGAGAATGTTTTTTTCATTGAATAGTCGAGAGTAAAGAGCAGAAAAGGAACCCAACAGGAACAGTGATGGGTCATGGGTCTGTGGGAAGGGAACCTTTTTAGATGGCTGAGACCTTGAGCAGAAACAGGTCATAGGAAGGGCTCAAGGCAAGAGTTACCATCTCTTTGCCCTGATCAGCTTGCTGTTTCCCTGTTCAGCTGGGGAATGGCTGAGTGGCCAGAACCAAGGTTCTTGGGGGACTGATTTGGCCCATACAGCTTCCCTGACATCATGGTTGGCTAAAAGAAGTGCCTTATGGTCATTGAAAATTCATCCATGACTAAGCCAGAGAGAATAGTTGCCTTTCATGCGGAGCTATTTTTGATGGAATTAGTTGATCTTTAACTCTGACCAACATGTCTGGATTCTATTTCCATGACAGCATGTGTGTTTTAAATGACTTACCAAGTGACAAGCAGGAGAAGGCAGGGACATTGGGCCCAGGTGAGTATTAATAGCTCAACAGTGTGAGCCAGAGGCTACCAACCTAGAGCTGGATATAGTGGCATACATTGTAATACCAGCACTCAGGAGGCTGGAGTAGGAAATAGTAGGTTTGTGGCCAGCCTGAACCCTAAACAACCTGGTGTTGCTGGTTCATATCTATAATCTTAGCTACTCAGGAAGTTGATATCTGAGGATCATGGTTCAAAGCCAGCCCAGGGAAAGGAAAGTCTGTGAGAATTCTATTTCCAGTTCACAAACAAGGTAGAAGTGGATCTATGACTCAAGTGGTAAAGATCTAGCCTTGAGTAAAAATGCTCTGGGGCAATGCCGGTTCTGAGGTCAAGTCCCAACACACACACACACACACACACACACACACACACACGCACACAAAGATTCTCTGGCTGCCCCTTCTGTCTGTGATGCATGGAAAAAAGGAGAAAAAACGTCAGGATCAGTCTTAGGAGCTGGAAGTAGCTCATTGGTAGAGAGAGTGTAGAGGAACCAGGATTTGATCCTAGGCACCACAAAAGAAAGAAATAAAGAAACAACATGAGAGTGAGAGAGAAAGGAAGAAAGAGGGAAAAAGGAAAAGAAAGGAAAGAAGGAATAAGGGAGAGGAGAAAGAAGGAAAGGAAGGAAGAAAAAAGGGAGACAGAAAGGATGGAGAAAGAAAGAAAAAAAGAGAAGAAAAAAGATATGATGAACACAGTATGGTTTTGATTAGTTGAGCGTGTTTTCTTTTTTCCAAGCTTGATTTTTTTCACAGGAAAAAACTTCCTGAAGCCCTGGGAGACATACCACTCTGCTTCCTCACTTAACTAGTAGCCATGTGACTGTAAGAGCCATTTGCATCTCTAAGCTCATGAATGGCTTGCCCAACTTTCTAGAGGTGTTTTGGAGTAAAGATTGTTTTCAGGTTTTAGAGAAGCACAATGAAGCCTCTATCTTGTTATTGAACATGGGAAGTACTGCTCATAACCAAACATAAATATTTGTTTAGCAAAAAAACAAATATTCACATGAAGTGGGCTGAAGAGAACATCGTGCTACTAAGTGATCTTAATAAATGCAGGGAAAAGATTTGGTCTTCAGCCTGTTGTAAAATTCTGGTTGATGCAAGTCAAAGGAACTTGCCCTCTCCTCCTGGAAAGTCCTCATCCCCTTCCCTGAGCAATTTCCATGGGGTGTGGAGTGCATGTGTGCATTTCCTAAAAACAAAACCCAGACTGACTCAAGGCTCTGCCCACTCACCTCTGCATACTCATGGAACGGGGAAATGCCGAGGGCCTTCCAGTAGGATTTGGTGTCTAATTCCACTTTGTATACACCTTCCACGAACTTCTCATTTGTCGTGAGCCCATGCAGCTCTCCAGTGTCTTCAGTTTTCCTGTAAGGCACAAAAGTCCAGGTTAGATTATGCATGAAGGGAAAAAAATGACATCACAGAGGGATACCACACACATACACACACACACACACACACACACACACACACACACACACACACACACTGCTCTTTGAAATGAAGAAACTGGTAGAAATTTTTGCTAACATGAAAATGAAAATGTAGATATAAATCTTTATTTAAAATAGCCTCAAGAGACAGGCACTGGTGGATTGAGTCTGTAATCTAGCTACCCAGTTCAAAGCCAGCCTAGCCAGGAAAATCTGTAAGTCTCTTATGACCAGTTGGCAGAAGTGGAACTGTAGCTCAAGCAATAAAGTACTTTAGCCTTGAGCAAAAATGCTCAGGGACAGTGACCATCCCCTGAGTTCAAGTTCTAGGAGCCAGGCATGCATAAACAAAACACTAGGTACTAAAATGCAGATCAGGGGAGGAACTCTTGCCTATCGGTATGAGTCTCTGGATTTAATCTTTGGCACTAATAATAATATTAACAATGATAATGATCATTCTTAGGATTCAGATTGGTAAAAGTTTATGACTGTCCTGGAAGCTGCTCTAACTTCGAAAACTGCAAGACAGCAAGTCTCATGCTTGCAACCCTGCCATGAGGGTATCTTCCAGAAGATGACAGCACTTGTACACAGAAAAGGAAAACCAATGTACAAAGAACCTGTCTGACTCTTTTCCTTTTTATGCATTTATCCCTTAGATAATTCTTTACCAACAACAAATACGGGGAAACTTTAATTTCTGTATAGGTAACAACCCAATAGCTGAAATATCAGAACCTGCTCCCCATTGGACTACAAAAACTAAGTCAGATAAAATGAAAGTTACTTTTAGGGACTTTAACTTTTTCTGATCACCCATTTCTTCCCCCGCCCCCCCTCTGCATTCTGGTGGAAAAAAATTCACAGAAGCATTTCAGTATCCACTCTAGCTCCCACTTAGAATATCCATTTAGCCACTTTCCATATCGTGTTTAGCATTTTATACAAACACAAAGAAATGAACAAACAGAAACTCAATTAAAAGCACACCAAAGAAAATGATCTCCCAAATGAAGGGTGAAGATATATACTGTGGTTCTTGGGATTCAATTAAACTAATCTCCCAGGAGACAGAAATAGTTACTGTTGAAGTTTTCTTAGTTGTTCTTCCTTTTGTTTAGTTTGCTCAGGTTTTCTAATATTTGTTTTCTGTGCAATTCTTGCTAGTGGAACTTGCAAAAAATCATCATGAATACTGAAAAGTGTCTAATGTAGGTGTGGAGTCATTTTTGCACCAATGATGGGTGATGGTGAGATAAATCTATGGTTGTACTTTGTCTGACACATCCTTCTTTTAGATATTGATTTAAAAATTAAGGCTTCACAAAAGCTCTGGATTCTCTGTGATCCAAAGAAACTCTAAGTGGGGAATCTATGAACTCCTGAAGTTATATATACATACACATCTTATATATTATATACATTTTAATATATATGCATGTATACATCTATGAGTATTTCTCTGGGCATAGTTTTCAGTTCCTTCTTCTAATCATCTGTGATTTGTAAGGGTGGCAAACTCCTCTTAAAGTATTGCTAACTTCTTTTCCTTTCTCCAGCCAATTGCTCTAAGTGATTATCTAGTTCCTGCTCACTAGCAGCTAAGTAAAAAAAAGAAGAGAATATCCTTCTCTCCTATCATTTGGTCTTTGCCTACATTTTAAATCTGTCAGTTCTTTCCTTCCTTCCTTCTATCCTTCTTTTCTCTCTCCCTCCCTCCCCCCTGCCTCCCTCCCTCCTTTCCTTCCTACTTTCCTTCCTGATACTAGGACTTGAACTCGGGACCTGGGCACTGTCTCTAAGTTTTTTCATTCAAGACTGACAGTCTACCCCTTGGGCCACTTCTCCACTACTAACTCCTTGCTGGTTATTTGGAGACCAGAGTCTCATGGACTTTTCTGCCCCAGGTGGGCCTTGAATCTCTATCTTCAAATCTCATCTTCCTGAGTAGCTAGGATTATAGACATCAGCCAAATTCACTCTTAGATTCTTTAGGGAATGATGTGAGCCTCCCTGAAGAGTGCTTGGGGAATGGAAAGATATAACCAGTTCTACAGCAGGACTTTGAGCTCTTACCCAGCTGCAAACGGCTCCCAGGTCCCATCAGCAGCCTTTCTGAACACTTGCACAGCCACGTTGACGGCAGGGCTGCCCCGAACCGCATCAAGGACTTTGACCATCAGAGGACACTTGGATTCTCCAGGGGCCTGACCATAAGAAGGCAAGCGAGAAGTCCTCAGAATCATTCAGAATAGAGCAGTTTATTCTTTTTTCCCCTTAAAGTTGTATTTTACTGTCGGGATGATGTATAGAGGGGTTACAGTTACATTAATCAGGTAGTAGGTACATTACTTCTTGAACACTGATACCCCTTCCCATGTTTTTGTTTTCCCACTTTCCCTCTCCCCTCTCCCAGTTGCCTTGTTTTTCCCCTTCCCTTAGAACAATTTATTCTTTGAGGGCAAGAAATCTGAAACAAAGTCAGAAGTACAAGCTGATTCCATTACCAGTAATGTATGTGTTGACAATTAATGAGCTTCTCTAGTCAGTAGAACACAGACCTAATTGTCTCCAAAGCAACAATGGTTTCTGCCTGGAGACATGTTGCTATCAACTAGGGACTTGTATAATGAATTTTAAAAGAGAAAATAGGTCCTCTGAGAACAGTTGCTTTGCTCAGCCTCTCTGTATGAGTGAAAGTATTAAAAAGAGGCAATGTGCCAGAGAATGGAATCATTTTTATTAAAATCATTCTATCAGTTGTATCTTTAGTAATTTCCTAATTGTTATAAAATAATGTCAGTATATATATTTTATACTTGTATTCAGGGCTTAAGAATCAAATATAGGTCTAGAATAACAATTATATTTCAACCAGCAAAAGGCCTGGAATGCAATCTTATACAATTTTTCTCAATGTTTTTTATTAAAGGAAATTTTCATGAAAATTCATGAAAATTAAGATTTTATCTTTATTTTTTTCATCTATTTGAGGGCATTGAAATGCTAAACACTTCAAACTCATTGCATGATAGCAAGAGAAGAAAGTGTCAAAGGTCTAGGCCCCATTCATAAGCCCTGAGCCATTACATTTCTCTTGAATCAATGCTATTAAATATAAAATCTTGACACCCTTACTCTAGTAATATAAGCTGACTGTCAAAGCCAAAAGAAGCCAATTTGACTTCATCTAATGCATATGGACTTCACAGACTCAAACACTCACCGCAGGGCCAGCCTCAGACACAAATACCAGTCCAGCGAGGCAAAGAAGGAGCAAATGATGGGAAGCCATCTTGCCAAGAGTTAGAAGATTTCTGAGATGGCTGCTTCTGAGCTGTGGGCTTTTATAATCCCTTCTACCAAGCCAGGCTGCTGATCTCTGTCAATCTGACTCCAAACCTGCTGATTCTGATTATTGACTTAGTCAACAAAGGGAGAATAAGTAACCCACACAAATATGAACCTTGTCTAGAGAGATTAGAGCACTGGAACATTAGCTCTATGAAATATTCTTAACAGGTCACTTGACCTGCTAGATCACTAAAACAAAACAATTCAAACTAAACAGAAATTTGCTTGGCTAAATATACGAGCATTCTCAAGATTCTTTTCCTTACCTCTTTCTATTCATGCTTTTTAAATTTTTTCTATACATTTTTGTCTTTTATTTTAGCTGAAAGATGTGAGTTGCAATAATTTATTTCATGATGAGAGACAGCTGGTTGCACAGGCTTAGATGAAACACATTCACAATGTGATTGGACTGGATCTATGTCCATAACCAACAAGCAAAAGCCCCTGGCAGTGTATCATTTTAAAGTTTATTTTAGCCAAACCATGTCACCTGGAAGCTTTGCTTAGTCAATAATTGCTCTACCATGTGTGTGAGTGAGTGTGTGTGTGTGTGTGTGTGTGTGTGTGTACATGCGCTGCTGTGTGCACATGTGCCTATCTGTGAGTATCTTTGGTATATAAGATTCATCCCGACCTGAGGAAGAGTGGCATATTTCAAATGATCACTGTTAGATATGAAACATATAGAGCCAAATCATTACTGTGTCTCCTTATAGGGTAAGCATAACCAAGGCTGCTCAGCTAGATTTTTGTTAGAATGAAAATCTCAGGAAAGAAATAAGGA
Organism: Megascapheus bottae; assembly: GCF_031878675.1. Taxonomy (NCBI): domain Eukaryota; kingdom Metazoa; phylum Chordata; class Mammalia; order Rodentia; family Geomyidae; genus Megascapheus; species Megascapheus bottae. Next base: position 30,100,775 of record NC_143527.1, read on the forward strand.
AGACTGACAGAACATGAAGCCATGATTAACATCTCTTCCTTTCAATTTACCTGTAAACCAGAAATAGTCATCATTCAATAATTTAATTAATCAAGTATCAATGTGTGTTTGTGTGTGTGTGCGCGCATGTGTGTGTGTGTGTGTGTGTGTGTGTGTGGCCTTGCCCACAGATAAGACAGTTTTTTTAAAAATTATTTTATGGGGACAAACATGTAAGATATATAGAGAAGACAGCTATTTTAGACAGCTACATGTCAAGAGTAAATCCATGCTGCAGCCCTAAGAGTTCAGAGAAACATTCCTGTAGTTGACAGATACAACCTGGAAGAAATTCCACAGGAAATAATGAAGTATAGGAGCCTGCGAGGTGGCTCACACCTATAATCCTAGCTACTCAGGAAGCTGAGATCTGAGGATCACTGTTCAAAGCCAGCCCAGGCACTAAAGTCTGTGAGACTCTTATCTCCAATTAACCACCAGAAAGCTGGAGGTGGCTCTGTGGCTCAAGGAGTAAGGCAGTAGCCTTGAGCTGAAGAGCTCAAGGACAGCGCCCAGGCCCAGAGGAGCTTTTAGGGAGGTGAGAATGAAATGAAGAATAAGGCATCCTGAAAATATGGGAATGAGTGGAGAGAGTAGGTTGACTAAAGGAAAACAACAATGATGAGGCACTATGAGAGCACAACTGGGGATGAAGATAGCAGTCCTGAATCATCCAATTCGATCCTGAGCTTCAGTTTCCTGAATGACTCTGAGTTATTTAACATTTCAGATACTCATCTGACTCATTTGTAAAATAGAAACATCTACTTTTCTAATTCAAAGAATACTTCTAAGATTATTATTATTATTTTTGGTTTTTGCCAGTCCTGGGGCTTGAACACAGGGCCTGTCCTTGGGCTTCTTCCTCAAGGCTAGTGTTCTACCACTTGAGCCACAGCACCACTTCTGGCTTTTTTTCTATGCATGTGGTACTGGGGAATCAAACCCAAGTCTTTGTGCATGCTAGGCAAGCACTCTACCACTAGGCCAAACTCCCGGCCACCTTGAATCTTTTAAAACAAAATTTTTTTGCCAGTCCTGGGGCTTAAACTCAGGACCTGAGCACTGTCCTTGGGCTTTCTTAAGGTTAGTGCTCTGCCACTTGAGCCACAGCACCACTTCCGGCTTTTTCTGTGAATGTGGTACTGAACCTGGGTCTTTGTGCATGCTAGGCGAGCATTCAACCACTAGGCAAAATTCCTGGCCCTATCCTTGAATCTTAATAACATTTGAAAGTTCTTTCCTAATCCAGCAAACCCTTCATCCTATGTGTTTCGAACTTGTACTCTGTTTTTTCTTATTGTTATTTTGGTTTGTTGTCGATTGTGGAGCTTGACCTCTGTGCTTGGACGCTGTCCCTGAATTCTTCATCTCAAGGCTAGCTCTTTTCTCATTCCAGTTTTCTGACAGTTAATTGGAGATAAGAGTCACACGGACTTTGTGCCTGGCTAGCTTTGAAGTGTGATCCTCAGATCTCAGCCTTCTCAGTGGCTAGGATGATGAGAGGCGTGAGCCACCTACCCAGCTCTGCACTCTGTTGAAACCAAGAATTGTCTCCTCTAGATATTGTGAACTAGCAGCCCTGGGAAAACTCCTGCCCATCGTCACCAATATGTGTTTTAATATTTTGATTTGAACTAATTGCTAAAATTAAAATTAAGACATGTGACGTAATAGTCTGGATTTAGGGCTTGTTTTGAAAAAAATCAGAAAAGATGACAGCAGTAGTGGATCTGTGGCTCAAGTGACAGAGCAATGGCTTTGAGCAGAAAAGCAGCATCGACTTAATGGGTTCAAGCACCAGGATGAGAAGGACAGCAACAACAAAGGCTGCTGACTATAGTGAGTATCTGAGATGGTTACATGGTCACCTTCAGTGGGATCAAGTCTCAGATATCAGTTTCCTAGGTCTTCTCTCTCTCTCTCTCTCTCTCTCTCTCTCTCTCTCTCTCTCTCTCTCTCTCTCTCTCTCTCTCTGTCTCTCTCTCTCTGTCTCTCTCTCTCTGTCTCTCTCTGTCTCTCTGTCTCTCTGTCTCTCTCTCTCTCTCTCTCTCTCTCTCTCTCTCTCTCTGTCTCTGTCTCTCTCTCTCTCACTTTTCCTCCAACTTCTGAGGTCAGGTAAGATTTCTAGCTGCACTATCATATTGAGCATTAAAAAAATGAATGCATGTCCTATTTTCCTCATGCACATTCCTAGCAAGCCTCTAGAAAATAAGCTTGTGATCGTTGATCTTCCAAGAGTCATTGAAGCAGTGATGGACTACTTATTTTCTTCTTCCAGAGAGACATCAGCACTCTGAATGATTCTTCTTTAGACATCGTTCCTGGAATCTTCGCCACCTAGGACTTTGCCCTCTGTCATCTTCCCATTGGTCATTGAACTGGACATGTGCTCTAAATAAGAGCAGATCGGCCCACAGGACATGGAAATGAGACAGACGCCTCCCTTGGCAAAGCTACTCCATCCTCAGTGCTGCATCCTGAGTGCATTCACAACTGTAGTCTCTGTGGACCTCTCTCTTAATCATAACACTACTTTTTGTGACCTTCCGGTTCCAGTAATCTCAAATAGCAAACAGTACCTATCATGCTGTACTTTGCTCACTTATCAATTTTTCCCTAAAAGTAGGAACTACATTTACCATAGATCTGTCTCATCCTGTTTGTTCAGACTCCATTCTGTTGGCATGTTTTGCTAGCTCGTTCTATAAGTCAGTACATTATGGCATTCTCCTTGCCACATGCCCTGGTACACTTTGACTTGCTTGCCTTCTGAACTATATCTTGATCTGGAAATCATTAATAAAATTTGAATTTGAACCAGATAAGGAGGTAGAGAAAAAATGATGCAATTTAGAATACGGGAGCCGGGGGGAGGGTTGGGGGGAGGTGGAGAATCCCGAATCTATTGGAAAATTGGAAAACTGATTAGAAAGTATATTCTACTAGAAAATGCATGCTCTTTCTTATAATTTCCATAAACTAGTTTTAAAAAATTTGTTTTCTGAATACCGTATACATGTCAAAAAACTAGCCAGTAGTCTTGTCCATCCTGGAATTCTTGCTAATAATGTTATGAGTAAGCTGATTAACCAGAAGAGAGAAATGGGAGGTCAGGTGTGTGCTGAGACTGGACCCCACTGGGGAGGAAAACATCAGGATTTGGGATTCTGGGTCTTTGCAGATTAAAGAATTCAACTTTGTCAGCTCTCTTGAGGTGGATAATTCCTGGGGAGGGGAGAGAAGGATTGACTAATGGTCAGCAAATCATAAAACACTCATTTTTTAATCCATAATACCAATTTAATTAACAGTCAGATGATGCCAGGTAAGCAAGGAATTAGAGTAAGAGGCCTAGGTTGTATTGTGAAAATATTTCTTATGTAGGAGAGTCTAGAAAAGTTCCCTGATTTCACTGTGAAGAACATTGCTGTCAGGCTGCTGATGCTCATGCCGGCCTCATTCAGCCTGCCTGTCCTCCAGAGAACTGAAAACAAAACAAAACAAAACAAAATAAAAAGATCCTTTCCTTTGTTTCCTTCCTTGTTTCTTTTTCTTTTTTTTTTTTTTTTTTTTTTTTGCCAGTCCTGGGCTTGAACTCAGGGCCTGAGCAATGTCCTTGGACTTTCTCAAGGCTAGAGCTCTACCACTTGAGCCTCAGCACCACTTCCGGCTTTTTTCTATGTATGTGGTACCAAGGAATCGAACCCGGGTCTTCATGCATGCTAGGCAAGCACTTTAACCACTAGGCCAAACTCCCAGCCCCCTTCCTTGTTTCTTACTCATCAGATTAAGCATGCCACTTAAGGTAACCATGAGATAGAATGGTCATTAGATAGAATGGTCATATCACTTTGCATTATTATTTATTTTGGCTTCAGTTTCACTGGATGAATTTTAGAGGTCATGCTGGTTGAGAGCTCTGCCACTTGAATCACAGTTCTATTCCTACCGTTTTGGTGGTTAATTGGAGATAAGAGTCTTTGATGAGTGGAAGAGCTCAGGGACAGTGCGGCCCAAGCCAGAGTTCAAGCCCCATGACAATGGGGGTGTGGAGGGGGGGAGAGAGAGAGACAGAGAGACAGAGACAGAGACAGAGAGAGACAGAGACAGAGAGACAGAGAAACAGAGACAGAGAGAGACAGAGAGAGACAGAGACAGAGAGAGAAAGACAGAGAGAGACACAGAGAGAGACAGAGACAGACAGAAACAGACAGAGACAGAGACAGAGACAGAGACAGAAACTCTGGGACTTTCCTGCCAGTTTCCCTTCCAGGATGGCTTTGAACTGCAGTTTTCAGATCTCAAGTTCCTGGGTAGCTAGGATTATAAGCATAAGTCATTGACATCTGACTCCCACTATTGGTTTGAGGGACCATCCTGCCTCTATCTGGAGTACTCTGATTTGCTTTATGTCTGTAGTTTAGAAGATTTGAAGTCATGACAACCAAGCATTGATTCTGGTTAGTATCTCTTTCAGAGATCTACACATATTTTAAGGGCTTGATCCAAAAATCAGTCATTAGATAGCTTGAGAGTTTTGGCTCCTAGAATCACTCAAAGCTCACTATGCAGTGGAGAGATATAGACAAAAGAGAGGTTTCAAGGATCATCTTCTAGTCTACAGGTTTTTCATCTTGGTTGTCTCCAGTTTGCAGTCAAGTAGTGAGTGACAAATCCATCATCACATCTATCACTAAGCTACATGGCCCTTAGAGAGGCCTAACTGGCCAGGATATGCAAAGGATAAGGAGGAGCCATAGTATGGCTGGGTAGAGAGATAATGGTGAACAACTTTTCCTCTAAATACATTCCAAGATGCTTTACAGTTTAGTTCCGTTTACAATGAGACTGCACTGGGTTGGGGTCAATAGCACCAGCTAGAATTAATGAAGACTTGGTTGATCTCATCTGTCTCCACATTTTCTACAATCAGCTGGGCTGCCTCAGTAGCCATAACCCAGGTTCCATGGCTCAAAATCTGGATTTTGGACCTTTATGTGTCTTATTTTTTTTTTTTTGCCAGTCCTGGGCTTGGACTCAGGGCCTGAGCACTGTCCTTGGACTTTCTGAAGGCCAGAGCTCTACCACTTGAACCACAGCACCACTTCTGGCTTTTTTTTTCTATGTATGTGGTATGGAGGAATTGAACCCAGATCTTCGTGCATGCTAGGGAAGCACACTACCACTAGGCTAAACTCTCAGCTCCCTTATATGTCTTTTGACCTTGGAAAATGGCTAAGAAAGAAACACTGGAAGTTCAAACTAACTAAAATAGAAGGAGTGACTGAACAGCTGAAGAATATGTCTTCATGACAGGTTAGGCACGACAGGGAGGTGTCAAGAAATGTCTTCAAGTTGCTTAGGATTTAATTATTAAGAAAGCATATTTGTTTGTTAAACAGGAGTCAACTGAAGTGGGTAATAATTCACAGAAAGAGGAAATGGCATTTGGCTCTTGGAAGGCTTCTTTAGTGAGATAAGATTCAATCTGGATCATGAAGGATAAATGTACTTACTCTGCATGAGGGGAAAGGGACAGTGCATATTATTTCATCCCCAAACCAAGGGGAAGCATCTGAGAGCCTCAAGTGGAGGGAAGGGGAAAGGAATGTTAGGCGTGTGTACTGTGGAACAGGAATGGAGAAAAATCCCCCAACCAACCAGTGAGAAGCAGGCATAGAAGCCTCAGAGCAGGGAACGAGCAGCAGGGTGGTGAAAGGCCTAGAGGAATAGATCTGGAGCCTGGGATATGAAAGGCTTCTGGGTGCTGGTCTTTCACAGGCTTTCCACACATGTAAAAATACCATGTCTTAGATTTTCTATTGGACAGGACTTTGAAGAGCATGGATTCCCAGCTCTAGCCCTGTGCTCAGCATGGCTGATGGATGTTTACAAAAGCACAACTAGGATCCTTGGGTACATGCATCTCAGGATCCAGAGAACTCTTTGAGGGGTAACCTTAAATTTCCAAGAAGGCTTACTCTTGCTTACAGGAAAAACTCAGAGCCTCTACACTCTTAACTGCAAATGGTGTTTTGGGCTCATGTCCGGAGATTCACATAGTCTGTACAGCCACCATATTCTACTTGTCCTCATTCTGTGTCTGGCACCCTTCCCCTCTGGTACCTTTGTTTACTCTGGCTCTGTGTCTTTTTAGAACAGACTGTCCTGTTCTATAAGCTCAGGGTTCTCAACAATTTTTCTGGTCTTCTCCAAGAGGATCCGAGGACTCAAGAGAGACATCAGCAACAGTAAATATGATGAGCAAAACACCCTGTAAACTATGCCTCTGTGTGATTTGGCTGAAATCTCAATCCCTGTGTAATAAAATCCACATAAAGATGGCCTTAAGCTCAAAGTGCTGCCGAAGTGTAACTTGGGGCTAGCTCCCTGGGCCTTCACCTCTGAGTAGAGCCATCTCTTCCATGTACTCAAAGGGAACACACACATACATATATACACATACATACATATGTATGCATGTACATAATGTATACCACACACTGTGTTATTTATTGAATATGGGCTGTTACTAGAGTTCAGGCTGAACTGGACCCAGGATGGTCTTGATCCCCTGATCCTTGTGCCTCAATTTCTCAAGGAGTTATAGGTGTGTGTTGCTATGCCCAACACTATACAGCTATAAATCAAAAAGCATAACTTCTACTATGTGACCATCTGTATGTACTTTTTGGTACTTTGCAAAGATAGATTTGCACACTGTAATTTATAAATAAAACAATGCTTTTAGCATATACAGCTATAGATAAAATTTGATAAAACACGTGCAGTTGTATAAATGTCACCAGAAACAAGAATTAGAGGGTTTCCATCTAAAAGGTTGCCTCACATACTTTTTGTAGTGAATTTCCTCCTCTCTCTCTCTCTCTCTTTCTCTCTCTCTCTCTGTTTCACTCTCTTTCTCTCTCTCTCTTTCTCTTTTGCCAGTCTTGTAGCTTGAACTCAGGGTCTCGGCACTATTCCTGAGCTGCTCAGGCTCAAGGCTAGCGCTCTGTCACTTGAGCCATAGAACTAATTCCAGCCTTTTCTGAGCAGTTTATTGGATATGAGTCTCATGGACTTTCCTGCCTGGGCTGGCTTCAAACTGTGATCCTCAGATCTCAGCCTCCTGAGTAGCTAGGATAACAGGTATGAGTCTCCAGTACCTGGCTCTCCTTTCCCCTCTTTAATCCATGACAGCCACTGAAATTGTGGTTTTATCTTATAGTTTTATCTGATCCATATAGTTATAAAAATGAATCATATTATCATAGCCTTGTGAGACTGCCTTCTTACAGATAGCAAAAGTTTAAATTATTCATCCATATCGTTGCAAGTTTTATTAAACTTTCCTCTTGATTTATTAATAGTATTCACTTGAATGAGAATACCACACTTGGCTTAACCAACCTCAGTTGTTGCCAAATAACCTAGATTGTAGTTCTTAACCCGGGATCTGTTGAGGCCTGTGGATAGAATTCAGAAACACTGCAATACTCAGTTGAGAAAAGTTACTTCTTTATGTATACAAACGTGATTGAAATTCAACACTGTCCAAAACTATGGATGAAAAAAAAACCCCAAACCAGAGAAGTAAATAAAGTAGCAGTACCTGTGAATCTGGTACCAGTAAAAATCATTCTATTTGAGGGTTATATTTTGAAAAACCTTTATGCTCATCACTACTTTGAAAATTTGGTCACTATTAGATTCAGTGCTAAGTTTGGTAATGAATAAAGATACTATTATATCACAACTTGGAAAAAATGGTTATTTCAATGGCATTTATTTCCATTGTAATTCTCCATCTTTAATTGTATGCAAACCGAGTTAAGAATGTCAAAAAAAGAGACCATTGAGGACTGGCTGTGAGCTAGTAGAGTATGGTAACATGTGTGAAGAAAGAAAATGGAGCCAGATACCCTTGTCTCACACCTGTGCTCCTAGCTTCTCAGGAAGCTCAGATTTGAGGATCATTGTCTGACATCAACCCAGGCAGGAAAGTCTGTGAGACTCTTATTTCCAATTTTGGATCAAAAATAAAAGCAAGAAGTAAAGCCCTAGCTCAAGGAGCAGATCCCTAGATTTGAACCTAAAAGCTCAGGGCCAATGCTCAGGCTTTAAGGTCAAGCTCCAGAAACCCCCATCTGCTTCCCCAGCCCCTCCACCACCAATGGCATTCTTCCCTGTAGATGTGTGTTAGCAGAGAGAAGAAGAGAATCGTATTGTCATTTGGATGGAAGATTTCGTTTATTGCACAGGATTTTCTCTGGAGTAAGGAAGGCTGCAAAGACTTCCCACAGAGATGTGCCAGAAAGAGAACTCGAATTGGTCAGGTTTGGAACCTGTGGATTTTGCAGAGAATATTATTACTTTGAAATTCTTATGTTCACTTTAGTGTTTATGAATTTGTAACTGAGAGTCCATCCCTGAGATGACTGTGGTGCTGAGCTTTCCCCGTCGACTTTGAACATTGGTAAATTCACCCAGGAAATGCTCTTGGGGGAGACAGCGGGCTGGACTCCACCTGGAGACACACCACTGCACTAAGTGCCACTCTTGCGATGTCACCGAAAGTAACCTGGGTCTGAGTGCTGCTGATTATACAAGGAGGAAACATACAACAAGAATGGACACGGCGCCATAGTGGAGAGACATAACGAGGAAGAAGATGATTGCAAACACTCCTCCAATTTAGGACTTATAAGGATTAGCAATGGCAATTGAATAAACAAATTTCATTCATGAAAAAGGTCACAACTGAACATTTAAAAAGGCAACACAAGTTGAACTTGAGTTCAATGTCTTTGCCACAATCAGACAAGACCTTGGTGAGTCAGAAGATGCTGCTTGGACAAATGGACCATAGAAATACAACAGTGGGGTACTTTTAGACAGATCAGTTTCCACAGTTGGGGATAGAAATGTATTGGCTGCTTTTTTTTCCAATTGGTTGTCAGGGAACCAGGACATAGTAAGTAAACAGAAAAGATGGACCTACAAGTGAAGAGAAGGATCCTTTTTCTGCACAGATGATACTTGTCTCTCTCTGATTTCCCAGCCCCTCTATTTGCCTGTGCTTGTAATCACTGCGCTCACTCCTGGGCCCTAGCCTTCCACTAAGCTACAGAAAACATAAAAACTACCATGGACCAACTCTCCTTTATTTTCATTAAATGCCCTGAGCACCCTTCCCACCTCTCTCCTGGAGAGAGGGACCCAATCTGTCCCAACAGATGCAAGTTTCTGGAGGTTTCTGGTTCTAGTTCCCTGATCTGATGACCAACCTGGGCACTTTAATTTCATTTGGGATTCGTTCACCTCCCCTCCCCATGGACATCTTGTGATGAAGAGACTCGGCATTTCTTTCCTTAAACAGCTAAATGCAGCATGTCCTTCATAGCTGTTATGTCCCCATCCTGAATGTGTCCTGATTAAAGAGTGTACTGTGTTCTGAATTTTTTAAAAAAGTAAATGTCTTCTGATTAGAGTATCTGTGGAAGAAGTCGAATGTGCTAAGTTTACCAAAGGGAAAAGTGAGAAGAAGATGATGATTCTTCCCTTAAAAATTATTTTAACTCCGGGCTCAGGAGTTTGGCCTAGTGGTAGAATGCTTGCCTAGCATGCATGAAGACCCAGGTTCGATTCCTCGGTACCACACACATTAAAAAAAAAAAGCCAGAAGTGGTGCTGTGGCTCAAGTGGTAGAGCTCTAGCCTTGAGAAAGTCCAAGGACAGTGCTCAGGCCCTGAGTTCAAGCCCCAGGAAGCGCAAAAATAATTAATTAATTAATTAATTTAAGTCTGTGTAACCCTCATTGCAACCTGATCATTTGTGTACCCTTATCTTTTATCTGCTGCTGTGGCATTTCAGACTTTTTCTTAAAGCCTTGGTTAAATGTTCTACCACAATATGCACAGCATTTATGAAGTCTTCCTTATCCATCTTCTTCTGTTCTTCAATTCAGAAGAGCTTTTAAAAAAAAAATCTCCCATGGGGCGCGCGCAGTCCCCCTGCCTCGTGGCGCGGGGCCTTGCGGGCTCCAGCGCTCCACTGGCTTGGCCCGGACGGGAAGTGGCGCCACAGGGCCTGGGCCTGGCGCCGGGGGCGGACACCGGAGCCCGGTAGGACACGGGCAAGAAGCACAAGAAGTACAAGTCAGACAAACACCCCTACGAAAACGGAGGAGAGTTCAAGGAAGACAAAAGGAAGCGAGATCGAGAGTGTGTGGAGAATGGGGGAGAACAAGACCTCCAGTGAACACCCCTATAAGATTGGACTTACCACCTGAGAAGCTTTTTACAAGCTCACTTGCCAAACAAGAGACACCTCTTCAAGAAGCTTTGGATCAACTCATGAAACAATTGCAAAGAAAAGACCCAAGTGCTTTCTTTTCATTTCCTGTGACTGATTTTATTGCTCCTGACTATTCCATGATTATTAAACATCCAATGGATTTTAGTACCATGAAAGAAAAGATCAAGCACAATGACTACCAATCCACAGAAGAACTAAAGGATAACTTCAAACTAATATGTACTAATGCCATGATTTACAATAAACCAGAGACCATTTATTATAAAGCGGCAAAGAAGCTGTTGCACTCAGGAATGAAAATTCTTAGCCAGGAAAAAATTCAGAGTCTAAAGCAGAGCATAGACTTCATGGCAGACTTATAGAAAACTGGAAAGCAGAAAGATAGAACAGACACCTCGCAAAGTGGGGAGGACAGCGGCTGCTGGCCATGAAAGAGGGAAGACTGGTGATACTGAAGCACAGACTTTGCAGATTCCCAATCTGGACAATAAGAAAAAAAGACAAAGACGTGCTTGATTGTGCTGTGCAGGAGTCTGGGGGGAAGCTGACCCAGTGGTTGGCCAACAACCAGTGTGAATTTGAAAGAAGAAAACCAGATGCAACAACAACATTGGGAATTCTCCATCCTGTGGATCCCATTGTAGGAGAACCAGGCTACTGCCCTGTAAGACTGGGAATGACAACTGGAAGACTTCAGTCTGGAGTGAGTACTTTGCAGGGGTTCAAAGAGGATTAAAGGAACAAAGTAACCCCTAGTATTATACTTGAATTATGGGCCTTACAGTTCTTATGCCCCAGATTATGATTCCACATTTGCAAATATTAGCAAGGATGATTCTGATCTAATCTATTCAACCTACGGGGAAGATTCCGGCCTTCCAAGTGACTTTAGTATCCAGGAGTTTGGGGCCACATGCCAAGATTATCCATATGTTATGGCAGATAGTTTGCTGAATGTTTTAACAAAAGGAGGGCATTCTAGAACCGTGCAGGAGTTGGAAATGTCATCGCCTGAAGATGATGGCCAGTCTAGGACAATTGACACAGCTAAAGAAATGGAGATAACAGAAGTAGAACCAGCAGGACGTTTGGACTCCAGCACCCAAGACAGACTCACAGCACTGAAAGTAGTAACAAACTTTGGTGCTCCCATTGAAGTGTTTACTGAAGAGGCTGAGGTGTTCCAGAGGAAACTTGACAAGACCAGGTTGCTGAGAGAGCTCTAGGATGCCCAGAACGAGCGGCTGAGCACCAGGCCCCCTCCCAACATGATCTGTCTTTTGGGTCCTCCGTACAGAGAGATGCACCTTGCTGAACAAGTGACTAATAATCTTAAGGAACTTGCACAGCAAGTGAGTCCCGGTGACGTCGTGAGCACATACGGAGTTCGGAAAGCAATGGGGAATCTCCATTCCTTCCCCCGCCGTCACACACAACCTCGTAGACTTGACAGAAGAGCTTGAAGACCCCAAGAAGGCTGATGCTGAGTGAGGACCTGATGAGAGCTCAAGCTTGCTGGCATTTGATTATATATTATATACATATTTTCTTCATTCCAAACTTGGAAATGCCTTTCAGAAGATATTAACTACTCATACATTGTGTTTTTAATTAAACTTTGGAACAGTTAATTTTGTATGTTCCAGAGATTGGACTTGTATTAGGTAATAAAGCTGAACTCGAGGAAAAAAACATCTCCCATGTTATACCCCTGTCTTTCATACTTTTAAATTTTTTTATTTGCTGTTTTATAAGATTATCCATTAATTCAGGGCCTCACATTCTCATTTCACTCAAAGCTGATGCTCTACCACTTGAGCCATGCCTCCACTTCTGATGTTTACTGGTTTATTAGAGATAATTGCCCGGTGTGGCTTCAAATCAAGATCCTCATATTTCAGCCTTTTGTGTAGCTAGGATTACAGATGTGAGCTACCAGTACCCAGCCATTATCATTTTATTGCCCTTTGGTTTTTATTTCTCCCTTTTCTTTATAGCTAAAATTTAGCTGATATCACTCCAGCGAGTCCAGTTGGCTAGGATCTCTCCTTTCCCATTGCCATCACTGTGAAGGTAGGTCTCATTGACCTTGTGTGTCTCTGGACAGCAGTGGTCTGCAGCGCTGGTATCTGGCTTTGCTGCTTCTTCCCCTTCGGTCCTTTCCTACTTATCATCACCAATCCCCTGTCAGAGTTGCTTTGTCATCACTGTAGGGGGCACTGACTCTGCTTTCTGACCCTGCCTTGCCCCAATCTTGAGCTCAAAGCCCCAGAACAAGCACAGAGAAAAAAAATCATTTGTGCCCCTGCTTAGCTTGAGTTAGAACCTCAGGTGGTATGCTTAAATTCTCTCTTACCCTAAATTCTTCTTCAGATTTAGTAACATGCTATTAATTTTATATCCAAAATACTTCTTCCATTCCTTACTGTTTCCATAGCTATCACTTGGGTTTAAATCTTCATTGTCAATCATATAAGCTTTTGCAATTATGTCTTAACTGAGCTCCGTATTGCTAATCTATTTTCCAAATAAACTTTTCTTTAAGAGATTGCCAATTTAATCTTCTTAATGCATACCTCTGATGACATCACATTTCTTTCCAAAATTAAAAGTTTTTTCTTGCACCAACGGTTAGCCAAATAAAGTTCAATGTCCTTTGGTTGACATTCAGAAATGGTCAGTACTTGGTTCTTCTCCATTTTTGTTTACTGTTACATTCCTTCAAATACTAGCCAAACCTTGGGCAGATGCTGGGACCTTTTGCTTTCCTCATTCATGGTCCTTTATCTGGTTCATTGCCTGAGGAAGAAAATGTCAGCTAACTATGGAGAAGATTGTAGTCCTAGAGAGATAGTTAGGGGAGTAGAAAGAAGAGAGACTAGTGGCATTAGAAATGGAAAGTGAGAGAGAAGAGCTAAAGATGACCTCTCGACTATATTGTTCAGCTCAGAAGAGGCTAAACAGTAAAATCATTAGCTGCTATAGGCAGGAATAGGAAAAGATCATTTGAATTTTGGAAATGCTGAGATTGTGGTGTTGATGCACTCATGTCTAGATGGCAGCTAGAAATGACAGCTTGGATTATGGGGCTTGGAAGAAATCAGGCCGGTACTACTCACAAAAGCCACAGTATGCAAACAGTCCAGAGGCCCTACCATAGACAGATGGAGAAAATGTGATTATATACATATTCAGACATTAGGAAGAATGAGAGAGTATATCATTTGCAGAGAAATAGATGTATCTGGAAAAAAATTATACTGAATGAGTAATCCAGGTCCAGAAAGACAAAGGGAACATATTTGCTTTCCTATGTAAATCTTAGACTCAAAAAAACAACCTCCTATGTAAATATACACAGGGATACATGTATCATTAGGTTGACTATAGTATTTGCAAGAGTGAAACTCCATGGTACAAATACTTAGAACAGTTAATATACAATTAAATGAGCTAGAACATATTTGATAAGGGAGTATTAATGGGAAGGAGATGGATGAAAGGCAAAGGGACAAATGTAATCATACTCTTTAATATACATACGGGAAAAGAAAAGTTGATATAACTGTTGGGCAAAAGAGTCGGTGGGAAGAGGAGGGAGAATTATTGAAGGGATGACTCTGATCAAGATGTACTGTTCATATAAATGGACATTGTACCCCTTGTACAGCCCCTTGTAGATCAAACATTTAAAAAGATCAACAGAAACCAGGCTGGAGATGGACACTCAGTTTCTTGGACATATGGGTTGGATTCCAGCCTTGGAAAGCAGATCACCACTAGATTTTATTTGCTAATTTGGAGGCAGTGCTGGAGACTGAACCCAGCACTGAACCTTGTTCAGGTTAGTCAAGAGCTCTTCCAGTGAGCTGTATCTCTGCATCCCTACTAACAGATTTTAACCCTAAGGAAATAGAAATCAGAGGCAAATAAACAATTAACCAGTGATAAAAAACAAGAGAAATTCCAGGCAGAGGTTTCCCTCTTAAGAGAAATAAACCCTCTTCTTTGAATGCTTTGTCCCTCTCTATAAGTTATCCAATCACAGTTGTTTGTGTTCACAGATAGTTTTTTTTTTAAATTGACTTTCCTTTCTTTTATTCACTTCTGCTGTAACTTATATTTTCTTCCTGAGTGAATTCCCACAGTTAGTTTCTTTCTTGGAGCATCAGGACCTTGACAGTAGGCCATGCTTGCTGTCTCCTTACTATTTGCATCTGCATTCCCAAGAGGGGGCCATAGTACATAGGAAATGTCCTGCAAGTGGTTACTGAATGAGCCAGTAAATAAATGGAACGGCTTCTAGTTGTGCTTTTTCTCACAGTGATCAACATTTGTATTGTTCTCTGTACAGGGCCTCTGGCCTTCCTGATTACAGTTAAAAAATTGAATTGTGATTTTCCTTCATTCTCAACTGCATGGGACAGACTTAACCAGACTCATTTTCAGACCCAAAGTTCTTCGTGCTAACCCTGGCAGTGTCCTCATTTCTGGTCCTCCTGCCCAAATCTACCTTCTAGTGTTATCTAAGTTTATCATTTCCAGTCCTCCTGCTCATACCTACCTTCTAGGGTTATCTAAGTTGTCATCTCTGGACTTCTGTATTTGCCCAAGAAGTCTTTTTTTTTCTTTAAACATTTTTGTTCAGTTCCAGACTCTTAATTATGGCTCAGGGAATGGTCAAAATTCTTCCCCCTTGATTTAATAGCTTTTGAAATATGTACACAGATTCACTTGACTTACCTACCCTACAATAGACCTTCTTTGCTGTTTGTTTTGTTTTTGTCAGTTCTGGGCTTGGGCTCAGGGCCTGAGCACTGTCCTTGGATTTCTCAAGGCTAGAGCTCTACCACTTGAGCCAGCACCACTTCTGGATTTTTTGATGTATGTGGTACCAAGGAATTGAACCTGGGTCTTCATGCATGCTAGGCAAGAACTCTAGCGCTAGGCCAAACTCCCAGCCCCTGGCACATACTTCTTTTTTTTTATTTTTGTAGGTCATGGGGCTTGAACTTGACCTGGGCACTGTCCCTGAGCTTTTCAGCTCAAGGCTGAGCTGCCCCTACCCTTGAGCCAAGCCCCACTTCCCATTTTCTAGAGGTTAATTGGAGATAAGAGTCTCAGGGTCCTTTTGTGCCCGGGCTGGCTTTGAACCTTGATCCTCACATCTCAGCCTCCTGAGCTACTAGGATTTCAGGTATGAGCCACCGTGCCTGGCTCACATACTTCTTTATTCTAAAAATTTAGATGCATCTTTTTGTGTCTTTGGGGACAGCCAGGTAATTTCTTTCTTTTTCAATTACTTATTCTTAGAGCTTGCAAAGTTTGCATCCACTAGAGATAGATAGATATAGGTATAGATATCAGTATTCTCTTGGAACTTGTTAGAAATCACTCCAGACATGCAGAATCAAGAACTCTGGGAATGGAGAACAGCACACTGTGTTTTCATATGCCTTTCAGTAACTGGAGCTAAAGTTGAAAAACTAATGTCATATGAATCTGGGCTTTGTGAAATCCAGAGTGCTTTCTTTAAAATCCTTGTCACCTCCCAGCTCAGCAACCTTGACCTATTGTCTTTGGACCTAAATTTTACTGCATACAAAATGCTATTTATGGGTCAGTTGATCTCAAATTGTAGCCACGTTATTCTAAGGGTCAGTGAAAACTCTCTGCAGACAACGTCAAATTCCCATGGTGTTGGTAACAAGACAGAGCTCTAGGGAAAGGTAGGCACACTTAAAAACTTCTTCAGTGTGCAATTAGTGGCCAAGTGCACAGCTACAACGGTGTCCTTCCAATCTTGCTCAGAAACAAATGAATTTAATTAGGTGTCCAGAAACAAACAGGGACCTCCCTGCTTCATTAATGAGGTGTCAAATTTGGAGTTGAGAGAAGAAAAGCAAATGAATCATGACATGTGGGCTTAAACAAACAAACAAACAACAACAACAGTTTTGCCAGGCTTCAGTGGCTCACATCTGTAATCCTAGCTACTCAAGAGGCTGGGATCTGAGAATCCAGGTTTAAAGCCAGTCAGAGCAGAAAAGTCGATGAGACTCTTACCATCACAACACTGGAAGTGGAGCTGTGGCTCAAGCGGTAGATCATTAGCCTTGAGCACAGACGCTAAGGGATAGGGCCTAAGCCTGGAGTTTGAGCCCCAGGACTGGAACACACAGACACACAGACACACACACAGACACACACACACACACACACACACACACACACACACACACACACACGAGTCTCTTTAACTTGATATAAAACTGTTTGTAAGTATTAGTAGCTGAGGAAGCTGGTGCTCAAACAATGATCATCTCAAATTTACACAGGCAAAAGAATTGCCCATATTGTGGCTTGGTGCTACCACATTTTAGTTGCTTATGAATTCAGTAGAGCAGCTTGTTCATTGTAGTCTTGATTTGAAGCATTTAAACAAGGAGGTCATTCTGGAAATGAATGCTGATTCTTCCAGAGAAGTAAAGCATGTCATTAGCTGTGTGTGTAGTCAATGCAATTTAGCTTCTAATCTCTTGAGTGCATTTTCATGCCAACATTGTCTCAAGTGGCACAATGTTTGCATAAAAACAAAATTACTTTATCTATTTGCTTTATTTGATTCAGATGTATGCCAATGCGACTGCTTCCTGAATCTTTTAGTTCGGAGAAGGGCTCCAAAGCCATCCTGAAGCTGAGTTCTGTTGCTGGGTGATTTGGATCAGTGGCTTACCTAATAGCACAAGTGTCATAAGTCCATGGTGTTTGCAGTCATTTAGCCCCATTCACATGTGTACTGTGGGGTTGGAGCCAGTCCCATCAAGTGGAATTTCTTCATTGATCTAATCTCCATCAAGAGCCGGCAAGAACCTGCAGGGGTGATGTGACAAATGCACCTATTGTTCGAGCTCCATTTGGTGACTCAAGGCACATAGATTGGAGAAGGTTACAATCAAGTGTAAGTTCAATGTGTCTGGGCATATCTGATTGTGATTGTTGTTAGCCTCAGTTGAGCAAATGCAGATTTATAAAGTCATCAGGGACTCCCAAGTGAAGAGGATAGTTTAAGAGTTTTAGTGCCACTAACTTTTAAAAATCTTCCAAGTATGTCTTTGTTTTCCTTGTTCTGGGACCATGCTCAAATCTGTCCATGTGGGTTGTTAGACCAATAAATAAAATATCACTTGAGGGGCAACACAGTGTAATGGAAAATGCATACAGTTTGTTTTCTGTGGGGGGAAATCTTGGTTTGATTCTGGGTTTGTTGAGTACTATCTGTTTTACATGGAATTTCTTACACAATCACTGAAGCTTAGTGTATTTTGTTAAACAGTGACAAAAATGGCATCTGCCTTTGAGGGAGGATTGAATGTAATCATGAGTAATGACAGCATAGATTATGTTCCAGAACAATTTTAAACAGTAGTCAGTTCCAGGTCTGGATGTAGATCTGGAGGTTGGCGGATCTACATTTGTATGTGTGTGTGTGTGTGTGTGTGTGTGTGCGCGCGCGTGCGCGTGTGCACGCGCATATATTTATGCATGCGCCTCTGGTACTCATCTACTTTTATCTATTTATTTTTTTACTTTTATTTTTTATTTTACTTTTTTTCCATCGTGGGGCTTCAACTTGGGGCATGGGCACTGTTCTTGAGCTCTTCAGCTCAAGGCTACTGCCCCATCCATTGAGCCACAGTGCCACTTCCTGTTTTCTGGTAGTTAACTGGAGATAAGAATCTTATGAACTTTCTTGCCCAGGCTAGCTTTGAACCTCGATCCTCAGATCTCAGACCTGAGCCCCTGGTGCCTGGGTCTACTTTTATTTTTTTTAATTAATCAATTAGTTAATGTGCTGGATGGCTTTATCCGGGTAAGTTTGTCAAAATAAAGGTAGTGAATTGAGTCTAGGATAGTGAAGAAGAGAAATTTCACAGTATCTTTTGCTTGTTGCTTTATTTATTTAGTTTTCTTTTAAGATGGGGTCTTGCTGTTTAGACGAGGCTGGTTTAGAACTCAGGATCCTCCTGGCCAGCCTCCACTGTGCTGACAGGTGTGTACCACAGTGTCTATCCTTGTGGTGTTTGGTAGCACTGTGAAACATGATGAGTCTTAGTTTTCTCCAGTTGCTAGTCACATCAGGGTGAGAGTGAATGAATTGCACTGGTGAATTGGAAAGATTGGAGCTGGGTCTTGTTTAGTGTAAGCTGACATACAATAGCTTGCTTTGTAATTCTTGTTTGTGTGAGATTCTTAACTCCTAGAAAATTGGTGGATGGTGACAGTTGCATCAGTAGGGTTTCAACTTTGCCCTATGTGTTGAGTTCTGTGAATTCAGAAGCACATTTTAGCAGGCTCAGTGACTATGTGTTTGTAAGTGGGGAGCCTGGACTGGGCTAGTAGCATGCTACTTGAGTGTGGGAATGGAGAGGATGCCAGCATTTAGTGGGTGTCAGAAGTCTTGATCTTTTCGAGAGGATGAAATTGTTTTTTCAGTGTCCAAAACATTTAGGGAGCTGAATTTCTACTGTCTACTCATTTCAAAACACATCTATGATGAGAAGTTAATTAAAAGTAAGCAATGCCAGAAGTGGTGCTGCATCTCCAGGGGTAGGATGGTAACCTTGAGCTGAAGAGCTCAGGGACAATACCCAAGCCCAGAATTCAAGCCCCATGATCAGAAAAAAAATAACACCTTGAAATGATTTTTTCAAGTGTTTATAAAGTGTGTGTGTGTGTGTGTGTGTGTGTGTGTGTGTGTGTTGTCCCATTTTTGGATGAACGATGCCTTTAGAGCACTTAAAATGCTCAGGCCACAGGATGGACTGCTCTTTGTTATAGCTCTGTGTCTTCTCCAACACAATTGATCAAGAGACATCAACTGTGGTCCTTGATACTATGAAAGGGCCTGGAGGATTCCTAGAGTATACCCCGAGGAGGGAGCCCAATTAGTGAGTCAAAGCCTGAAACATGATGAGAAGTTTCCAGCATCACCTTATCCTTAAGCGACTGAAACTTGTTGAAGAGTGTGTCAGGAACAAAGTTTATGTGTCTGAAACCTAAGGCTTGTAGTAAAGTACTCAGTTCATGATTCAGGGTGAAGTTGTTCAGTGCTTTGGGGGAAAAGAAAACAACATTTGCTTGAGACACTCAAGATGTTGTGGAGGAAAATTCTTAGTGAGGCCTGGAGTGTGCACTGTAATACTCACACGTACAGAAACGAATGAATGAAGAAAATAGTTCTATGACTGAAATTCTCATGACTCTGCCTATTTACAACCTGTTCTTACTTTGCAATTTCCTCACAGTCTCTCTCCCTCTCTTCCTTCTTCCTCACATCTGCTGCTTGCCCATCTTGCCAAGCTTGTCTGTCTTCTGTGACTTGCTAGTACTTGGAACAATGAGTAGGGAACAGCAGAGATTGGGTCAGTCTTCCACAAGCCAGAGTATTGAATCACAAGAGATGGACCTTTGCTTTACCCGGGAAAACAAATGCTGGGCCTTCTGAACCACCAGGGCCTAAGGTCCATGAGCTCGATTTTTAGGCTCCAAGGCACATTTTTTTTTTCTTCCTGGAAACACACTCTGTAGGCATATGGACAATGGTATTCAAATCCTGCTTTTATCATATACTAGGTGTGTGGATAAACTTGCAGTCTTCATAAACTTACAGTTTCTCAGTTTTCAATTCTATTATTTTTATAATTGTCTTTAAGTTCAAATGAGTTGCCTTTTAACAATGCAGTATATGAACACACAGGACATTATGTTGAAAAATAAATTACATAACTTGTGTGTGGAGATGGGAGAGGAAAACTGGGTGAGAGACTTATGTAACTATAACCCCTGATATCACCTTTGTGAAAACAATAACAAATTGAGAGATATAATTTCTTCAGAGGACTCTGGTTTACAGAAACATGGATGAAATACAGAGATAAACAAAGAGTGGAGAAAATCAAGTGTGGAAAGCACTGGTTTCACAAGGAACCATCTCTCAATGTGTCCTATCCTCCACCCTCCCTTTGCTTGAATGACTTCTCACAGAACATCTTTGCTGTATGTGGGTCTTGTTTTGGCCAGACATGGTTATGTAGTTCCTACATCCATTTATCCCTTTTCCTCAGGAAAGTGCTGGGAAGACTGATTTTATTCTATTAATCTAAGCAGGAGAAGAGTATATGGACTTCATCCACATAAAGACCAAAAGGAAAAAGTTGCATAATGCTTGTGCCTTCTTATGATGCAATGGGAACCATTACCATATCTCAGTTTCTGATATCTCTGATACTTATGTCTTGTCCTATTTTTTCTTGAGAGAATGATAAGAATCTCATTTTGTATTTGCTCTTGTTTCCACACAGCTATTTCTTCTCCTCTGATCTTTTTTATTTGTCTTTTGACTTAACTTTTATTTGTCTCAATTAAGAACTTGCTAGAAGGAATTTTTTCCTGGACAGTCTGTTAGTGCTAAGTCATTGGGTTTCTCCTTTTAAGATTTTTTTTCCTGATCTTTTTAATCATCTTAGCTAATGTTAAGTAGAAATAAAAAAATATAGTCCTGAGGCCATTTGGGAATGAGTTTCTTTAGTTGCTGATTTTGGAAATGATGGAAATGAGGTTGAGCGAGAGTAAACATCAATGAGATAGACACAGATTTTTCACCAACCAGGTGTGAAAATGTACCATCTGTGTGTTTACAGTTGTAAACCTGGATGGGTAAGTGGAGCTTAACACTTGGTAATAACCTACATAGAGGCCCAATCAGAGTCGGAGTAGCGGGGGGAGATGAGAAAGGTGGACAGAAGGCTGGATGGAGGGAAGGGGTAGCACTCAAATCACCTGTACATTGACTCCTGGGGCTGAGAGGCAGAACTGAAAAGCTACCCCACTTGAATAGGCTACAGCTCTAGCACAGCAACAAGAGCAGGTGCATGCAGTGGGGAGATGTCTGGTAACCAGGCCTGTCTTCCTCTGCCTAAATAATGCTGTCAGAAGGAGGTGTGTGCAGGTGTACTCTGTGTTAGAGCTGGAGCCAACCAAGAAGGATGATTAGCAAAATGTACAGATGAACATCCAACTTACTTTTTATAGTGATACATAATTAGGTGCAGACTCAAGACCAACTGAGAGCTTTACACGTAACTCAAATATTATTAAAAATGATGACTGAGAATAGGGCTTCATTATGAAAAAGATGGCTATAAAACTATCACCTGCGATTTCTATAGGAATCTCATGACACACTGTTCATAATGACAGCATCTGGCAGGTAATGGGATAAACACAATTTGTTAGATGTGTCAGCATTGCTGCCACCATTACTGCAGGTGACCTCTCTTAGGATGAGAGCTGACACAGAAGAAGAATCCACAATCCTAATTGCTTTGATCTTGCTCCTTCTCTAGGCACTTATTCTTGGAATGACATCTGGTGTTTTTCAAACTCCTATTTTATACACAGTTGTGTTCCACAGATGCTCGTTTCAGTCAGTGGGGGCCCCATACATATATGACATTGATCTCATCAGATATAATGGAGGTGAAAATTCCCATTCCTTAGTGTTATTATAGTTTTCATACACAGCACATTACTCATGTGTTTGTAAAGAAGCTGGTACAGAAAAAGAACCTGCTATGTTGTCAGCTATATAGGAGTATAGCACATATATACAGTATATAATATTTGCTATTTACTAATGATAATAAATCACTATATTGCTGGCTTATGTATTTATTCTACTATATAGTTTGTTATTAGAGTGCTCCTCTGACTACTAAAAAATAAAGTGTATTGCTGGGTAATAGTAGCTCATGCCTATAATCCTAGCTACTCAGGAGGCTGAGATCTGAGGATTACAGTTCAAAGCCAGGAAAATCCAAGACTTAGCTCCAGTTAATCACACAAAGAAGAAGAATCTGGAAATGGGGCTATAGCTCAAAGAGTAGAGCCCTAGCCTTGAGCAAAACAGATCAGAGGTAGTACCCAGACTCTGAGTTCAAGTCCCAGGATTGGCACATATTAAAAAAATAGTTTATAGGCCAGGTATGGTACTTTGTGCCTATAATTGCAGCTATGCAAATGAAGAGGTATGAAGATTGCAGTCCAAGTCCAACCTCTGGTAACAGCATGAGGAGCTTTCTGAGAAATAACTAAAGCATAAAGGGACAGAGTGTGGCTCAAGTGGTAGAGTGCTTGTATAGCATGTACAGGGTCCTGATTTCAAATTCCAGAGAGAAAAGAGAGAAAGAGAGTGACATATACAGAGAAGGAAAGAGAGGGAAGGAAAAGGAAGGAAAGGGGAAGGGAGGGGAGAAAAGGGGAGGGAAGGGAAGGAGAAGGGAGGGGAGGGACTGGATGGGAAGGTCGCTGAATGGCTATGTTTACCAGGGACATCATGTTGGTTGTACCAGCAGAGCCTCCTCCATCTTGTGGTTATAAGGCTTCGTTGCATCAAGAGACCACATAAAGGGATTGTTGTATGCCATCTAGATGTATCAAACTCTGATTGTCCCATGCTGGTATGCCAGAAAGTCTGTGTAGTGAATTTTTTCTGAAGTTCTTCACTTTCCCTTCCACAGTTCCTTTCTACTTCTCCTACAACAGTGTCAGGTTCTCCTTTCTTAGATAGAAATCAGAGTGATCACAACGCTATTCAGATACAGACAACACTTCTTTGACTTTCTGTACTTGTCAGTGGCCCTATTTTTTTTTAACCAATGTTGGGGGGAGGAAGGGTAAAGAGGGAGACTACTAAACTTGCCAAAGAAAACTCAAGATCAAATCTCACTCTCTTATGGTTTAAGGCAATATTTGCCTCTCCCTCTTCTTTTTTTCCTCAGGTGTCCCTGGATACACAAGTAACCTGTGGGGCAGACCTCCCCAGCTTGCTGGAATTTCACATGACCCTCTGACCAATAAGTTGGGACTACTGCAGGACTAGGCTTCTGATGCTCATCTCATGACAAGGGAGTCACCCCATCTCCAATGACAAAGGAGCCATTCTCTCTGACCTCAACTCCTGACTTGGGTCTCTTCCAGTCCTCCAGTCTTCTCTCTCTGTCTCTGTCTCTCTGTCTCTCTTTGTCTCTCTGTCTCTCTCTGTCTCCCTCTCTCTCTCTCTCTGTCTCGCTCTCTCTCTCTGGCTCTCTCTCTGGCTCTCTCTCTTTCTGTCTCTCTCTCTCTCTCTCTCTCTCTCTCTCTCTCTCTCTCTCTCTCTCTCTCTCTCTCTCTCTCTCTCTCTCATGGAACTTGAATTCTAGGCCTGGGCGTTGTCCCACTGGAGCCACAGAGCCACTTCCAGATTTCTCGTGGTTAATTGGAGATAAGAGTCTCATGGACTTTTAAGTACAGAGGCTGGCCTTGAACTGCAATCCTCAGATCCCACTCTCTTGAGTAGCTAGGGATACAGGCATGAGCCACTATGCCTGGCCTCCCCTTGTATCTCTACAGAGAATTCTGGGAGACTCCTGGCTCCCTGAATTCCATGCCAAAGCTGCAATGGAATCAGAGTCCTATGTCAGAATTATTTAAGGAGCATTTACAGGTTTGATTAGATCAGGAAGGGAGAGGTTTCTAGAAGCTACCAGAAAGTTGAAGTATGTTAGGTGGTAGGAATGTAGTAATACCTTAGGAAAACAAGGAGCTGAGGTAGACAAAGCTAAGATGGAATTGTTCCAGGAGCTAATAGACTCAAAGGTGAGTCCCAGAAATTAGGACGGGAAATGAAGACTATGAGAAACCCAGAGAATGACAGCCAAGTCAGTGCAAAAGCAAATGTCAGTGCGTTTGGGAGGGAGTGCAAGGAGAACAGCTAGGGAGTCCTGGGGAGTGGAGGGAAACACAGAAGAAAGCTCTGGGAAGCCTAGAACCATGATGCAATTGTGAACTTTGGAAGGCAATATCCTGGGTTAAAGCCTGCAGCTAAGGTCAAAGACAAACTCTTCCTTGAGCCTTGCTTTCTCCAGGCTCAGGATAGGAAGTGGTGGCCCTTCTGCAGAGCAATGGGGATACCTGCTGCACTGGAATCCCCATTAGTGACCTCACCCACATCCATACCCATCAGTATCCAACAAGTGTTAGAAAAGCAGGTGCAAATGGCTCCCCGTAGATCCTGAAGATGATCCTCTTCCCTTAGAGTTCCAAAATCCACATAACGCATACCTTATTTTGTCTGTTCCTGACTTAGGCATTTTGTTTACTTTCTAACTCATGTGTGCATCTTTATCGTACTGGCACGACAAGTACAGGATATGTATGGTGGTTTGCTCCTGTTCACTATCGCCAATGCCAGGGTGTTGCAACCCAGCTGAGTGCCCTTGTGCTCTCATTGTGCTTCCAAGAAACACTGCTAATGGCCAGGAATTTGGCCTAGTTGTAGAGTACTTGCCTAGCATGTATGAAGACCTGGGTTCAATTCCTTGGTACCACATACATAGAAAAAAGCCAGAAGTGGTGCTGTGGCTCAAGTGGTAGAGCACTAGGTTTTGAGGAAACCCAAGGACAGTGCTCAGGCCCTGAGGTCAAGCCCTAGGACTGGGCAAAAAAAAGAAAGAAAGAAAGAAAGAAAAAAGAATAAGAAAACACTACTGAGCTGCCCAACTCTATCAATAGAAGTTAAAGAATCATAGAATGGTAGTGAGAAAATGGATAAAAGTTTGAAATACAGGAAAAAAAATAAAACTGGAAGCTTTCAAAAACAAAGAATACTTGAACTTTGTTACGGGATCTGGGCAAGGGGTTCCCCATCACTCCCGGTGAGCATTCCACGTCCCACCAGAGTCAACCACACAGAGACGGTCTCATGCAAAAAGGAGTATTTATTTGTGGAGGCAGAGAGTGTGCGGACTGATCAGGGACACAGTGTAGCCTCGGGAGCAAACACTGTGACCCCAGTGGTTCTCAAGCTGGGGTTTTAAGGGCAAAAACCATGCCGTCAAGCCTGGCCACACGCAGGTGACCAATGGGATTGTAGCACACACAGAGAACCCGCATATCATGTGACTCTGCACACAGGTGGCCAATGGAGTTAGTTTTGCCTCATAGTAACTGTTGGAACTAACCTATCATTTTGGTTTGGTGGGGGAATTTGGCGGGTCCCCACACAAAGCAGGTGGATATTCTTTCTCATGGGGTTGGGGATAAGGCTGCTCCTTCATGGAAGGGCAAGGGTGGCTGGGCTCTTTTACTATTAACAATAGGAACCTTCAACATTCCACAACAGGGCAGGGGAGCTCTTAGTGTGTTCAAGTTGGAGTCAGTTCTTGATCCCCTTTACAAACTTCATGCAATGCACAAATGTCAATATCTTTTAAAAGATCCACTCAGCTGGGTGTGATGGCTCACGCTTGTAATACTAGCTACTTGGGAGGCTGAGATCTGAAGATGGAGTTTCAAAGACAGTCTGGGTACTTAAAAGTACATGAGTCTTTTATTTCAAGTTAACCACGAGAAATCTGTAAGTGGCTCTGTGGCTCCAGTGGTAGGGCAGTAGCCTTGAGCTGAAGAGCTCAGGGACAACACCCAGGTCCAGAGTTCAAATCCCACCCGCAAAAAAAAAAAATCCATTCATCCCTTGAGCCAGGGGTGTCAAGTAGGCTCTTGCCTTGATTTAGGTTGGTATCTGACCCTACATATCTCTGTTGAATGTAATTTAAAAATTGTACCTGGCTGAGTACTGGTTGCTCATACCTGAAAGCCTAGCTGCTCAGGAGACTGAGATCTGAGGGTTACATTTTATTTTTGCCAGTCCTGGGGCTTGAACTCACGGCCTGAGCACTGTCCTTGGACTTTTTTCCTCAAGGCTTGCACTCTGCCACTTGAGCTACAGCACCATTTCTGGCTTTTTAAAAATGTATATTGTACCGAGGAATCAAACCCTGGTCTTCATGCATGCTAGGCAAGCACTCTACCACTGGGCCAAACTCCTGGCCTCTGAGGGTTACATTTTGAAGCTTTCCTGGGCAAGAAAGTCTGTGAGACTCTTATCACCAATTAACACCGCAAATCCAGAAGTGAAAGGGTGGTTCAAGTGGTAGAAAATCAGCTTTGAGTAAATAAACTAAGGAACAGTGTCCAGACACTGAGTTCAAGCCCCAGTACCAGCACAGAAATAAATAAATAAATGAATAAATGAATGAATGAATGAATAAATAAATAAATAAATATACTGAACCTGGAGAAGAGATGGGTCTATATGAATCCATTGTCTTAAGACCAATTGGTCCTTTATGAAGAGTATCAGAAGGAATCATTCTGACTAAATGAAAGAAAAATCTAGGATATGGAAACAAGAGGTTTATCTTGTGATTGTTGTTCTTTTTTATTAAAGAATTTACTAACATTGACTTTTATATCATATTTCAAATGACATGTTTAATAAGCAAGTACTCAAGAAGGGAATCTCTATATACAGTGATTGTTGTTCTTAATGTACTAAGTTATTTCTCTTCTCTTTTTTTGCCCTTATGGTTAATTTCATATTGTTACTGTACCTGACTTTGTTACCTGGTATATTGTCTATATATATGATTATTGGTTTATTTGAAATACGAAAGGGAAGGGGGGGAAAACAAGATGATTGGGAGAGGGTGAAGGGAGGGAAATGGGGACAAAAGCATGAGGATAATCAATATGTATAAGTAATGCACTGTAACCCCTCTATACATTTTCTAGACAATAAAAAAATAAAATAAAGAAGGGATTGCTCTGATCTTTGAGTTCACTGGATAGAGAAGGTTCCTCAAAAAATAAATCAAGAACCAAGGACATAGAAAAGGCTGTATTTCCTCCTAAAGAGGTGCAAGGAGACCAGAGGAAGAACTTTCTGGAATAGAAGCTGTGCTTTGGGGAGTGCATAATGAGACAAGAGTAGACTCCTCTTCCTCTTAGTTGCTTCCTCATGGCAAGATGGAGCTATTTGATGTTTGGAGCTTGTATCAACTCTGAGAATTCCATCACCTATTAGAAATCATTACAGTTATTATTATTATTATTATTATTATTATTATTATTATTGCCAGTCCTGGGCTTAAACTTAGGGCCTGAGCACTGTCCTTGGATTTTTCTCAAGGCTACAACTCTACCACTTGAGCCTCAGCACCACTTCCGGCTTTTTCTAAGTATGTGGTACCAAGGAATCAAACCCGGGTCTTTGTGCATGCTAGGCAAGCACTCTACCACTAGGCCAAACTCCAGGCCCCTACTGGTATATTTTTTTTTACCCCTTTCTGGTAAACTCTACCTTAATGATGTATTCAAAGCATTTCCCAGACATAGTTCATTATCCCAGGCTGATGTGGGTTTCTGTGACCCGAAAAACCAAGCAGGCACTGAGATGGAGTTCAGGAATCAGGTCTCTCAGTCATGTGGAGACTGAGAAGTAGAAATTCCCCACAGTGCAGAGATTGTTCTCTTTCAAAGATCATCTGAGTTGTATGAACCAACGAACTAACCAAAGAAAAATTGTTTCACTTGGCAGAAAAAAAAAAAAAGAAAACAAAAGCTCTCAACAACTACTTTGCCTGACCTTTCAGCCCTTATAAGCCAGGGAGCTGTTGGCTGTACCTTCTAATAACTGTTCTGTGAAAAGGAATGTTAATCAGCCAGTTTGGGCCACCTCTTGTGTTGCCTCCTCGTTGCTAAGTGACAGCTAAAGATTAGCTTATCCTAGGTGAATGGAAATTTCTACCCCCTGCTTTTGTTGGTAGTGATGAAAAAAAAATAATTGGAGGCATTTGAGGAAAAACAACCTTTTCTATGTTATTGGCCCTTGATTTGTTTTTCAAGAGACCTTTTCTACCCCAACAGATCCAAAGATTGGTCCTAAAGCATCACCATTCTTGGCCTTTGTTTTGTTTTGTTTTTCCTTGTTCTTGTCTTCACTTCTTCCTTCGAGGAGAAATGTTGAATGATCTCTAAATTATAAGCTTTGTTTATTGGTTATCTTTGCTGAATTTCGGCTCACTCCTCCAGGAAGAGATGAATAATGGAATTTGGTTGCTGTGAGTATATGTGAGTAGAAGAGAGGCCTACTTTAGTTTCTGCCCATAGAAAAGACCCAGGACATATTGAATACTATAGCATTATGGTTGCCAGCACTATTCATGTGTTAGTTTCCTTCTGTCTTCAGATTATTATTCTAAAGAGGGGTGTGGATTACTTTTCCTATTTTAGATTGATGCCATGTACTACTTTCTGACCAGGGTGAGATCCATCCAACAAGGTAAGCTTTCTCTGGTAGTGTGATTGGGTATGGCACATGCAGTGAACCTTGCCTCTGCATTGCTGGGAGGAAAGTGGGCAATAAGCCTTCTCGTTGACACTCAAGATTAGAGAGGACAGCTGAAGTCCCCAGTGCAACTAGGCCCTCTGCCCCTGCATACTTGTGGTCACAAAAAGCAATGCCAACTACCTCCTTCTCAAGTTTGAGTCATATGTATTCCTGTACAGAAGGACTTAGAATGAATTTCTCAGTAATTGCCTGGGTCCAGTTTTACATGATCAAAACCAGCATGATAAATATCCATGTATGGATACCTTTTTCCCCCATGGTCAGATTACCTCCAAAGATAGCTCCTGTAAACTAGACTGTACAACTGACTTTGGTCAGCATTGGATGAGCACAGGATGCACCTGACAGCAGATATGCTTTGTTCCCATGAACAACATCAGGGAAAGATGGAGGAGAAAAAAAACAACCACAACAATGAGCCTGGTGTTCTGGCTCATACCTGCAAATCCTAGATAATCAGGAGACCACGTTCTAAGGATCAAGATTCAAAGCCAGGAAGACTCATTCAAAGCCATGAGTCTCTCTAATTTCCTATTAACCAGCAAAAAGCCAGAAGTAAAGCTGTATGGGGTGATAAGATTGCTAGCCCTGAGCCATAAAGCTAAGGGAGAATGCTCTGGCCTTGAGTTTAAACCCCAGGACCAACACACACACACACACACACACACACACACACACACACACCTTGGTGAAGGGGGCTAGGAGTGTGGCCTAGTGCCAGAGTGCTTGCCTCTTCATGTTTGCATGAAGCCCTGGGTTCACTTCCTCAGTGCCACATATACAGAGCTGGAAGTGGTGCTGTGGCTCAAGTGCTAGAGTGCTAGCCTTGAGCAAACCCCAAGGACAGTGCTCAGGCCCTGAGTTCAAGCCCGAGAACTGTGTGAAGGGAATATGAATATTTACTTGAAATGCTTTCGAATTTGTATAAAATATTCCCCAAAAGATGTTTGGGAAGATTATCTATAGACACGAGGTATATCACTGAGGCATGTTTCTCATTTGATTCTATTTAAGGTCAACAACAACAAAAAAGAAATGATGAAAGTATTATGTATCGAGGATACAAGAGTTAACACAAAGTCCAGAGACCTCATGATTTCACAAAAGAGACCAAAGTAGCACCAAGTTGTCATAAGTACAATTGTATGCCAACATTTTTCAGTAAATAACTTTATGTTATTTAGATTGCTTAACTGTTGAACCTCTATATAAATAAGTAAGTCAAGGGAAAAATTCTACTGACAGATTCTGTCTTATTATTTTGGTTAGGGAAATATTTTTATAAGAATCACATCTTGCCTCTCTGTTGGTTTGCTGATCTTGTTGACCTAATGTTTAACATTTACTTTACAGCAAAGAAAAAAGTCACCTAGGACAGGAAGGATCAATAAAAGTCAAGAGGAGAAAATAACGTTAATGTTTAACCTTCACACAGATTGGCTGGTCTTCAAGTTTTCCTCATCCTTCTCCTTCAGCACCTCAGCACCCTCTGATAGGTCTGGTCCCAATTCCTTACTTGCTGTTCCAAGCTTTCCCTGGAGGGGTCTGTTGTGTGTCTGCCTCTCTGACCAGGGATGGGGATGACCTCACTCATCCCTGTCTCTATTTAAAGTTAAAAATTTACCGCCTCTCCATTTAGCTTGCAGGAGTTGGCAGTGACAAAGAGAAATAAACCGAGAGGAATATGTCTCTTCAATTAAGCCTTAGTATTATCTTCCCCACCTCCCTCCCTCCAGCCTTCCTTCCTTCCTTCCTTCCTTCCTTCCTTCCTTCCTTCCTTCCTTCCTTCCTTCCTCCCCACTCCTTTCCCTTCCCTTTCCGGTTCTTTTTAAATGCTGGGAATTGAATTTAGGGCTTTGAACATTTAGGTAAATACTCTAACAACTGAGTCACCCCCCACACACACCAGCACCCATCTCTCTCTGATGGTTCTTTATTTTAAGCTGTCTTGGTTTTCACAATAAACCATTTATTATGGTTATTTGATGAGCTCCTGGAAGGCAGAGCCAGGGGGTTTACTTAACTCTTAAATCCACCAACAGTCTCTGTACACAGGGAGAGTACAATAAACGTTTGTTTGCAGTGAATCTAGACAAAGGGTCTGACCTTCAGAACTGCATTGTGTATTTCACCATTGAATGATAGTACACATTTTCTTAGACTTCATTTCCTACAAAATCTTACACAACTCACTTTATCTAGGTGGGCCATAGTGATTGAAGGCATTGGCCTTTGTGGGCTTGCATTGCTCATGAGATAGTGGAACTAATTCAGTAGTGATACTCACTAGACACTAAGTTGGAAATGAACTATACAACTTGGGTAGAAGGAGGATCTGGAGAGTTAAAAAACCTGGGAGAAAATAAGGGGGTAACACTGTTGAAAGAAAAATGTGCTCCTTAACTGACTTATGTAACTGTAAAGCCTCTGTACCTCATCATAACAATAACAATTTTTTAAGCATACAATACAAACTTTTTTCTTATCTTGGCCAATTGATTTTTTTTTTTTTTTTTTTTTTTTGCTTATTTTCCCTGCATGCATACTGCCATCGTGTGGGCCTGGAGAATATAGCACATGTTATACAGCAATGCTTCAAAGGTTCTTTCTTTTGGTATTCACAAGGTAAATAATTATGTTTCTGGTACTCCCCCTCACCTGCTTTCCATGCTGGAGTCTGAAACCAGGCTGCATGCTAGGAAAGTCCCCAAGAGAGAGAGACCAGCCAGGAGGGAGATGGAAACTTCCTGGGTTATGAGCTCTGTGCTTGGATCTCTTGCCTGGGGAATCGGCAAACCCTGGTGTGCCTGCCTCCTCTTTCTGGAGTGTCCTTCTGCCCTGGGCTGCCCACCTGTGGAGACTTGATCCTTGCTCTTCTGGAAGAGTTCTGCAGTCCTTTTTAGGTATATAAGTGGTTTACTGAGGATGTTGTACTAAGGACGCACCCTCATATCTTGAAGGAAGATATGGGTATGGAGATCCTTTCTTTCTCAAGATGGGCCTGAGGGACAGGAACTGGAGGAGGGGAACAGATGACTCGACCCTCCAGAACGCTAACCAGACCCACTGGGGCATGGAAAAGGGAGCCTTGGGAGCTAATGTTTTATTCTGTTCAGGATATGTCTGGGAGGAGTTGCTAGGGGACCCACAGAGGGTTGCCATGGGAATGGAGGCCTCCCAGGAGATGCCACAGTGGGAAAGCCTGTCGTGGATTTGCCCCCAGCTTTCGGGTAGGCGGTGGGTTCCAACTCAGCTCTGCTGTGAATGGTGCTGTGCTGGTGGTTCCCGTCTGCTAGAGCAGGGAGATTGGCAGGAGCGGGTGGGGCTTTACCGTGTCGAGCTGGATCCAAGGGTCCAGCCACTCCTCTCGTTGCTCTGATGTCCTCCTCTGCAGGTCCCTGGCCTTGCTGAAGCTATTTTTGGAGTCTGCAGCGCAGCACTTCATAGTGGGACACCGAGTCAACTCCCCCCGGCGCTCCTTGGGGACCGGTGTGTGCTGGTGGGCTGCCGGCGCGGGCCCACACACCCTGGCAGGACACGTCCATGGGCCCCAGAGAAAGGTCAGCCAGGACTGGGAGCAGGGCTTCTGGCACCCGGTGAATTGTCTTAGTGTGTGCCAATGCGGACATGAAGTTCCATGACTTCGTGCATGTGGAGATACCTGTCCCAATCTGGGGGCGCCCTGCATCTCAGCCTCCACAATGAGGGGTGTACTTTTATGACATGGGGGCCTCCTTTGGGTGGCAGAAGTGCACCGGCTCACCAAGGCCTGTCATGAGGCCTGGCTGGTCCACGGGGCCAGCAACACGGAGGCTGTGTGGCACAGTGAGAGCCGCGTGAGTAAGTACCACGGTTATACCACAAGCTCACCAAGGCACTGTCCCCGGAGTCCACGAGCTGGCCAACTCACCGCCATGAAGATGCTGCGATTCATAGCCATGCCTGGGGTAGGGGGGTGGCACCAGAAAATCCGGGGTCAGTAGCAGGGATTCTGGAAACTGCCCGTAGCCCAGGCGCCCTCTCTACTGTGCTGGACAGGAAAGGTTTTGGGCATAGGGATGGTATTGTTATCTTTGTGGCTGAGAAGTTGTTGAAGTCCCACCCCGAGAATCTGAGACTTTTGAGTATGGGGGTACTCCAGTGACTTTCCCAAGAGATAGGACCCTGGGGCCTGAGAGGAACAAGTGACTCCCCAGCCTAATGAGGCTGGGGAAACAGGAAGGCTGCAGGCAGCAGATTGTCTTTCTCTGGGGTCCTGGCACCCGATGTGGTTGGTGTCTGGTCGAATCAAGGATGGTTTTGTTTATTTATTTCCCCCACCTCATACCTACTCTTTCTAGCAGAGCTCAGGAGTGGGCAGCCTCATTCTTGATTATTCACCCCCAAACCTGTGTCCGAGGAGTTCCAGGAGAGCCTGTACCTTGCAGAACCAGAGCTTCCACTCACCCTAAGCAAAAGGGGTTTCTGTTTCCTCAGCCTTCCTTTCCTGGAATCCCATCTAATAAAGGTGGATGGGGGATGTCTCAGACCCCAAGAATCCTCACACCTTAGTCCCCTTTTCCAAGGATGCTCTAGCATAAGGTCCCCGTGTTCTCATTCCTGGCGCCAAGTTGTCAGAAGAACACAGGCACCAGCAACTGATTCTGGCATGGAGGAAAAAGGACCGGGTCAGACCTCCCCAATTCCCCATGGTTTTCAAGTGACCTTGATCATGACCTTGCATGTTGGGACCCACCCTATCTCTCCTTGTGCAAAAGGCCATTCAGTGAATCCGGCAAAGGTTATGAAGAGGATGGCAAGGGTCGTGGTATGGAGAGTGGCTGGTCCGGCTAGGCCTGGGCAGCCACCATGTCAGAAACAAACTCAGTGCTGGTTCCTTTTCAAGAAAAGGCCTTTGACCCTTAATGGAAAATTGCCACCAGCTTGTTTGCATAGTGACTTGTGGACATGACAAAGTTCATGCATTGGGAAGCCTGTGGATAAACAGGATGGATTAGAAGGGAAACAGCAAGAAGAATGGACCCCAATAAAATGAGAAAATATGTGCCAAAGGGCACATAGCATGAAGAACCTTCACACACACACAGACACACAGACACACACACACACACACACACACACACACACGCACACACACACACACACACAGCCAGGCAAAAGCCTGCTTCTCAAATTCAACTAACCTCAAGAGGTGCACGTATTCAGATTACCCAATAGAAAACAATGTAAGTTAGGCAACACCCAGGAGGAAATGTAAACTTCATAGTACGCAAATCCGTGAGGAACTGGGAGAAAGGGAAGGGGGTTGTGGGGGGATCTCCACATGCTAGGGATGGAATTACTTGTTGCAATTATGTCAACACTGAATCTTGTAAGACCACCAACCTTTCGCTGCACTTGTGGTATCTGAGTCCCTCGTTTGAGCTTCGATGGGTGTGTGTTTCTTACAGTGATTAGCTCGGCAGACTCACTCTGGTGGCATGCCTACCCTCCCTGCTCTCTGATTCACAAGTCTCTCCCACTTCCCCCCTCTGCATGCGAGGTTTTCAGTTACCACTGGGAAGGCCTTTTGAGTTGTCACACATCTGCTGAGGCAAGATGCTGTGCTGATTGTCCCTCATTACTGCACCCCAGTAGACACTTCCCTGGTCTCACCTGCTTCCTGGTCTCACCTGCTTCCTCCTCTCACCTGATGCCCTGGTCTGTCACTTCATTCCCCCAAGCCTTTGAATAGGTGTGAGCAGAGGTAATGGATCCAGCCACTTAGGAAGTTACAGAGGCAGAGGTGAGGCTAATTCTTATTGTCTGGGGTCAAAACTCTTCCTTTCTTCAGCTTTTGTGTTCAAGGTTCTCCCATTTAGTCCATAACACTACCTTCATCTCTTTGCGGCTTAGTTGAAAATAAGCCTTGGCTGATCTCCACCTGTGATCCTCAGATTTCAATCTTTTGAGTGACTATGATTACAAATGTGAGCCATAGGCACCTGGCTTCTTTTTTTGGGGGGCGAGGTAGGGGGTGTGGTGCTGCGGCTTGAACTCAGGGCCTGAGCACTATCTCTGAGCTTTTTTTTGGCTCAAAGCTAGCACTCTATCACTGGATCCAAAGCCCCACTTCTGGCTTTTGGGGTGGTTAATTGGAGATAAGAGTGTCACAGACTTTCCTGCTCCAGCTGGCTTTAAACCTCAACCTTGATCCTCAGATCTCAGCTTCTTAAGTAGCTAGGATTACAGGCATAAACTAGGATTATAGCCTTTTTCTCCCCCACCCCCCAACACTTCTTAAGAAAGGACAGGACCTTGGGTCCTTATGTAGCCAACAACTAGGCCATCATAACCAATAAGTGTCCATTGTTCATGGACCCCTGCAAGAAGCAGGGGTTGTAGAGATTGTCAAGGGTCTCTGCTCAGCCATCCCTAATACTCATCAGCCAGAGAACTACCCTGTCAGGTCCTCATGGCTGAAGGACCGAGGCAAAAGTGTATAAGGCCACATTCCAGTTTCACCTCACCTCCTATAAGGTGTAACACCTGATGTTCAGTTGGTCTCTGTGGGACACTGGTGACTGGCTATGGGAAGTGGACAACCCATTACCTTAGCTTAGCTGTGATGCCATCTTGCTCAAGGCCCTCTTGGCCCCAGACCAGCCCTTCAACATTCTTCCTACCTTCCTGGTATAAGCCATGCTCTGTGCATCACCTCACACCATCTCTCCCAGTTGTCCAACCAAGCAAAACTGTTCCTTTCATGTGGCTCTCCAGCTCCCAGTGCAGGCCCAAGTCAGCAGTGCTCCCACCATCAGTCCTCTGACAGCTCCGTTGCTGACCCTGCATCAGCTGCAGGGACCTTGTGATGTGCTCTGTGTGCCCAGGGCGAGTTCTGCCAGCTACTGAGCAGATGAGGTCCACAGAGAGTGGCCCAGGGTGTGTAGATGACCAGGAGCAAAGGATAAGTATCAGACCTTTGCTCCGAGTCTCCTCCATGCTCAGGGCCAGCATCTTTCAGCCTGCATCCTGCCATAGAGGAGGGAGGCTGGGAGAGCTCAACAGTCAGCATCTCCACCATGGTCGTAATACACGTCCACAGGCACTCAACCTCACAACACCGCACTTAGACTCACACCCTCCAGCCAGCAGGCCCGGCAGGCATGCTCCTGGGTGACTCCCTGGAGCCTCAGTTTCCTCTGCTGAATGTGGGTCAATGATTAACCAGGACTGGGTGTTTAAGAAATGAGTGACCAGCGATTGATACAGACTCAAGGCTTTATTGGAGGACAGACCTGCCGGGCTGTTCCAAGTGGGAAGGGAAGCAAGCAGCCAGGGACAGGTGTGGGCAAAATGTAAACCAAATTTTAGGGGGCAGGCATGGGTCACATTACGAGGGCTGTGGGGATTGCAGGGAGGGAGGATCACGTTCCCACAAAGAGTGACACACGAGACTGTTGTTAACTGGGATGGGAATTTGTACATCACACCGGGGAAGCAGTACGGCATTGGGGAAAATAGAAACTTAACTGATTTTTGTAAACAGGTGGGGACACAGGGCAAGGACTTTCCAGAATCGGTAAGGTGACTCTGAGACCTTGGAGAGTGCGGTGCCTGGAGTAAAGCAGGAGGGAGAGGGTATCCGGAGCTGGACTCCGCAGGCGCTTGTCTGGTGAGGCCCCAACATGAATGATGCAGAAGAGCGATGACCCCTCATCACTCAGGCACAGCTGGCCATCAGTGTTGGTGCAGAGTGTGCAAGGGGAGTTTGGACAGGTTCGGGTGCCTCTGTGATATGGGTTGTCCTCTCTACCAGGTCCTCCCTGTTCTTCAGGAAGGAGGTTTTTCCAGACATCCACCTCACACAGGAGGGATGGGAGAGTCTTGAAGCTCTCACACACATGGTCAGACCCTCACAGGATAAGGAGGTAACTGAGGCAGGAGAAAAGACAGTGAAGAGACTAGAAGGAGATGTGTTCAAGGAAGGAGGCTGGAGAGGAGGCCAATGTGGCTGGAGAGAGGTGGAGGGCATTGAACAAGGTAGACATGGCACTAGATGTCCATGCTGTGCCACGGCCTCTCCATAACCCCCTGCTGACAGCCATACAAGGACGAAGCCAGAATTTCTATGCTCCCAGGGTTTGGCGTACTCCATCCAGGCCTCGACTTTCAGATTTCCAGGATGCTGTGGTTGTGGCCTTTATAAAAAGAGACTCTGGGACAGTGACAGTGACCATAATCCATTTGGCTGAGCCTCAGTGATTTTCTGTCTGCTGGTTGGGACATGGTTGACCTTTACCCATGAGTCCTGTCCCCCAGCAGCCCTACTATCTCAGATGATTCCTTAGACCAACAGGCAAGATGGGATACAGACAGGAGGAACATGAGGCAGAGCCACCCAAAATCACAACTTCTCATAACTTGATCTGTTTCGTAGAAGTCAGCGCCAAGTTCAGTCTATCTCAAGGGAAGGGGCCTACAGGCTTGGGCAGCAGGAGGCTACAGTTAGTGTGAGGCCTAGTGCAGTGGCCATCTGGAGGACTGAAAGAAGACATGGGTCAATTCTGTGAGTCACAGGAGGGCATTGACAGGTCTGTGTCAGAAGACATGGTTTCGAGTCTCACTTGTGTCTTGCTGTGGTGCAGGTGGCCAAGAGGTGAGGAGGCATTTTCTAGACCCTGCTGTGGGATTCCAGGGCTGGGATGAGTTGCAGTTTCCTATACGTCCGCTCCTTGGAACTGTCCTCCATCCAAGTTCATGCCTTAGTCCCCACAAGCTCCAGCTAGCTCGTGTGTAAACTATACATCGAGAAACATGTTTTCTTGCTGTATCCCAAGTGGTAGAGGTTCAGGCTTCAGTGAAGGCTGGAGAGGGCGGTCAGCCTGCATCTGGAGATTCTCCAGAGCGCCTTAGAGGCGACATGGGGCAGCTGGGCAGTTAGCCGCTGGCCAGCTCGCTATCTGGTTTCCTGGATCATCATCAGAGCTTCCTGCCTATGAGTGCCATCAATTCTTTCCAGGTATCTTCAGTACACTGGGTGGCAGTGAATCTTCTAATAGATTTTTAGACTCCACTCGAACTGTGTGTTGTCTTTGGTTCTACTCCAGGATGAACACTAATTGACCCCAGACATGGACGTGACCTGCAGGCTACAGCTTTTCAGACAGGCATACTAGAGTTGCTGCTGGACCACATGTTGCCTGCCCAGTTCCTCTGAGACATCTTCATCCTCACTTTCCTCAACACCTATAGAAGATTTGTGAACACCCAGCAGATACTGGACCTGCTGTCCAAAAGCTGACCACAATCTCTAATACTAGGTGGAGCCTGGGAATGGGGGTGGGGGAGTTTACAGAAGCACACTTCTGGGCTGTTGTTAGTGCCTTTGGTGTAAACCATGGAGTTACTGGCCTTGAGGAGTGTCCTGTCCAGGGCTGTGGCTCTTTGTGACTCTGCTTCTCTGCCTCCAGCTTCATTTATCTGAGGCCTCAGGCAAAGCAGTCTATTTGTGAAGAGGATACCAGATTCTGTCCTGGAAAGGGGTCCCTAAACTAGATGTAGACAGAGCAGGAATGGCCGGGGGTAGAGTGAGGAACCCTGGGTTCATAGGATTGTCACAGAAAGAGCTGGTTGTCCTCATGCATTGCGTAGATATGAAATACCTACAGTGGCATATTTCAAGGCAATGGGCATAGTTCAGTGAGAAGAGCAGGAAAATGCTGGCTGGGCTCCACTCTATGGAAAGTCAGCCAGTAATGCTAGAAATCGTCAACAAGCTCAATAGTTCTGAAGCCCCCACAGACTCTTCTAGACATGAGGACAGCTTCCCTCACTGCAGCGAGGATGTCATACCACAGGATCTATTCAGCAAATAAGTGGGCTTTGGTCTCCCTGAAGGGCATCTGTCTCCAGAGCAGTGACATTGCAGCGGGGGGATAACAAACTCAGGAGCCCACAACTCTTGTGATTCTCACTAGACTGAGATGTGGGGCTTTGTCTACAAGAGGAGTAAGGCACCGGGCTGGGGATGCTGTTCTGAGCACTGGTGGAGGCTGGGGCTCAGAACTGAGTTATGAGATTCATCCTCACCACAGCCCATTCCAGTCAGGCTTGCCCACCTCACCCTGGGCTACAAAGTAGGGGATAAGAGGGCCTCTCTCCCTGGTCATAGCCCCTCAGAAGGTTCTAGGAGTGATGGTAAGAGCTCAGGACCAGGCTGTGTCACCAGGAGGACAGTGTGGGGGGAACACAGCCCACAAGTGGTTCATGCGGAATGAGGCAACAGAGCCACCAATGAGGTGCACTAGAACCCTATGCATGCCAGGCTAGACAACAGCCTTATCTGAGTCTACCGTCCAGTGGCCCAGGGGAAAGAGAAATGAGGGTGTGGAACTAACAGAATAGCACAGAGCTGCCCACAGTGGGGCTTGGATCCCTCCCTAGAGTTTCTCTTCAGCCCTTGCCAGGGTTGGGCTGCCATTGCCTAGACAGCCAAAAGGCACTGGTATTGGAGTGTATTGCTCTCTGAATGGACAGAGACAATCACAGGGTGGTGAGGGAGATCAGGGGAGTTGCTGGCCTTTTGCTTCCCACCCATCTGCCCCTAGTGCCGTCATTATGGCTGGACTGCTCCCCAGGGGACTTCTTCAAACCTCGCAGTGTCTCTGCCTCAAGCAGCTCCTGGCTCACCTGAAGTTCTATATCTGAGTCAGACCTGGAGTCCATGTCTACCACATTCTGGCACAGATGAGTCCTAGGAGTCCAGCAAGGGCAAGGCTGACGCAGAGCCATGTCTGGGGTGGATGCTGCAGGGCACCACTGGGAGACGGCTCCAAAACTAGCCGTGGCCTGGGAGCAGGGAGGAGCCTGAAACCCACAGTGGGTGGAGGGAAGTTGAAGAACGTGACCCGTTGAAGGTCACATGCTGGGAATTCTCGAGGAGGGTCTTCTCTGTCTTTTCAAAGACTCAGAACAAAGCAGCGATGCAGAAGATCTTGTCTCCTGGGTTTCCCCCACCACCAGCCCCAGGGCTTGTTCTCCACCCTACACCAGAGATTTGGCTGGATTTAGCTCCATCAGTGATTCTGGCACCCAGGCTAGAGGGAGGACCATCATGTTCAGAGCAAGAGCCAAAAGCAGACTTGACTCTAGTGTACAGTGCTATGGGAGCAACACTATCAAGTGCAGAGGAGAGCCAGCACCCACCTGGACTCTAGTGCTCAGTCCTGAGGGAGTACTGACATCCAGGAGTGAGCTGGAGCAATCTTCCAGCTAGGCTCATGTGCTGAGTTCCGAGGGAGCACCAACATCTAGTGCTGACCTGGAGCCAGCTACATCCTTGGGTCAGGTGCTTCATTCTGAGGAGTACTGGCATCCAGTAGTGAACTAGAGCTATCTTCCGCCTAGGCTCTTGTGCTGAGTTCTGAGGGGGCACCCATGTCCAGTGCTGATCTGCTGCCATGTCATCCTCTTTGGCTCTAGTGCTGCAGGAGCACCAACATTCAGTGCTTATCTGGAGACATGCCCCACCTTGGTTCAAATGCTCAGTCCTGAGGGAGTACTGGCATCCAGAGTCAATACGGGTCTACCTACCACCTAGACTCTTGTGCTAAATTCCGAGGGAGCATCAAGAGGCAGGACTGAACTGGAGCTCTTTCTGACCGTGACTGTTAAGGCCATGCCCAACATCACCCCCTCTGCCCAGTGCAGAACAAGCACCACCACCACTTGCAGAGCTAGAGATGGTTCCATCCTTGTCTCTGGTCCTCAGTCAAGAGGGAAGCATCATCAACCCCAGAGGTAGTGTCATCGCTCTCCCTGGATGCCATGCCCAGTCTTCTGGGATCATCTGCAGCATTTGCAGAGCCTGAGCCATCTCCACCTTCCTCGTGGTTCCTAGTCCATTGGGAAATTTAGATATTGGTCAGAGGAACAGCTACCTCCACCCTTGCCTCTGGCTCCCATTACAGTGGGAAAACCAGAATTTGGCTCAGCCCTCGTTCCCAGTCCAATGGGGGCTGGATCATGGAATCCAGAAGTGCCATCTGCAGTCTCAGCTCTGATGCCCAGTCTACTTGGAGAGGCATCTTGTCCAAAGCAAGGACAAGCCCCAGATTCTTCTCTGGTGCCCACTCTCATGGGAATACAAGCATTAGTTCAACAGCTAGAGCCAGTGCCAGCCCTTGCATTGACTCAACAGTCTGATCTTGTGCAAACACATTTACTGCACAAATCATCCTTGGCTCCTGTTCCAGAGCTGGAGCCAGTTGTAGATTCTGGGCCGGATCCTGCACCTGTTTCCTCAGGAGACACTTCCTGTCCTATTTGCCCTAGAGAGAGGGCTGAGGGAGGAGACGCCTGATGGCTTGGCTTTCCTTCCCCACCAGGTGTCATAGCAGCTCACATGGATAGATGTGATGAGAAGCTGGGCAGGGCAGGATGAAGTGGGCTTCTTTCTGCACTTTACTGCCCTGTCCTGGTATTCCTTGCCCTAAAGCCCATGGTTTCTTCCACCCCAAGCTCCACCATGGCTCATCCTGTCTAGGACATGTTTCTTGAGTCCAGTCAATAACGAGGAGATGAGACCCACTCCCTCCTGATGGCTGGGTCAGTCAAGCATCAGGCAGCGGTGCAGCCAGGCCCACAGCTCTCCCTGGTGTGTCAGGAGACCCACAGTCACCAGGGACCTGATGTGTACCAGAGCCCAGGGCAGACAGCAGACTGGGGCCTATCGGTAGGCAAGGTGCATGTGGGCCAGGGCACAGATGTGCTGTGGCTGAGGGCCAGAGGACCTGCCGAGTCTCAGCAGACAGAATCTCTTTTCTGGTGCAAGCAGTGACATTAGGTGGGGTCACCTGCGCTGGGCACGCCTGTCGCAGAAACTCCCACAGGCTCAAGTCACCTCCTCTACTTTCTGACCTCCATCCCTGACTTCAGGCATGCAAGCCAGGGCCAGGGCACTGTGTGGCCTGTGACAGGGCCTGGAAACACGCACTCTCTTCTCCCGGAGCTGTGCAGGAAGGCAGAGCTCAGCCACCGCCTGGGCTTTATCTGGTCCCAGAGGCACCGAAGGGCAAGGAGCATTTGATCCCTCCTCTGGGTTATTATTACACAGTTCAACCGCGGGTCCTGTGTCATCACTACTTGGCGATCACAACATGCAAGGAAGACCCTAGATACAGGACTCATCTTGTGGAATACTGGATAAAGGTAGGGTGGCATGCTTCAAGACTGCCGCTCAGCTCCCTCTACTCTGAGTCTGGACCCTGTCGGTCCAACCCAGGCCCCTCACTAGGGCTCCTGGGGGTCACCGCCTCCTCCCACTCAGAGCTTGGGGGGCGCTGAAATCCTGCCCTCAGTCCCTGCAGAAGCCCAGAGCTCCCTAGCATCCCTCTCTTCACGAGGGCACCGCCCGACCACCGAGGCAGAGGGTGGCAGCAGTAGCAGAGGAGGCGCAGTCTTCCTCCCCATGACTGCCCCGTCCTGAGGAGATGTCTGCTGCCCTCCATGACGTCCTCTCTGCTCTCAGAGCACAGTCATCACCGTCTGTAGATGACACGGCTGCAGGTGGGTCTCTCTTTCCACAGGAGCTATGGGCACATGAGGGCTGCCATCACGCTCACGAAGCCCTCGGCAGGGGAACTAAACTCCAGGGCAGGGAATTCGGCTGTGAGACTCACTGCCTGGGCCCAGGTCCAACCTCGGCTGCCTGCATCTGGACAGAGACACACAGGGCTTTTCCACTTTTCCTGTGACAGGCACAGATCTCAGGTCCAGTGAAATGGAAGCAGAGCTGCATAGTAGAAATGGGGCAATGCCCCCCTCATGTTAGGAAGGGGGTGAGGAACCCACTCCAGCCTCATCTCTCCTTGGGCTCAGTGCAGTTATTTGTAACCCTCTGCTTTAGGCAGTTTAGAATCTTGGCTCTAAAACAAAATGGAGTCCCACCCCTCCCCTCCCCCTTTCCAACTGTCACCATCTCTCTGCCCCTCCCATAATGAAGGTTTCCAGACATATCAGAAACTGTTGTTGTAAGGTAAAACTCAGTTGCCAATCCAGTCGTGAGCAAATGGAGAAGCCATAGTTTGAGGAGTCTTTATTCAAAAGCTGCTGTTTGTAGGTGGACTCCTGTCTCAAAGACCTGCTGCCCAGGCTAGAGCTTAAACAAAGTGTTTAAAGATACAGACTACATGCTTGAGGTGGAGGCACTCAAATCCAGTAAAAGCAGACCATATTAGGAAGTAGCTTAGGTATCAACAGAACTGTCTATCTACGGAAGTAGCTCAGGGGTCAGGTTAAAAGATCCATGTAGGGATGTATTTAGAGGTTTGCTCAGAGGCCAGTGAATCAAGCCATTCAAGGGAAGTGGAAGGTCAGCATTTTCTACGCTCTCCTGACTGAACAGCATGACATCTGCGATTTAATGAATGGCCTCTCGCACCTCCAGGCTCTAGCACTGGATGGCAACCCCTCTCTACCTAGCAAAGCACCAGGATAGCTGGAAGCTAGACTAAGCCTCTTCACTTCATTGTAAAAACAACTACTTCTGAAGGTGTTTGTGTCACTCGATGCTGGCAAATGGTTTGCCAATTTCCCTCTAAAAGTGGGGACCTTTCTCTTAGGATCCTTGCATTCAATTGTAGAATAAGAGTTTCGGGGCAAGTAAGAAAACATGGTGGAGCTTTACTGAGTAAGAAAGCAAGCTGGCAAGCAGACAGAAAGACAAACAGACAGAGAGACAAGCACCCTCTAATAGAGTGTGGGTGCTCTCAAGGGGATTAGGGGAGAGAGGATGGAGGGACAGAGGGAGAAAGAGAGCTCCTTGGCTGTTAGGAATATTTATATGGTAAAGGCAGGGGATCTGATTTCAAAGTTATGCAAAGATAGATGTTTTATCTTTGATCTAATCACTTCTGGGGTTACTTTCTGAGTTTCTGGATGCTTTGGGCATTTTCTCTAGGTAAGAACAAATCCTTCCATAAAACAGATCCTTATCCTTGAGATAAGGAAGGTGTATGGCCTACATTTGGGGTAAGAGATTGCTTACATTTGGGGGAAGCATTTCTCTCAGGAAGGCACACATCCTGCCAAATAATTGTTAACTCTTGGGTGAGAAATGCATTTCTTAGGGGTCGGGAGTTTGGCCTAGTGGTAGAGTGCTTGTCTAGCATGCACAGAGAGCTGGGTTCAATTCCTTGGTACCACATACATAGAAAAAAAAAAACAGAAATAATGCTGTGGCTCAAGTGGTAGAGTTCTAGCCTTGAGAAAGCCCAGGGACAGCACTCAGGCTCTGAGCTCAAGCTCTTAATACTCCAAAAAAAAAAAAAAAAAAAAAAGAAAAAGAAAAAGAACAAAAGCATCTCTTAGGAAGGAATGCATCCTGTTGTTTTTCATTCAAACACAGATGGTACTTCTGTGTTTCTAAATACCATATTTCTGACCTGCCTTCACCAGGCCTCATTTTCCTCAATTTATCTTCCTCTTTTGTGAGAAATTGCATTCTTCTGTCTTCTGGATGAAGGGAAGAGAAGAGGCTGTGTGGCAGTTAGGCAGGTGGGGGCACTGTGAGTCATAGGTCATCTCTGGCCATGGGAGAGCACAATGTTGTCTGGGGAACAGATGAACCCCAGGATTGGGGACCTCCTGTGACAATGGAGCTGCAGCCACATTGTCAAATGTGAGTAGGCCAAAGGTGATGTGGCTGCCTTTCCTCAAACTGTGTTTGCTTGTCTCCAGGCAACCCAGAACTCACGGCCCAGGCTCTGCTGTTGAGGGGAGAGGCCTGCTCATGCACTGTCCCGGTGGCGAAGAGGACATAGGACTGGGAGGGTTTGGATCCAAATTTATAGGTGCAGGATGTTGATCCCGATGTACTTTGTGGCTCTGTGCTCTCCCTAAGAGCAGATGCTGTCAATAGTCAGAGAACAACTGAGAGCTATCTACCACACAGCTGGACCTGAGGACAGCCCAGATTCCTTAAAAATGTGCCTGACTGGGTGGCAGTAATTCACACCTATAATCCTAGATGTTCATAAGGCTGAGATCTGAGGATCAGTGTTGGAAGGCAGCCTAGACAGACAAATCTTTGAGAGTCATTGATTAAAAACTGGGAGAGGTGCTGTGACCCAGGTATTAACAAACAGGCCTTGAGTGAAATGCTAAGGCCCAGAGTTCTATCTCTGGAACTGACAAAAAATAAAATAAAAATAAAGGGAATGCCAAACTCTTTCCAGCAGCTTCCATGTAAAGAGGAGCACTGTACACAGCTCTGTGCATGTGGTATACAGCAGTTCTCAACAACTACAAAGAGAAGAAATGAAAGAAGAGACTGGCTCCTTCATAGAGATCAGAGCTTTGATGAA
Source organism: Megascapheus bottae (assembly GCF_031878675.1). Taxonomy (NCBI): domain Eukaryota; kingdom Metazoa; phylum Chordata; class Mammalia; order Rodentia; family Geomyidae; genus Megascapheus; species Megascapheus bottae. The sequence continues at coordinate 30,145,772 of NC_143527.1, forward strand.
AGGAAGCCCACACATTGGTTTAATAGTCAAAGATAGCAAACCACCTGTTTCAAATATGCTCAATGATGTGACAAAAACCAGGGACCCACAAAGCAGTTCAGGAAATTAAGAAGACAATTCAGCCAGTGAGGATTTCAATAAGGAGATAAACATGATGAACTGGAACCAAGCATTGTGCAAATAGAGAGAGGAACTGCAATGAAATATTCACTAGAAGCATTCAACAGCAGATTTGGGCAGGCAGAGCAGCCATAATATAAAGAAAAGGGAATTGAAGTTCAGTCTGAATAGCCAAAAGGGAAAAATGAAAGAAAATGAAGAGCCAGTCTTTTAGGTTATATAATTGTTTAAAAGTACAAATCACAAAAAAGTACAAATCACAAAACTAATGATTAATTTATGTTACAGAAAAAGTACATAAAGTTATCATTGTAATGGGAATTAATGCTATGATAGCAGAGATTATGTAGACTGCAGGAACCAAATTGTTACTATTTTGGCTATATTACTATAAATTTAAGATATTCACCATTATTTCCACCATAACCAGGAAACAACTGTATTGAAAAAGCAAGAAAAACAAGAATTCAAATGTTTTACTGTGTAAATCCTCACCTGAAATGTCATAACAAGACAACCCAACCAAGGCTCACTGTGAGTTCCTTCCAACATTCTAGAGCCTTCCCCCTCTCCTTTCTCCCAAATGTTCTTAGCCCCTTCAATTTGTTTAGCTCTGTGTATGTTTCAGTCCTCCAGGGTGTGTGTGTGTGTGTGTGTGTGTGTGTGTGTGTGTGTGTGTGTGTGTATGTGTGTGTTGGTTTGGGGACTTGGACTCTGAATCTGGGTGCTGTCCCTGAGCTTTTGCACTCAATGTTAGCATTCTGCAAATGGAACCATAGCTCTGCTTCTGGTATTTCTTGGTGCTTAATTGGAGAGAAGAGTCTCATGGGCTTAGCTGTCTTGGCTGGCTTTGAACCATAATCCTCAAATTCCAGCCTCCTCAGTAGCTAGGATCATAGGTCTGACCTATTGAATCAGGCTCTGTCATCCAGTCTTGCATTTTCCAGTGCCTTTCTGCATGCTTTTCTCCCTGCTAATTTGTATGTTTTCAATTCATAGCATAGGGTTAAAGCATCAAGTTTTTATTCCCCGCCCCCTCCCCGAAACTTTCTACAATGTTCTTTATTTGTGCTGTCCAACTGCTAGCACTAAAGGGTCATTTGAAATCTAATATAGAGAACAAATACATTTTGCCAGGTACACTAAGCCAGACTTTCCCTTCCGTACCCCATCTCATTTTCCTTCACTAGAAATAGTTACCTCAAACTAATTTGCACTTGTGATGTAAATCTTTAGCCAGCCTTCAGGCAAGCCTTTCTAAATGACCTGAGGTCATGTTTTTGAAATGTAGATAACATCCCTGGCTCTCTACCTTTTATCAGTAACTAATTACCTGTCTTAGGTACCTAAGGAGTATTTTCTTTGGATAAAGAAAATCAGCTAGGGGCAGGGAGTTTGGCCTAGTGCTAGAGTGCTTGCCTTTCATCCACGAAGATCCAGGTTTTATTCTTCAGTACCACACACATAGAAAAAAAAAAAAAGCCTGAAGTGGTGCTGAGGCTCAAGTGGTAGAGCTCTAGCCTTGAGAAAGTCCAAGGATAGTGCTCAAGCCCTGAGCTCAAGCCCAGAACTGGCAAATAAATAAATAAATAAAATCAGCAAACACAAACACAGTACTTGTCACTCTTTTTACACAGTCCAACCTCATTTTCACAGAACTAGAAACACTGGAACTGTCAGCTTCCACTTCTCTGGAAACTCTTGGAACTCAGCTACTGCACTGAGAAAAGCATAAGCCACACAAAAAGGCCAAGTGTAGCTACTGGACCATTCCTGTTCAGTGAATGCCTAGATGAATACAGTGAGTAGTACAATGGACGATATTGTAAACCACACATTTTACGATTATCCCCACCCCTTATTAGATAAGTAAAACAAGGAGGCATGAGGTAATTATAAGAATCTTCTTGGATTCCATAGGGTAGCTGAATTACCTCTTTCCCTTTTCCTTCCCATTTCTTTTCCCCCTTCTTGCCTATAAAACTTTTGTATCTATTTTTGGTTTAGACTTCTGTTTCTGTGTCCTTGTACTGGGGTATGAACTGAGGACTTGGACACTGGTCCTTAGCTTTCTCGCTCAGGGCTCCTTGGACCCGCAGCTCCATTTTTGGCTTTGAAGGAAGTATGTCTCAAAGTATTTTCTACTGGGGCTGACTTCAAACCAAAATACTCAGATCTCAGCCTCTGGAATAATTGGAATTACAGGTATGAGCCGCTGTTGCCTAGCTTCCACAGAGATAAGAAAGCCTAGATTTCTAACCTAATTGTACTAGCATTCCAAGGGGATATAATCATAGCCACTCGGGCTGAGATCTGAGGATGGCCTAGACGGGAAGTTCCAGAGATTCTAGTTTCAAATTAACCAACAAAAAACCAGAAGTGAGAGCTGTGACTCACTAGTAAGGTAAACTGTTCCCCTTGAGCATAAAACTCAGAGGTACCACCCAAGCCCTGAGTTCAAGTCGCAGGACCTCAAACCTCCCTCCCTCAAAAGAAGGAAAGAAAAATATGAAAGGGAAAGGCTTTTCCTAAACCATGGGAATTTCAAAAATTCCACCTAGAAACAGAAACTTGACTTCTATACAGTGGTAAAGATAATTTAAACCATTCAAAAACATGCAATTTCTATTTCACAAATTTTTTTTTATTAATACCAATGGCAAGTTTAGAGCAGGCCAAGAAAACAAGAGAAAAGATAGCCCCGTGGGACCACTGAGCTAAAGGTGAGCTTGATTGGCATAGGTTACATTCTCTCCCCTGTCAGTCTCTGTGACATTCTATAAAACATATTGTACATGTGATCACCAGATTAAAGTATTTTGTGGCATGTACATCATTCAGGGTTAATCTAATAGCGAAACCAAAGGATTAAATTATAACTACAGAATAGTATGCACATTTGAAAAGATTGCCAATGTACAAAATTACTATAATAAGCATATGGAATTGAGAGAGATCAAAGACTATGTGAAATCCACCACAAAAGGACTCATTTAGAAAAATATGCAAACATTTATAATACTGTCAATGTAAAAGGCTATTGTAACAAATTTCTAGAGTTAATAACAGAGGTAATGTGAACTTTGAAGTTTAATTTCTAACATAAACTATTTACTTACTATAGAACAATGCAAACGATAAAATATTACCAATGCAAAAAATTGTAATAAATATCTAGAGTTGAGAATGAGGACATGAGAAATCTAGTAAGGTCTGATTTCCAAGACAAAATGATTACTTATAAAGCACAGTATACAAACGTTTAAAATACAAAAGAATATTGTAACAGATATGTATCAAGGTCTGACGTCAGTTCATAGTCAAAAGAGTAGCACATGTGATTATCACACAGTGTCACAGGACAAGGTTTGGGTAATCAAAACCCAGAAAGGCAGATATTGGCTGGCAAGTAGAGCAGCAGATGATTGAGTAAGGAAGAGCAATCGGAAGCAGCTCATGGTGACCTGCAGGCAGGCTTCAAAGACTACTGTGCTTGAAGAAGTGTTTCTCCCTGGTTTTGTCTGGATGTCTTGAGTCACTGAGTGACCTTGAGGTTCTGAACTGGTAGAGAGGGCTAGAGATGAATGCTCAGCTTGCTGTGCAGGATAAAGTGGAGCTGCACCTACTGGAGCAAAGCAAGATTCACAGTCATTGCAAGGGATAAAGGCAATAGGAAATGGAAGATCACAAAGCAACAAGATATGGGGATGCTGTATCAATGAATAAGGGAGAGAAAGAGAGCCACTTCTTAAAGCCAATCCAAGCAGGTAAAGTTTACCTGGGTGACGGTTGAAGTAATGGTATCTGGTATCTTCTGTCCTGTGACCTCCTTCACCTTCTTGAGGTGCCCACTTCTTCCAGAATGGACAGGTATCAAGAGTTGAGAATGAGTGGTGTGTGTGGAATCCAATACCCAAAGAATGACCCTATAATTTGAAGAATAGTATGCAAACCTTGCCTCTGTAAAGAAGAAATGCATATCTTAATAAATCTCTAGCATTGAGAACAAGCTGTGAAGTGTAAAGTCTAGCTTCCAAGACAAGGGACTGGTAGAGAATAGTAAACAACTATTTAAAATGTTCTCAACGCACAAGAATATTGTAACAAAGACATTTTTTTTTTTTGCCAGTCCCAGGCTTAAGCTCAGGGCCTGAGCACTGTCCTTGGGCTTTCTCAAGGCTGGAGCTCTACCACTTGAGTGACAGCACCACTTTGGCTTTTTCTATGTATGTAGTACCAAACAATTGAACCTGGGTTTTCCTTCGTGTTAAGTAAGCATTCTACCACTAGGCCAAACTCCCTGTCCCTGTAACAAAGACTTTCTACTTTATTGAGGGAAGGGCATGAAACCTAAGGTCTGACTTCCAAAGCTGGTCAGTCCAGGTCTCCAGATACACAAAGGGGACACTCACCAAATACCAACTAGCTGGGTTTGGGAAGAAGGTAAGGGAATGAGGAGGCCTGTGCTTCCTCAGAAACATCATATCTGAGCTACCAGCCCATAAAATTAAAATATCATTTCTATGTGTAGGAGCCAGCACGGTGGCCTTCATGTGACACCACTTTGCACATTAATGAACTAAGCCTAGGTGTCTGAAGACAGTTAAATGAAGGCTTGCCAACAAGTCAACACATACCATTCAGTCCTTGAGGGAGGGAAGGTCTCTCCCTGGTTCTGCCAGTGTCTTGAGTACCAGTTTTGAACTGGTATAGAGGGCTGCAGATGAAATAGTGCTGTGCAGGAGAAAGTGGAGCTGCACCTATTGGGACAAAGCAAGATTCAGGGTCCATTATAAGGGTCGATGAAATAGGGGATCTATGAAGAGCAAGAAGAGAGGAAATTGAATCCCAAAAAGAGCTAGAAGGAAGACACCAACTTCTTAAAGTCAATATGAGCAGGTAAAATTAGGAAGGCTCCATTCTTCCCACCACATTAAGTACATGTCAGAAACCCAACCTCCAGCAAAGCTTCCCTGAGAAAGAAAGGACCACTAGCCATGTTCATCACTGCACAAAGACGCAGGAGAGCCAGTGAACGCTGTGCTCACATGCTCCTTCCGTTCCCCGGCCTCACCTGGGTGATGGATGAAGTCAGGGATCCGGCTGCTTCTGTCCTGTGACCTTCTGCTCACTCTCGAGGTGCCCACTTCCTCCAGAAGAGACAGGACACAGGCTGCCAACTTCCAATCCAGCCAGCTGCAGTCGGAGATCCAGGCTGAGCTGGCTTTGTGCAACTCCACCGAGTGCCCGAGGCTCTTCCTAGCGGTGTGCAAGGTCCGGATTCAGGGAAGGGATGGTTGTTTGGGGGAAGGGAATGGAGGGGACAGGGATTATTTTTTGCTAGTGTACTGCCACGGGGCTTCCAGTCCCTGTGGAGCCACACCGGTGACAAGGACTGGGGCTCCTGCACCCGAAGGCCCGAATGCCCTGGAGCCTTGACTGGATCTGAGGAGGCTCCACAGCAGAGGCGGCTGCGGTCCATGGCCGACGCACATGGAGGCTGGGAAGCGGAATGCTCCAGAAGAGGAGCTGGTGTTTGGGGCGGCCATAGTGGAGGCCGCCAAGCCACCAGATGAAAAAAGGCCCCGAGACAAGCTGGCAATCCTGGTGCTAATGGTGGAGGTGCGGGTGGTGGCCTGAGAGAAGACCCCACAGCCAGAGGTGCTGCGGTGGCTCAGAGAGGCCTGGGTGTGGCCAGGAGCCTGGAAGGTGGAGGCGGGGCCTTCCTGACCACCCAAAGTGGCCCACCCTGGGCCGCCCAAGGCCGCCTGGCCCGGTGCTGGAGCTGGCCCGGGCTCAGCCGGTGTGTGTGCGGCCTCAGGCTTTCTTAGCATCAGGGAACAGCCAAAGCTGGCCGCCAGGACCGGCTTGTCCTCAAAGGCGAGCTTGGTGCGGACTCTCGGATGGACGCGGAGAGCCGGCTTGTTGCGGGAGGCAAAGGGGAATAGGAAGGCAGGCCTGGCGGTGCGGTTGGAGGTCAAGCTGGCCTCTCTGCTGGCAGAGGCAGGCGACGGGCTGAGCGGGCTGGGGACGCCGGTGGAGCTGGAACAAGTGGCTGCTACCGAGCTGGGCGAGGCCCGAGGCTTGCAGAGATGGCCTTGACAGTCCAGAGACCCAGGGCAGCCGGCAGCGAAGTCCAGGGGAGCCCCAAAGATGCTCCGAGGAGGGGTGGAAGTGGAGGTACTGGATTCCCTCGGATCAGGCCGTGAGCCTGAGTGTGCGGCCAGCTCCACCGCGGCCCCGGTGCAGGTGCTTGACAGCCACCTCGAGGTCGGGGACCCCACGATTCCCACAGCAGGTCTGGTGGCTGCAGCCTGGGTGGAGCTGGAGGTGGCCCTGGAGGTGGCCCTGGAGGTGTTGGAGGCGCTCGGTGACCAGGAGCTGAGGCCCTCGGGTAGAGCTGGGAACGGGGGCCCGGGCCTGGCGCAGGCAGAAGGCTGCTGGTTGTCGATCCTAAACCGGACTCTGCGCTGGGCGCGGCGGGAGGTGGCAGGGGACCCTCGGGCTTTGTCAGAGGCCTCTCCATGCGAGGCCGCGGGGGCCTGGGTGTCCGGGGCCGGTGCGGCGGCAGAAGAGCTGGGGTGACCAGGCGGCGCCTCTTCCCTGGCTTTCTTGGGCTGGGAGAGGGAGACAGGACCTGGCCTCTTGCATGGCTGGGCCATGGTTCCTGCCGAGCCAGACTGACAGGCCAGGCCGTTCTGGCTGGAGCCTGGCTTGTCCCCTGTGCGCCCGCTGGTCGGGGACCCCTCAGAAGACGGGTGCGATCGCTCCTCCAAGGGCTGATGGGAGCCCTGGGCCGCAAGACCTCTCTCCAAGGACGCGGGCCTCCGCGATGGCTCTCCATCCCCGATGCCCTCCAGGCGTCGTCTCTTGTGTCCTGGGCCGGAGGCGGAGCCCTGCTCTCCTCCAGCCATGGTCTTGGTGTCTTTGTCTTGGAGGAGCTTGGCCAGCGGCTCCTCTGCCCCGGAGTCTGGGGCGTCCCTGGAGGACGCAGGCCGTGCGGAGGAGCCGGTGGTCTGCTCCTGCGCTGGAGGTGGCCATGGTCTGCCCTTCTGAGGGGGGGCCCTCGGGGTCACCCCGCTGCTCAGCCTCCTGCTGAGAGCCTTCATTTGCCGGCTGTTCCAGCACACAGCGGCCAGCGGGGCCAAGAGGGAATGGCGGGCCTGCTGGAGCAGATAGCGTCTGCGAGGCGAGGTGAGGAAAGGCCTGGAGGGAGTGGCAGGCTGCCCGCGGGATGCCCTCTTGCTGGCTCTCAGAAGAGGGATGGGGAGCCAGGAGAGCAGCGGGAGGCTCTTGGAGGGGGAGGGCCGCCTGGAGGCAGCAGGGGCGCCACTCCCAAGCCCCTTCTGGGCCGGGATGTCCGCCCGCAGGAACAGATCCGTTTTGCCAAGAGAGGCGCCCATGGTGAACGTCCAGAGGCGTCTGAGCTCTGTGATCAGAGTCCTGGGCTCTGAGATTTCCGTTTCCCGCCAACTCCGGGAGTCGCGGGCACAGCGAATGAGCAACGTTCAGTGTTGGCACGCGACAGCGACCTGTGATGTCTAAGGTTCTATTTGAACGCGACAGGGCGCGCGCGCCTCGCCTCACCTCTGCGCTGGGCCTCCACCCGCCAGGCTCAGAGTCCTCCACCCTCACCAGCCCCAGCAAGGGCCGTGCCAGAAATACCAGGCACAGAACCACGGGCAGCTCTGATTACAGCAGAAAGAATGACCAGCAACAGCGCCAAGGGCGGCAGAAGACTTACTTCAGGCGGAGTTCGCCTTTATGCTGCGCACCGGTATCCTGCGGGCGGCAAGGAAAGAGGAGATTCTGCCTGCTTTGGCATTTCCTTTCATTTTCTCTCAATGAGACCTACCACACTCTAGCCTAGTGCTTAGTCAATCATATATTTTCTTTCTCTTCTACCTTTGTGAAAAGGTTTTCTAGGCTGATTTAAAGGGTAAAGAATCCCGTGGTTGAATTCGGAAACACACCTTTTCCACAACAGAAGGCACTATGGAGGGGTCCAGAGATCTGAGGACTATGAGACTACTCAAGATAAAATTGAGATGTTAAAAATTTAATGAGCAAGGGAAGGACCGGCCTGCCAGGACTACACCTCAAAGTTGGGATCTTGGAGTGTGCAGCCTCGAGTAATAATAAGTGGGGTTTTTATAGCCCCAAATGGGGGTGGTGGTCATGCATTAAATAGAATCTTTCCAACTCTCCTAAATTATGCAAGCTAAACAAGATACAGAAGCAGAATACAGAAGCAAAATATCTGGTTGTCAGCAAAAATATAGGTGCTAAGCTATTTCTCAAAATTGGCTGTCTACAAACTATAAATCTGTCTAGCTGTTTCTTGCCATGAAATCCATGCATCATCATGACTCTTGTCAGGGCTCTCCAGCATTATCATGGTTCCTGTCATGCTGAGTGCCTCATTTCCATACTAAGTTGAAGGCGTCAGCTCCTACACATGAGTGGTCAAGCATTCTATTAAACTCCAGCACGTGCCAAATGGATAAGAAGGCAAGACCTTCCTATGGTCTGTTTACCAGCAAGTACTCTACACTAAAGAGACTGGTGGAAGACTGAAGAAACAAAAAGACAAGCTGTGAGTGTACTAAACATAAAGAAGCTGGGTGTGGCACAGTGGTGCAGGCCTGTAATCCCAGTTACTGAGGAGGTACAGGAGGAGGAGGGTCATGTTCCAAGGCCAGACTGGCAAAAGTGTGAGATGCTAGCTGAAAAAAAAGAAAAGAAAACAAACAGAAATGCAGGACTGTAGGAAATGGCTCAGGGGGTCGAGTGCTTGCCTAGTAAACCCAAATCCCTATGTTAAATTCCTTAAGCAGCAAAACACTAAAAAAAAATTAAAAATTAAAAAAATAAAATATAAACAAACAGAAATGAAACAGAAAAAGAAAAGGAAAGTTATTTTATTTTGCTGTCAGGTAAAGCAGATAGAAACATTCCATATAGTTCAAAAGATCAGTTTCTCAGGAACACACGATAATAACAAATGTGTTTCTGCCTAATAACACAGATATGAAGTTATATAACTCAAGAAGCAAAACCAGGAAGAACCTAGCATATTAAACAAAATATGAAGGGTAGGAAACTGTAATGGTTCGTACTTCAGCAGCTAATAGCTAAAAGCAGATATAAACAGTAATACTAGAGGATTTGAATGAGAGCAAAATAGTAAAATTAAGAGATTTTGATGTGTTAAAGGCATAACATTTAATTAATGACTGTTGCCTGCAATGTCATCTTATTTTTATAATGTATATTAAGTAGTTCATTGCATTTCCATATATATATTCACATATGGATAATGCACTTGGATCATATTTACTCCTCTATTACTATTTAAAAATTTATTTTATTGTCGGGGTGATGTTAGTTACATTCATCAGGTAGTGGGTACATTTCTTCTTGAGCACTGGTACCTTTTCCCTCCTCCTTCGTTCTCCCACCTTCCACTTTCCTAAAAGTCCTCATTTTGCTCCTTTGCTTTGTGAACCATGTCATTTCCAGGTGATTGTGCTCACCATAATGGAGTGGTGATTGGAGCATGCTCTGCAGGACTCAGCCAAAGGCTGCTCCATTGTGCTGTTAGGAGCAGACATCTTAGCCACAGAAATAGAGTGGTCTTTATGCACTTTATGTGAAGTTATCATTAGTTTATTTCTAGTAGTTTTGGCAGTGGTGGAGACTACAATGTGCCACCACTTTATATGGCATTTACCATAGCAATTGCTTTAGGTTGATGGTTTTGAGAAGCTACAAACACAGTTCTGAAGCCAGAATTAAGTTTCCCTTTTGTAAGGAAAATTTCCATCTAGAAGGGAAATGTACAGCTGTAATAGTGTCTCTATACCAAGAAGAGCAGGATGACTCAAAAATCGTAAGGGAGGGCCGGGAGAGTGGCCTAGTGGTAGAGTGCTTGCCTAGCATACACGAGGCCCTGGGTTTGATTCCTTGGTACCACATACATAGAAAAAGCCAGAAATGGTGCTGTGGCTCAAGTGGTAGAGCTCTAGCCTTGAGAAAGTCCAAGGACAGTGTTCAGGCTCTGAGTTTGAGCCCCAGAACTGGCGAAAAGAAAAAAAAATCATAAGGGGCTCATCTCAATGGAAATTTGATTTATATCAACCCTTACCCTTGTTTGCCATTCTTTTCCTAGAGGCCTTCCTGTAACTCCTCTCATTTGCCCAGAGCCCAAGCTCTATTTTAGTCCAAGTTGGTTTATTGTTTAAGTAAATTTGTCCTGAGGCTGCCTCCTACCTTGAGTCCCTATATAATGAACTGTTACTTAGGCTACTAGGTAAACAAAGAGAGAATTACACTCAATACTTAACTTCAGTCACAAGGAGATGGGTAAATCGCAATTGCAGATGCCAAATTTCATTCCGTCACAGACTCCTTCATGTTAGACTTTGTCCAAATAAGGCAAATACTGAGCTATAAGCAATTAACCTATTTTTGGACTTCTATTTACTTCTGCCTAAACACTTTGCTATTGTTGTATGACAGAGTTCGCTGAACCTCTTCTGATTGGATGTCTATCCAATTTTGTGAACTAGGCCATGCTCAATTATTGGTAACTTTGCTCTGAACTCAAGATCGAACCTCTTAGAGTTGCTCTCACCCAACTTTCTCCTAGAAGCTATGCATGGGAACAGACTTGTATATATTTACCTTTCACTAATCTGTGTTCTGTTACTGAGTCCCAGTTGAGAACCCAGAAAGATAGGAGACAGATTTTCAGTCCTCTTTCAGGGCTGTGACTCAGATCTTTTCCCTTGTGAGCTGTAACAGGCAACTATGACAACTTCTCAAACTGTAGAAGGATATTATCTCTTTTATATCCAATGTGCAAGCAGAAATATAATTGTAGTTCCTGGTTAAATGTGAAAAAAAATCACAGAAATAGTCCCTGACTTACCATGATTTAAACAGTGGTACCAATGTGAAATGCTTTCATTCTAAGTTGGAATGTATTGTTCAGTTGGCAGGAGTACTATGTGCACATTTGATCTAATGTTTGCATTGATAACAAGTTTATTGGGCTGCAATTCCATTACAGGTTGAATAGCATCTGTACTTAATTTTTTTAGAATAAAACTTGTTCATTGATCTGAAATTCAAGTTTAAATGGGCTTTCCTCTCTTCTTTCCTTCTTAGAAAGGCAAATAATACTATTCTAAAAAGCACTGCCTATGTTCATTAAGCAGAGCTCAGGAATCAAAACAGTCCAAAGGACTCTCTTATAAGAGTAATCTTCCTGGTAACATAAATCACTAAGAAACAACAGAGAATGGGGCATTTTGAACATTGTCTTTTTATTTAAATATTTACGATAGTACACATACAAATGTGTAAAAATGAATGCAAATAGCCTTTTAGGGAACAGACCACTGAGAACAAAGGGCCAGATTAGGTTTTCAAGGCTGCCTATGGAGAGAGTTTAAGACCAAGTTTTGTTTATCCAGGTACATGAATCATATGTACATTTTCACACAGCAGTGATATTCCTACTGGCAAAATAAATGCATGTCTACAATGAAAAATGGAAACAGCCACCACAATAACCACAATAATCTTCTAAGTACAGTGTAAACAATTCTAGATCACAGAAGAAAGACTTTCATCTCAGCCACAACTTGGGATGGCTAAAACTATCTGTCCTTACACACAGATATTGGAACAGTGTATAAATCTTGTCAGGGCACAATTCAAGTACACAATATTTCTAGAAAGCTGACAAAAGTATACTCTTCATGGTTTATTTCCTTAGCAAAATAGGAGTCAAGAATTTAGGTAGTCTGCAAAAGTTACATTTTTTTTTGCAGGGGCTATTTATGTAAACTCTTCCTGATATATATTTTGAAACATTGCTGTGTCTGAGAAAAATAAATACAATCTATTTTGGAACCACATAACTCTGGTAACTTTTGTATAAAAAAACAAGGGAAGGATGTTGTACAAAATAAAGTCAAAATTTGAGGATTTGATAATATAGTATCTATTACCTATGTACTAAGTCACGACAAGCCAATATGTAATTTCAAATGTCATAATGGAAGAAACACAAGATCTTTTGATTTTTTTGGCAATTTACCTAAAAAGTAATTGTTTGATCTTGATACATAAGGCCTATAGTATGAAGCTAATTGAAAGGACCTCCAGGATATTGAAACAAAAGCCATATAATGAATGATTGTTGTCCTTAATGTACTATGTTATCTCTCATCTCCTTTGCTGTCCCTTGGTTATCTCATATTGGTATAGTATCTCACTTTGTTATCTGATATATTGAATTTATTTGTATTTGGATATTTGAAATTTGACAGGGAAAGGGGGAAAACCAAGACGGGTGGGGGGTGTGGGGGGGAGGGAAATGGGTACCAAGACATGTGAAAGGGTTTCAATGTATGTGAATTAATGCACCCTCTATCTGGCAAATATCATGTAACCCTTTTACTAATTACAATAAAAAAAAGAAAAGAAAAGAAAGAGAAGGTAGATGTGGGCTATAAAAATATATTGCTACCTCTTCACATGTCCTCCTAGGTGTTATAAAGCATGATACTGAATAGACCTTATTGAACTTGAAAAGCAATGGCAATACTAAAATTTTTGAGTTTATAAAAACCAGATAGAACTGTAGTGAATTAGAAATCTTCATATTACACATAAAATTTATAAAATTAATATGAATAATTGGATATAATCCAAGTATGATCATAAAATCAGAAATAAATCACTATATTGCTCTTTTAAAAAAAAGAAATTTAAGTGAGGTTCATTTATTTTAATGTCTTCAATTTAGAACTTCTCTAGACCTTCTTTTTTATGTCAACTTTCAGTTCAAATGGAAACAATTTTATAAAGCTGGTAAGTTTCAACTCAAGAGGAGGGTGTTCTGTGTGTAGCTTCTACGTTTTGGTAGAAATGGAAATCATTTCAAAGTAATCATTTGCCATACTTAATGAATCTCAATGTATTCAATTCAAAATTATTTGAGCATACTCAGTGCAAACCATTTCTAGTCTTTAGAAATGCAACTTTTCTTTTTACAAAATCTGTCCTAAACTTAGATATTTCATCTCAATAAACTGTTAGATCATGTGTCACTGAAAAAAAAGTAATTGTTTGAAAATTCATTTTGATCCTATCATTAATTATTTGACACAATGTTAGGCATTGGATATAAGGTAGTGTGAGGATGATTGATAAGACACTATCCTTCAATAGTGGGGAATATGGCTGGTAAACTTACTTGCATCAAATTGTTGCTGTTCAGATAATAATATATCTTGGACACTGGTGGCTTATGCTTGTATTCCTAGCAACTCAGGAGGCTGAGATCTGAGGATAGAGATTTGAAGCCAGCCAGGGTAGTAAAGTCCATGAGATTCTTATCTCCAATTAACTAATAAAAATTTAGAAGTAGAGATATATCTCAAGTGGCAAAGTGCCAACCTTGAACAAAACAACTAAGAAAGATCACAAGGCCCTGAGTTTAAGCTCGAGTATTATGGGAGGAGGGGGGAACAACCTGAGTTTTTTTTTTAAATAACTATTATTAATATAATAAGTCAAATTTTATTGACTGTTGAGGGATGAGAATATATGATGCATTTTGAGGTCAGCATCTGTACATAAATGTCTTGTGTATATATACACAATGTATATTCTTAGCATTTTAGTGCTTCAAAATTTAACACATCTCACATAAAGTTTCAGTCTTAAAGGAAACCGAGAAGGAAAGTAGTAACCCAGACTGTAAGTGTACCTTTGGATAAGAGTTATGTATCTGCTTGGGACAGAAATGTAGAGACTCTATGTTAAATGTCAACAGGGTATGCAGGGAAATCCACTTTCCTTGATTGGAAAATGAACTGGAAAAAATGTGTCAGAAGCCAAATGTCCCTCTGTTTTGTGATTATTGTCTGCATAACTTATTTTAAAAAAGGCGCTTGAGAAACAGGGTATCACAAAGCCTTTCTAAAATACACCAATGGGATCAGAGACAGTGTGGCCCTGTGCAGATCAGTGACTGAGAAGAGGTTCAAGTTCAGTTACCTCTGTCTGCACATCTGCAGGCCTGAAAGGCCAGGGACACAGACAACATTCAGCCAGTCACTGCTAAATATTTTCCCAGTGAGTCTGTAACCAATGCTGCTTAGGAGTAAGAATGTTGCACAGTGCTGTGTTTGGTGACTCTGGTAGAGGCTGTGGTCATGGTAGAGTTAGAATGACCAGATTCTGCAAAACCAGGAGTCGGCAGAGTGCCGGGGACTCCAGTTCCAGAAACCACAGTGTTTCTAACCTTTATCGAGGCTTCCGAAGGCATCTGGAAATGGGATTGCAGTGTGGCAGCAGGCGTCACCACTCTTTCTGCCACCATCACATTCTGCCTGTTGGGTGTGGTCAGAGTGGGCTGTACCCCTGAACTGGGGGCTAGGATGCTCTCCCTCTCCCTTACCATAACATAACGTGCATCTTGGTGATGCTGGTTGCCTTCCAGAGGGTTCGGGACACCCCCATTGGGCTGGATCACTCTTTCTGTAACCACAACATTACCTTCATTAGCGTAATGGTGGTCTACCAAGGTGGAGGCTGGGGCATAGACCCTCTCTGTCACAATAAGGCTCTGAGGCTGTCCTGAATCCAGGATCACAGTGCCTGGTGGCAGAGTGGAGCTTGTGGCATAGGAAGATCCCACCATTATGATATTACCAGAAGCCATGGGGTCAGGAAGAGGTGGTGCTATCTTTTGACTCTGCCTGGAAGACACAGCTGTTTCCGTGACAGTCTCCTGAGTTACATTCTCTGTGTGTGCTCCGTGCATGGGATGTGGGACTTGAAAGCTGCTCTGAGAGGAGTAGCTATTCTCTGAATTAAGCAGGGCTTGCTCCTGCTGTGACAACGAAGCTGTGCTCTTGTTTGTTTCTTTAACAGGGGTTTGCCTCTGCTCCATTTTTATATCCATATCTATTTTTTGGCCTAAGCAAACTTCAGCCAGTGTCTTGAATTTAAGTCCTAAGTCGTCTAGGAAGTGGTCCTCCAGCTCTCCTTCAATAAAACTGCAACAGCCAATGGAGCCCCGAAGAGACTCCATGTCTTCCTGTGAATAAACCAGCAGGCAATCTTTGGCCATGTGGTCATCATCACTGTCAGCGAAGGAGGCCGCTTTCTGAAATGGAAATAACAAAGAGAAACAAGTAATTAATGATGCACATTCTCTTAAAAACGAGACATTTGGCCTGCAGCTCAGTGCCAAAGCACTTGCCTAGCATATACAAGGTTTTGGGGTTAATCTCCAGTATCAAAAAAAGAAAAGATAAAAAAAATATTTGTTGTTGGTTTTGAAACCTAAACAACAACCCTTAAAAAAACAGAATACTTTGACTTTCTTTCTTTCTTTTTTTTTTTTTGGTCATGGGACTTGAACTCTGGGCCTGGGTGTTGTCCTTGAGCATTTCAGCTCAAGGCCCTACTCCTGGAGCCACAGCAAGACAAAAACACGAGAAGTGGTATCAATGTGCGTGAAATAATGCTCCTTGTATATGGCGAATATAACTGTAAGTCCTCTATTAATTAAAATTAAAAATTTAAAAAAATAGACAAAAACTCCCCAGAATATTTAAAAACAGAATACTTGACTTTTATTTCCAATTAACCACCAGAAAACTGGAAGTGGAGCTGTGGCTCAAAGTGAGAGAGCTAGCCTTGAGCAAAAATAGCTCAGTGGCAGTGCCTAGGCCCTGAGCTCAAGCCTCATGCCTGATAATAAAAAAAATATATAAATAAAAATTCCTATTTAGAACATAATACTTGAGTTCTAATAATTACAAGGAAGCATAAGAAAAAAAGATGATTGGGAAGGAGTGGGGGGAGGGAAATGGGGAAAAACATGAGAAGGGGTATCAATGTGTGAAAAATAATGTACCTACTATCTGGTGAATGTAATTGTAACTCATCTATACATTACAATAAAAAATTTTTAAAAAAAGGAAAAACACCAACTGATAGACATCTTACATTATAGCTAGCATATATATTTCTAAAAAATAATATCATGAGCCAGGTGGGGTGATTCATGATTATAAACCTAGATAACTAGGAGATGAAAATCAGGAGAATTAAAATTTGAGGCCAGTCTGGGCAAAATGTCAGTAAGAGGCCACCTCAATGAGAAAGCTGGGTTACATTCAATCGGTAGGTGGCTCTTGGTGTAGACAATGCAAGATCCCATCTTAAAAAAAAGAAAAAGAACCTAAAAATTGAAAAAGAATTGGAGGCGTGGTTGAAGTAGCAGAGCACTTGCAAGTGCAAGACTTCAGCACCATGAAAAATAAATAAAACCCAAAGGTGGGGGAGTATAGTCAAAGTACATACAAAAACGTATGGGTCACAATGAAATCCATTTTTTTGTTGTTGTAAGGAATATAGGCTAATCAAAACAAAGAAGGAAAGAAGGGACTTTTATATTGAAGGAGGATGAATTGTCATGACAAGTAAATCTAATACAGAATTCTGATAGGATCATAGATAGAAAAGTAATTCTATAATTGGCAAAATTCAAATTTAGACTGTATCAATTTTAAGTTTCCTTCCTTCCTTCCTTCCTTCCTTCCTTCCTTCCTTCCTTCCTTCCTTCCTTCCTTCCTTCCTTCCTTTCCCTCCCTCCCTCCCTTCCTCCCTTCTTTCTTCTTTCCTTCCTTCCTTCCTTCCTTCCTTCCTTCCTTCCTTCCTTCCTTCCTTCTTTCCTTTCTTTCTGCCAGTCCTGGGCTTGAGCGCTAAAGCACTACAACTTGGCAGATATAAATACTAAAAATCAGGTGAAATCTGGACAGACTACTCAGGAGATCAAAATTTTTCTCCTTCTTGCACATTTTCTGGCATTCTTTTTGGGTGGTAGCGAGGTTTGATGTGTGATTTCCTGATAAATTTGAATAATTTTCCAATCAAAAGCTATCCATATATGCATAACCAAGATTTCCTGGGGGCAGAATTGGAGTAGAAAAAAGTATAAAAAAGTTGCTCTTACGTCAGTGAAATAATTTCTTAAGAATTCCTCATTCACTGCAACCGCAGCTGCCCGAGCTCCAGCTGTGTCCCTGGAGGCCCCTGTCGCTCCCGAGGTCCTCACAGTTTCATTGGCCATGAAGGCTCCGGGTGTCCTGGTCACCTGGGTAGCTGCACCAGTCAGGAGGCTTCGGTGTTCTTCCCATCGTCCATCCACATCAGATATCTCATGCTGCCCTTTGGTAAAAGAAGCAGAGCTGCTTCCTTTCATGGTGGCTTCCTTGGTGATTACACCTCCGATTCCATTTCTTACTGCTGTGTTTTCCGAGTGATCCACTGCCAGAAGGCCTGGTATCACCTATGAGTAAACACAGTTAAAAATGGAACTAAGGAAGGGAGGGTCTGTACACGAAGAGGAGGTTTGGAGCTACAGGAGCTTACGGAGGGGATAGGCTATTTTCCCTGAGGCAATTTGGGAAACATCCATTTAAAAAATATGAATTAAATTTCTTACTCAGAACCTACATAAACAAGATAAAAACAAAACTGAAATTCTAACAACATGCTATTAACTTCATGGCTGCAGGGTTTTTTTTTTTTTTTTTTTGGCCAGTCCTGAGCACTGTCCTTGGGCTTTCTCCAGACCAAAGCTCTACTGCTTTAGCATTGCAGCACTTCTGGCTTTTTCTATGTATGTGGTACAGAGGAATTGAACCTGGGTTTTTGTGCAAGCACTTTACCACTAGACCAAACTCCTGGCCCCTGTGGCTTTTATCTACAAAGAGACAGGACAAAGGAAGCATATGATGCCACTATTAACTAAATGTCATCTGCAGCAACACCAACCCTGTATCCACTCTGTTCTGGTAACCAGTACAAAAGATACTATGCCTTGAGCCCTCTGTTTAACTAAAGCCTGGGCAGGAGGTCTGAAATGACTATTGTTGAAAATAAAGACTGCTTTTGCTCTTTGCTCTCATACCCCAACAATCAAGACAGACTCTGGGGCCATCCGAGTGTGTGGGGGCTGCTCTCCACCGGCAAGTGTGAAACCAATTCCCAGCAGGCGTGGCTGGGTTGTCTTCTAAGTCAAGTCCATTGTGACCCTATGGCCCTATTTACCTGGAGGGAGTGTGAATTCTCGTGGGTTGAGGACTCACTGTCCAAGACACTGTCACTACAGAGATTCCAAGGAGTTTAGGTCAATGGGGATGAACAGTGACTAGACATGTTGCAGTGTCACCAAAGCACCTCCTAACGTCTCTTAATTTAAAACCGGGGAATAAGCAAGTGGCACTGACATGCTCTGCACTGACCTTGTCTTCAGGGGGTGCTCCCTCATTATTCCAAGGGTGAAGCATCTCTATAGTGCCAGGGATGGGGGTGAAACCTTTGGCACCCTCTCCACAATGGCACACCAGCAGCAGAAGTGGCACAACTGTATGGCAGGAAGATTGGGAAGGAGATGGTTAGTCCTGATGTGGTTCTAAACTTAAATCACCATTTCATTTCATTCCGTTTCATTGCTAGTGGCAGGGCTTGAACTCAGGGCCTGGGCACAGTCCCTGACCTTTTGTGCTCAAGGCTAGCATGATACCATTTTGAGCTCCTGCTCCACTTTCAATTTTCTGGTGGTCAACTGGAAATAAAGAGTTTCACAGACTTTCCTGCCCAGACAGGGCACTCAGACTACACAAGAAGGTTAGAATGGCTTGGAAGACTTACGTAGCAAGAGCAAAATGGCCAAAATCATAAGTGCAATGGCTGCGGGTCCCAGGCCAAAGTGGCTGTCGTGCTGGGCTTCCACACAGCCACTGCCGTGCAGGCATTCGCACACGGTGACGGTAAGGATCTGCTTTTCAGGACAGCTGTGGCCCTGGTTGTCTGAAATCAGGAGCTGAATCTCACTTCTCCCCAGCTCTGGCCGGGTCTGTTGCAGCAGCACACTGGTACCTGCAAATGGGAGGAGGCGAAAGGAAATAACATGGAGTGAAGGAACTCTGAGTGGGAAGGGAGGAAAGCCAATGATAGAAATGGTTTTTATTCAGCCCCTGGTAGAAGCTCTACTGTTCCTTCACTTTTTGTGCAATTCATAATGTGTAATCACTGAAATCATGAGACCCTTACCTTAAAAAACTAAAAAAATAAATCATCCCCCTGTCATTGCATTGTAACCTTTAACAAGTTGCTAATGCTTGGAACTAAAAGTTTTGCTCTTGTAATCAGGAAATACTATCATATAGCGTAAGGATGTATTATGATGCATACAGAGTGCCTGGATAGGGTAAGTGCTCAATAAATGTTATTTAAGTGAAATTATAGGTGACATAGTTAAGAAGTTAGGAAGTACCTATTGTGATTGTCTTGCACACCCATGTGCGCGCACACTGTTCTAGGGCTTGAATTCAGGGCTTAAGCACCGTCCCTTAGCTGTTTCACTCATGGCTGGTGCTCTACCACTTGAACATTAGTTCTACTTCTGGCTTTTTTGGTGGTTAATTTGAATTAAGAGTCTCTTAAGTTCGTCTGCCTGGGCTTTGAATTGTGATCCTTAGATCTCAGCCTCCTGAGTAACTCTGATTACCAACCCCCTGCTACCATTTATATTTTTTCAGATAATTTTTTCCTCTCAAAGAGGTTGTTACACACAATGTGTACAGTCAACCTCATTTTATAAATGCCTTTAAAAAGTGGCGCTGGAAACACAACTGGGAAACAGAACACAAAGCTATAGAAGAAAAGCTGGCAGCTCCCTGGATTATAAGGCTAGCCCAACAGTTAGCACTACTTACTTCCATGGTGGATTATTTTCCATGTTTCTGTTGTTCCAGATGGAATGTCCACGATGGAGAAACTGAAAGGTGCGCTGTTGGGGTAGCCGTCCAGGTCCAGGGCTGTCACGTTTACCTGGGCTGTGTCCACACATGCACTCTGTGCAGGCTCCATCAGTGTGGGGCAGTTGTCATTGATGTCCTCAACTGTGATAATGACTGTGCCGGTGATGGTTTTGCTAGGTTGATCTTAAAAAATAAATAAGCAGGAGAAAGTCTGTACACCCTGATCCTACAGCCAACAATAGACAGACACAGTGTAAATTCTCTTACAGAGCTGGTAAGAAGAGTACATGCAGTAACTGCACTACCTGGTCTAGACAGGGTCTCAGCTTAGACCAAAACATACCTCTCGTGTCACTAAAGAAGTCAAAACAGCTGGGTGCCAGTGGCTTACACACTCCTGGCTACTCAGGAAGCTGAGATCTGAGGACTGTGGTTCGAAGTCAGTCCTAGCAGGAAAGTACGTGAGACCCTTATATCCAATTAAACACCAGAAAACTGGAAAAGGGTGCCATGGCTCAAAGTGGTAGAGCACAAGCCTTGAGCACAAGAGCTCAGGGACAGCTCCAAGCTCTGAGTTAAAGCTCCATGACTGAGAACAACAACAACAACAACAACAACAACAACAACAGTCTAAACACATATTAATTCACAGCCTAACTCTCTGAGGCTGGAGGATAAAAATCAATAAGCCTACAAGTCAGAAAAAAATCTACTTATTTAATACTTTACCTTCGGAAATAGCCATAACCTTTACAGTATAAGTGCCATTTTGGACATATCTTGATTCAAAATCGGGGACTTTCATGAGTTTAATTTCTGAAGTGACAGAATCCACAGAGACCCAATTGTCTTTATCTTCCAGTTTCTTGTATCTGTTATAAAACAAATAGAAATTGGTTTTAATTCTGGATACGTTGGGACACATTCACATTGACAGCTTAATTTCTACTCCAGTAGCACTGTTCATGTTCCGGGATTTGTTTGGAATGTGTTGTAATTTTCAGAAATCATCCTAATAACCACTGCAACTTCAGGTCACCCCTGACTCAGAGATCTGCTATTTCTCTGGAACACATGACCGAGGGCTGCCATCCTTCACCTATGAACTAGAGGGTGGAATGTAGCCTTTGACTCTGTCCCTCTTAAATTGAGGCTCAACCGCTGAAAAATAGCTTACACAGTAAGACAGGTGGAGAAGCTAGCTTTCCATTTTATACTGCCTATTGGAATGTTGTCAATATTTCAAAGTATCAACCTAAAGAAAACTCAATGTTTGCTGCAATGGAAGCCTTTGGAATAGATGTTTTCTGAAAGTACATTAAAAAAATCCAGTTGTAGATATATTGTATATATGTTTATTTGGCTATTTGCAATAGGATAGGCAAGGGGGGAAAACAAGATGAGGGGTGGGGGTGGGGGAAGGGAAATGGTGACCAAGACATGAGAAAGGGTATCAGTGTTTGTGAAGTAATGCACCTTCTACCTGGTGAATATAATGTAACCCTTCTAATAATTACAATAAAAATATATGAAAAAATCCAGTTATACATTGGAACTAAATGTTTATGCGTTTTAGTATTTCTACTGATGAATAATAATACATTTGGATCTTCCTCATGTATTTCTGATTAATTTCATGGAAAGAATTTTAAACCTAGGTCTGACTTGCCATGCATTTTCTTTACTTTTCTTTTCTTTTTTTTTTTTAGTCAGTCGTGGGGCTTGAGCTCTGGGCCTGGGTGCTGTCTTTGAGCTCTGCAGCGGTAGCCTTAATCTACAGAACCATTTCCTGTTTTCTGGTGGTTAATTGGAGATAAGAGTCTCATGGACTTCCATGCCTGGGCTGGCTTTGAACAACAATCCTTAGATCTCAGTCTCCTGAGTAGCTAGGATTATAGGCATGAGCCACAGGGCCCAGCTTGCTGTGAATTTTCTGACATCTCCACTTATGATAAAGACAGTCTTCCTAAAGGGAAGGGGGGAAACAAGATGATTCAGAGGGGGTGGGGGAAAGGAAATGGGGACAAAAACATGAAAAGGGGATCAATGTGTGAGAAGTAATGCACCTACTACCTGGTGAATATAACTGTAACCTCTCTATACATTATAATAAAAAGAAAAAGAAAAAAAGAAAGGCAGTCCTCGCCCCCCCCACAGTTAAGCATCATGCATCACAATGGAATAATTTAAGTGATGTAAATTAAGGAACTTTTCATTTTTGTTGATACTAGCGTTTGAACTCACACTTCACACTTGTTTGGTTTGCTTGACAGGGTGGAGCTTTCTTGAGCCATGCCTCCAGCCTGGCTGTTTGCTGATCCCTTGGAGAGTTTCCCGGAATTTTCTGCCTAGGATGCCTTTGAATATCAGTTCCAACCTCCTGAGTAACTAGAATTGCAGGTGGGAGCTCCTAGTATCCAGAAACAACCAATCTATTTTTTTTTTGAGACCCTGTATAATCCAGGTTGACTTTGAACTCACAAACCTCCTAGCTCAGTCTTCTCAGTGCTGGGTTTAAAAATATTCTTTACCATATCCAGCATGTTAGTAAATTTTGTCTGCTCCTTTCTTACCCTCCTTATGTATTAGATGTACACATTATATGTACATATATGTATATAATAATACGTCTTTATGTGTAAGATGTATTATAAGTTTTTTTTTTTTCCCTGCCCATTTTCTATTTTGCTTCTTAGTTTTCTTTAGCCAGAACTATGTCTGTGGTGAGAAACCTACTGGGCATCCCTCTGATGACTGGATGGGTCAGTTCTCTGTGGGCATTCCTCTCACTTCTGAGAAGAAACATGCACAGTTTTGAATAAATGGAAAGTTTAATCCACAGAACTTTGGAGAACCAGAACTTGCTATTCACTTGCTGCAGTGTGAAGGAAAAGCTCCCTAGTTTCCTGATGGGTTTTGTAAATAGCCATTCAATGTAAGTTGAAGAAATAGATTTACAACATCTTACCTCACTCTGGCTGCCTGTCCAGTGTCTTCATCAAAAACTTGAAACCTTCCAATCACTTTGCTTTGGGTTGACAAATCCATCCCTTCACTGGCACGGGCTGAGATGGTGCTGGTTTGAAAATGAATGCCTTCCTTCACATTTTGAACCTTGACTTTGATGGGGATGGGTGTAGGCTTATATCTACTCATAATGGACTTATGAAAAGCTGCTTTGTTGGTGACAATGATACTGAAGTCGAGGTTCTTCATTTCTTCATAATCAACTTCCTGCAAAGGCAAAATTAAGAGGAATTCCATCAAAAGACAAAGGAACTAGAGCAGGTCTGCCACCCTGCACAAACACACACACCAACACATATTATTTTCATGTCAGACAGGACATGATAATCTGACACACTGGCAATGCAGAAACTCTAGATATCACAACCATGGTATTCTCAGCAAGCACTGAATGACGATATCTAGAAGCATTTACAACATATTTTTTCTGAAGGTCAAACTCATTTTTAAAAGTATATATTCTCAGCCAGACACTGGTGGCTGACACCTTTAATACTAGCTTACTCAGGAGGTTGGGATCTGAGGATTAGGATTTGAAGCCAGCCAGGAAAGTCCATGAGACTCTCATCTCTAATTAACCACCCAAAAAGCCAGAAATGGAACTGTAGCCCGAGTGATAGTGCCAAGCCTTGAGCAAAGAAGACAAGGGAGGGGGTAAGCGCTAAGGTTCAGCCTCTCTACTGGTGCATACACCCAAAAGAATACACTGTCATCTTTGACATTCTAAAGAACTTTCATAAAAGAAAACTTAATGCGAATCCAATGAAAACTACACTACGTAAGGAAGCAGAATTCCCTCCATGTGTCCAGGGTGGGCCAGGTGTGGGGACATGTGGTGGTTTTGATAGTTTTGCCCCTAAGATAGATTTATACTGTGCATAGTTACACTAACTCACCAGAAAACTGACCATTCCTAGAGCTAAGGAGAGGCTTGGAAGAAGAGGTAAGAATGGCAAAAAAGCTCATGAGGAGATGCTCATCATCCCTGGCTATAAAGGAAATGCAAATCAAACGAAAAAATAACAACTTTGAGATTCTACCTCACTCCACTTAAACTGACCAACATCGTTTTAACAACAAATGTTGGTGGGGATGTGGGGTAAAAGGAACTCTTGCATCACTGGTGGAAATGTAAATTAGTACAACCACAATGGATATTGGTCTGGAGGTTTCTCAAAAAACTAAACATAGATCTTCCTGAGTGCTAAACATAGCACTCTTGGACATCTACCCAGAATATCACAAGCCAGGATACGCTAAAGACACTTGCACATCCAGGTTCATTGGTGCAGTATTCACAACAGCTAAATTATGGAAACAGCCCACATACACTACAACAGATGAGTGGATCCAAAAAATGTAACTATGTACAGTGGAATTTTACACAGCCATTAGAAACATTATGTCATTTGTAGGGAAATGGGTGGCTCTAGAATAAATCATGTTAAATGGCAGACCGTTTTTCTCATATATGGAAATGAGATCTAAAATACACGGGGACGCGATAAATTGTACAGCCCTCTAGGCATTCACATACAGTGAGACCAAAGGAAAGCACTCTTATGAGAGGAACACAGAGGCACAATATCTATGTACATCTAATCATACAAAATAGTATTTATTGAAATGAACTCCAGGAAATGAAGACAAGAGGGTTTCCTCTTTGTTGCTGTTTTTGTTTTCTTTTCCTTTTGTCTGCTTATTTATCTTTGGGAGGGTAAGTGGGGGGCACAGAGTGAGCACTTACAGCAGTGGGATTTACTAGGCACTATGTTGAAAATGAACAACTTGTGAATGGGGATAGGAGGAAAAAACAGTGAGTGAGAAAAGAGGTGACATTGTTCACTGTCCTTGAGTGAAAAAGCCAAGTACAAGATCTTGAGTTTGGCCCCCAGTATCAACACATACACACAAAACAACCACACACACACACACACACACACACACACACACACACACACACACATTCGAAGGTAAGTTTGTGAACCCCACCTGATTATGATATGGGGGTACTACCCTTAAGCATAGAGAGCACTAAATAGAGCTAGGCCATCATGAAGCCCACCCAGCTTCCCAAGTTTCCCTGATGTGAAGTGGACTGTAGCCCACATAGTCAGGACAAATAGATGTTCCCAGCCACAAACAGCTATGGTGCTGGATGTCTGTAAGGTGCCTGTAGCTATATGGAGCTCACACTATGATAGATTCTTTCTGCCAGTGTCTTGTCATTCTCTGTCCTGAACACTTACCTTAATAAGGGTCACAATCCCTTCATTGGTTTTCTCATCTGTTTTGATGTGGAAGTAACCACCCTCATTTCCTGATGCGAAGGTGAAATTTGCCAGCCAGTTATCAGAGCCTATTTCATCTGCATCAGTTACTTTTATGCGCAAAACTTCCATATTGACTTGGTTTTCTTCCACCACTCCTTCATACTGCAAAACATGATCACCACAATTTTTATTTTATTTATTTTTTTCATTAAATATATTTTTTTTGTCAGTCATGGGGCTTGAACTCTGGGCCTCGGCGCTGTCCTCAAGCTCTTCAGCTCAAGGCTAGCACTCTACTACTTGAGCTACAGAGCCATTTCCTGTTTTCTGGGTGAGTCTCCCAGACTTTTGTGCCTAGGCTAGCTTTGAACCTTGATCCTCAGATCTGTCTCTTGAGTAGCTAGGATTACAGGTGTAAGCCACTGGCACCCAGCTTACAATTTTTATTTTAATGTAGTAGCACTAGACACTGTGTTAGAAATGAACTACCCAACTTGAGGGAGAAGGGAGAGTGGGAGAAGAAAAGCTGAGAGAAAATGTGGGAGGGGGTGACGTATGTAACTGTAACCCCTCTGTAAATCACCTTTACAATAACATTTTCTAATGAAGAGACAACAACAAAAATGGAACAAACAGGTATAGTTATTATGAAAAAAAACAACAAAACAGTTACCACTTTGTTTTCCACGACAGGTATATTGTCATTGACATCCAGAATACTAATCTGAACTTGAGCTTGGGCGACTGGCTTATCTGTGATTTCTCTGTTGCCATCTCTGGCTTCCACTGTCAAGGAATAACTGCTGTGTTCCTGTAGAGCAATAAAAAATACACAACTGGGGTTAAAAATGCATCATTCCTAGAGCTCCTTTGTAGGACCAGCTTGCTTTATCACTAAGAAATAAACAGCATTGGGTGCTGGTGGCTCAGGGCTATGATCCTAGTTACTCAGGAAGCTGGGATTTAAGAATTGAAATTCAAAGCCAGCCTGGGCAGAAAAGTCCATAAGACTCATGTCCAATTAAACACCAAAAAGCTGGAAGTAGAGGCATGACTCAAGCGGTAGAGGGCCATCACTGAGTAAAAAGCTTAGCAGGAATATGAGACTCTGAGTTCAACCTCTGTGCCAACACATACACATGTGTACTACCCCAATCCCAAGAAGTGACAGTGGTATATTTCATTTGTAGACAAGTCTTACGATCTGTTGTTACTGGTATGAAGTTGCTATTTATTTGTGATCACAGCTTTAGTACAAGGGCAGAAGATCCTAGAGGAGTAATTATGGACAGACTCAAACATATCTTTGGTGATATTCTTGTGATAACTCTCCTAACGCTGGCTTTGTGAAGGAACACCGTTGAAAATGCTGTTTGTGTTATACTGAAAGGAGCAGTGGAAGAACCTGTGCCATCCTTCATTCCCAGGTAAAAGTAAAGCCAAAAAGTATGTGGCCAGTAAGGGCAACATTTGGTAAATTTTGCCCCCCCCCCCCACCAGAGGGCTTGCATCTGAGACATCACCCCCTGGTGTCACTCAAAAGTCATCTTCTACATGTCTGCTCACTCTAGTTCTAGTCAGTATGGTTAGAGGTTAGGGAGATGGCTAGCCAATGCCAGTGTGTGTGTAGACCCTGTGTGGGCAGCATTACTCTATGGACAGGCATAGCCAGGGCTCTGCACTACGTTTGTGCTCCAGTTGTGCTGTTTAATTACTTACTAGCTCGGTTGAACACACACTTAATCCCACTGACACTCAGCTTCCTTCTGTGTAAGAAGGTGATGACTGGATCTACCTTGTGGGGTTTCTGCATAGATTAGATGGATTAATTCATGTAAAGGGCTTAGGACAACACCTGGCATGTAGAAAATGCCAAGAAGTGACAGCCATTGTTACCAGTTAAGCTTCCCAGAGACAAGCAGTGTGTGGAAAAACCACACCACTAATTCATAGCAATGTTGTCTTATTCAAATATTACATGACAGGATGTAGGCTTAAGTTCTAGGAGTAATAACTTGATTTAAAAATTTACAAAGGGGCCATGAGTTTGGCCTAGTAGTAGAGTACTTGCCTAGCATGCACAATGACCCGGGTTCAATTCCTTGGTACCACATACATAGAAAAAAGCCGTAAGTGGTGCTGAGGCTCAAGTGGTAGAGCTCTAGCCTTGAGAAAGTCCAAGAACAGTGCTCAGGCCCTGAGCTTAAGCCCAGAACTGGCAAAAAGAAATTTACAAAGAAGGGCTGGGAGTTTGGCCTAGTGGTAGAGTGCTTGCTTAGCATGCACCAAGATCCGAGTTCAATTCCTTAATACCACATACGTTAGAAAAAGCCAGAAATGATACTGTGGCTCAAGTGGTAGAGCTCTAGCCTTGAGAAAGCCCAAGGACAGTGTTCTGGCCATGAGTTCAAGTCCTGGGACTGGCAAAAAAATTCAAGGAAGTTGCTGGGAACCAGGGGATCAGGCCTTTGTCCTAGTTTCACAGGAGGCTGAGATCTGAGGATAGGAGTTCAAAGCCAGCCTGGGCAGAAAACTTTGTGAGACTCTTATCTCCAAAAAAAGTACTCAAAAAAGCCAGAAATGGCCCTGTGTTTCAAATGGTTGACTGCTCACTTTAAGTGAAAGAAGCTCAGGGACAGTGCACAGGTCCAGAGTACAAAGTCCCATGATGGGGGGGGGGGAATAATTCTACAATGATGTGAGTAGGAATGCTGCTCAAAATTACTATAATTTGGGATTTAAAAGATATTACATTGTGAGATTCCTGTTTGCTGCCCCTTCTTCATGCCATGACTGCTCCCCATATGGTTTATTTATTAGTGTTGGAAGACACATGTCCCTAAAGAACCATAAACCCAGGAACACTGCTTTAGAATTTGAATAAGCATAATCCAAAGTGCAGAGATATCAAATGGTGCTACCTTTGTGTAATTTTTATTCTATTATCTACATTAAAATTTAAAAAGTGCTATTACTTTTAAACTTTTAGTTAACATATGATACTACGTATTTTCATTTGAAGCTTTAAGCATGAACAAACCATTAAGGTGATGCTTTATCATCTCTCTTCCATGCTAAGTCTTCCAAATCGAGTGCATATCTTACAGACCTTCATCTGCATTCAGCACACCTTGATGTGGACTAGTCTCTCTGTGACTTGTAGACACATCTAACTATAACTATCATGCTGGATAGCATATCTCTAAGAAGATCACAGTGCTTAGAATTATCCTCTGATTGAGGAATATTGAACAAAATAATACAAAGAATGAAAAATAACCAGGGCAGAAGCTAGTCGGGAGCCTGTGGCTCTCGCCTGTGATCCTAGCTACTCAGGAGGCTGAGATTTGAAGGACTGCAGTTCAAGACCAGCCTGGGCAGAAAAGTTAGACCTCAACTCCAAAATAACCAGAAAAAAAGCCAGGCTGGAAATTTGGTTCAAGTAGTAGAGAGCCAGCTGAAAGAGCAAGCTGATCAAGCATGAGGTCCTGTACTCAAACCCTAGCATCAGCAAACAAATAAAAACACAAACAAACACACAGACAAACCAGTGTAGAGACTAGAAGCAAATAGGAAGTTTCAAACAGGGGAGATATAAGACATAGATTTACCTCTCTGTCCAAAGTAATACTGGTTGTATAAATTTCTCCGGTGTCTTTATTTAGGTGGAACACGGGGGGAGATGCAGGCTCCTGAGACACAATTCTGTAGGAAATTTTAGAATTCATTGTGTTGGGTTCATCTGCATCAGTTGCGGTGATTTTCATCACCAGAGTATCTGGTATGAGAAGAAAAGCCCATTACTATGTGTTCTTATTTCAGTTACGATTGCAGCTTTATCCTCAAAGGAAGGTAGACACTTATCAAAACCACAGTTCACCTCCACGAAACATTTCAACTGGATGAGGAAGTGTGATGAGGGTAGGGAAGGAAGAAAGCAGGAGAAAGGCGCAGCTGTTGGTGAGGTGATGTCTTTAAGGACTGCTAGAGGAGCACTGTGAATGCGCTCCAGTAGAGAAATGTGTAAGTAGTGCACACTCTTCATGCTTATCAAAATAACAATGATTTATGAGTAGATTATTTTTTAAAAAATTAGATCCAAAGACACATCTCTCTGGTTCATATATTAACATTGTGTTGCTATCTATAAAGGTTCTCTTTACACATTAATTACAGTAAAAGTCAGCACTGCTGGGCCCTGGTGGCTCATGCCTATATTTCTAGCCTCTCAGGAGGTAGAGATTTAGAGACAAGTGAAGCAGAAAAACCTTCCAGACTCCATCTCCAAAATAACCAGCAAAAAGCCAAGCTGGAGACATGGCTCAGGTGATGCCAGCCCATCAACCAAGCCAAACCAACATAAGGCTCTAAGGTCCAACAGTGGTTTCTACAACAAAAACTATACTTTTTGGCCCAGAACTAGGCAGCCAACTTGCTTTTGTTTCTGTGGTTTTGCTGGGGCACAGCCACCTCAGGGAAGCTTCAGGTAGTTGTTATGGAGACTTTGCTTCTATAGTTATCTACCATTTCTTCCCAAGGTTAAAAAAAAAGTACAGTGTTTACATTTCTCTGAAATTGTTATTAAAAATCAATTCTGAACCTAGAGAGATAGGTTTATTATTATTATTATTTGTCCTGGGAGTAATATTCAATTTTTGTCATCTTAAAGAATTTTATACTTATTTACAGACTAGAGAAAAATGACCTGGGTTGCTCATTCATTAAACACAATAGAGTCTTGCTTACGTGCTACACTTAGTTCTTCAATGGACCCAACAAAGACCTCTTGTGTGAACACTGGCTCGTTGTCATTGATGTCAAGAACTTTAATGCGTAGGTCTATGGGTTTCTCAAGGTTGTTTCCTCTCACATCCAAAGCATAACCTGTTAGCTAAAGTCGACATAAAAAATGAGTAAGTTCAGTTGAATCACTACGCAAGTGCTGTAGTATATAAAATAAGGAAATACACCATGGTGGGGGAGGGGAGATGGCCACAGGAAGGTGAATATTATTGAAGTATATTTGGATTCATTTTGTACAATGAATATATATTAAAAAAAACCTATTCCTATGGAAACCCTACCCCTTCTTAAAATGGATCTGAGCGATCATCAGAGCAAAGCTAAAGATAAGAGTTCAAAGTATTCTTACCAGGAAAAATGGTGTTTCTTCTCGATCCAGAATTCGGGTAACATTCAAGTCTCCAGTGTCTTTATTAAAGACAAATATACCAAAAGGCGGGTCTGTAATGCCTTTCCCTGTGTATCTGTAGGTAATTTTCAGTCCTCTTTCTTCGGCCAGGTCAGAATGTATCTAACATTAAAATAAATACCTCATGTTACAGTCTTCCATAATTCACATGTCAATATTTTTTATGGACAGCTTCCCTCAGAGACTGTCACCCAGGCTGACAAGAGGGAGATGGCATATGCCTGTGCTTCTATCAGGGGACCTTGGTTCTAATCCTGTCTCAGCAATACCACTTATTAATGTGACACCAAGTTAGTGACTCAACCTCCCAGTGTTTCTGTGTTCTTATCTGTAAAGTGGAGAATATTATTATCTTTTAGGGTTTTTACAAAACTAAAGATATAGTTGGGGTATGTATCTTGGGGAGAGGCAAAGCATATTTAATTAGCTTACTTAATTGTAATATTGTGGATCAAACCCCAATCCTCATCCATGCTAGGCAAGCACTCATCACTGAGTTAACTTTCCATCCACAGTGGAGTGGATTTTAGACTTAGCACATATAGTTTAAAAAATTCAAAGGCAAAATTAGCTTCCTAAAATCCACCCAGTCATTTGGAAAGTAGAATTAACAAAGTCAAGCACCTTGCCTGCTTGGAATGCTTTAACAAACCATCAATGCAGGATCTTCACATTCAATGTGTTATAGGGAAACCTAGCGAATGATGTGTGAGTGAATGACTCAAATCTTAGAGATCAAGAGAGAAGAAAAGAAAGAAGAATCAACATTAAATACAGGTGCATATAATGGGTTTACTATTATGTAAGCCTATACCAAGAGAGTGGATTTTAGAAGTTCTTTTTTATTTAAAGAAAAAAAAGGAAACTGAAAAAATTTTTTACAATTCATAGCTGCCATTTCTCTTGAAGGATGCCTTTACATATCCTCCGAAGACTGAAAAGACAAAGGTCACAGTTGGATATGAATCAAAATGCCTTCACTCAGATATGAGCCAGTCACATCAATGTGTACTAAGCAGCTAACATACACTGGCGTTGTGTGTAGCAGGACTGGCTAATTTCTGGAGAATGGGCGGTGTGGGGGAGGGGCTGGCAAGGAGCACAAGACAAGAAAGAGTGGAAGGTGGGAGGTGAGAAGGAGCAGGGGGAAAGGCAGAGGATGAGAAGAAGCAGGTCAGCTGGGCTGTGGCTATGTATTTGATACAGCAGGAGTACTTGCTACACTTGGGGGTTGAAAAACAGGATAGAATGATAGTGCCATTTCTAGACATCAGCAGAACTTAGGTAGAGTTGCTTTAGGGAAGGCAAACCCAAAGTTCAGTCTCCTGCTTGCTAAGATAAATAACACTAGCTATATCATTTATATTAAAAAAATCCGACCCTTTGGAGTGACAGGGAGTTATTAAGCTAGGACAATGAGCACATACGAGGCCTGTCCCTGGAAAATAAGGATAAATACATACTCTGCCTTTTAGATACTGACAGTAGTCATTTTGAAAATGACTTACAAGAAAAGATGCTCTTTTGAGTTTTGTAAGACACTGTGTTAAACTAAGATTAAATCAGTGATAGTTCCTTTGACTACTAATAGGCTCAAAACTGAAAGTTATGTGTGTGTGTGTGTGTGTGTGTGTGTGTGTGTGTGTGTATGTGTGTGTGAATGAATGGAACTTGCCAATGATGCTGGATTGTAAAGAATGAGACAGAAGGTCTTTAAGTTGGCATGTTTGCTAAAAGGCAAGTTTGTTTAGTTTTTAATACACTCAGAATATTGAAGAATTCAGCAATTATATTATTCAATTAAAAAAATTAAACTGGACAGGAAAACCATCTCACAACCCAAGTTCAACCATGCATGTCAGATGTGCCCATGTTGCTTTAGCACGTACCTTGGCAATTGGATTCTTTTTGGAGAGATCCTCTCCTTCCCGAAGAGCAACGGGAGCCGTGATCCAGGCTCGCTTTTGCCGCACTAAGTGAGTGTGTTTAAGAGGCAGCTTATTCCCACTTCTTGTGTTTGAGGTCTGTAACAACACAATATTGCCAAATGTTATCTAATTTCCTGAACTTTAAAAATAGTGTGACCATTTTTGGTTGTTTTTGGTCAGGGGACTTGAACTCAGGGCTTGGGCGTTGTCCCTGAGAAGTTCTGCTCAAGACTACCACTTTGAGTCAGAGAGCCACTTCTAGTTTTTTTTTTTTTTTTCTGGTGGTTAGTTGAAGGTAAGAGTCTTATGGGACTTTCCTGCCCAGGCTAGCTTTGAACCACGATACTCAAATCTCAGCCTCCCGAGTAGCTAGATTACAGGAGTGAGCCACTACACTAGCACCTGGCAAATTTTAAGGCAGCTTCTCTATTTTTCGACCATAGGACTTGAACTCGGGACTTTATGCTCTTGCTTGGTCTTCTTGTTCACAGCTGATACTCTACCACTTGAATCATGTCTCCAGTCCTTCTTTTTTGCTGGTTATTTATAAGATGGAACCTTGTAAACTTGATCCTCAGGTCTTAGCTTCCTGTGTAGTTAAGGATTTCAGCCACTGGCAACCAACTATGTTTAATATTTCCAAGGAAGCTTTATTTTCAAAGAGGAATTCTAGTAAACTACACACACTTAAAACATTGTCCTTAAATTTGTAAATAAAAAAAAGTAGGGAGGGAAATGGGGACATAAGGGGTATCAATGTGTGAGAAGTAATGCACCTACTACCTGGCGAATGTAACTGTAGCCTCTCTACACATAAACAATAAAAATAAAAACTTAAAAAAATAAAAACAACTGATTTTTTTTAATACCTGTCCTGTACTCAGGGCCTGAACATTGTCCTTGGGTTTTCTCAAGGCTAGAGCTCTACCACTTGAGCCACAGCACCACTTCTGGTGTCTTCTATGTATGTGGAACCGAGGACTCAAACTCGGGTCTTCATGCATGCTAAGCAAACTCCTGGCCCAAACAACTGATTTTTGCCTGGCAAAAATATTAAAAATCAAAAGATATTGCAAAATCAAAAGTTTTAAATTCACACACATGTATGATACAGCTCAATTGATGTAGAAAATCTTTGTTACATAATTAAAAGATGGAAAAAAGTAATGTTTTTTTTTTTCCACAGTAAGGAAAGATTTTCCAGAGTGAATGGTTTGAAAGATAATTTAGTAACTTAGCAACCTTACAAATTGGCAAGGTAGAAATAACAATCCATGCAACTTTTTTTTCTTATTTAGTTTGCCATGATGTTTAAAAGTTAAATTGCTACATATTTTAAAACTAAAGCTGAGCAAACTTGAGATAAATGTGACCAAAAATGGTGTAACTGCCAGTTCACAGATTTTTGTTTTGAGGATTGAATAAAGGACTAAATTTGCCATTTAGAAACTTCAGAGAAAAATTATTCTGTCCATGTTCAGTTGGATTTTATAGATGAATACACACATACTCAATCTGAGACAAAACTCCAGGTGATCTAGTATCTTAAGATCACAAGTGATTATTACACCAGGCTCTTCTTACCATTTTATTCATTTTGTTGTAGGTATATTTTTATTGAATAGCATTTACTCTGGTTATCACTAAGTTGTTGACTTTGCTTTTATTTGATATATTTTTCTTAAGTTAAAAATATACATCAGTTTCAGTATCCTGGAGGTCCTTTCAATTAGCTTCATACTATATGGCCTTATGTATCAAGGTTTTGCTCTATTGCAGATCTCTGCTAGTAGAGCACAAGGTTTCTACTGATTATGACAAATGAGGGAAACCATTGAGCCTAAGTTCCTTTGAGTCTGGCTTACTTCACTTAATATGATTTTTTCTAAGTCTTTCCATTTCCTAACAAATGGGTCGATAGCCATATAACAAATGATTGTTGTCCTTAATGTACTATGTTATCTCTCATCTCCTTTGCTGTCCCTTGGGTATCTCGTATTATTACAGTATCTCACTTTGTTATCTGATATATTGAATTTATTTGTATTTGGTTATTTGAAATTTGATAGGGAAGGGGGAAAACCAAGACGGGGGGGTGGGTGGTGGGTGGGAGGGGAGGGTAATGGGTACCAAGACATGTGAAAGGGTATCAATGTATGTGAATTAATGCACCTTCTATCTGGCAAATATCATGTAACCCTTTTATTAATTACAATAAAAAATAAAAAATATATACATCAGGAGAGAATGCAGTCAGAAAATTCAGTGCATATTCTACAAGCTTAAGAAACTTGAATAAAGGGATGGGACTAGTAGGTAGGGATGGGGAGAATGATGAAAGGGGGGACAGGGACCAAGATACATTGTGTTAATAAACTAGTCTCCTAAATGGCAACTTCTTTGTACACCTACTTAAAGGCAATCATAATAAAAAGAAATACACCTTTCCCCCAAATGTAAATCCTAGCCAGGCACCTGTAATACCAGCTACCCAAGTGGCTGAGTTCTGGAAGACAGCACTTCTAAGACAGGACAGGAAGAAAATATGAGCGACTATGTCTCCAAAATAACCAGCAAAAAAACAGGATGAGAGAGGTGTCTCATGTGGTAGAGCATCAGCTATGAAGAAACAAGCCAAGCAAGCTTGAGGCTCTGAGTTCAAACCCCACTACTAACAGTAAAAGAAAAACCACATAAATCACACATAATTAAGAAACCCACCCAAACCATCACAAATAACATAAAAGCTTTTAATGGAAGAATTAGAAATATAAGACTTCTGTTTTATACAAATTTGCTAGTGAATATCCATTGTTTCAATTTTATTGTCTAAGTATATTTTAAGACCTTCTGTGACTGGCTAGGTGTACATGCATTCACCCATGAATAAAGCATGTTTCCTAGGAAATATAAATTAAACATTCCTGGACTCTGTCTCTCTGTACTTATCTGAGGGGTAATGGCTAGGCCAAACTGTCCACCCTCAAGTAAATAAGCCTTTGAGTCCCAAGGATGGAAGGGTTTCCCTGGAGGATTCCTTACCTCCAAGTGAAGTCCATGTCCAAAGACCAAGCAGATCTGTAAGATAAAATTACACATGTAATGACAGAGGTTTCACCAATACCACCATCCTTTGTCAAAAGACATCAAAGTATCATTTCTCCCTTTGTCCTCTGTACAGACCAGAGCCAGACTGAGGACTCTACATTCTCCTTGGTCCACACTGCTTGTTCCTTAACATGACTAGCACCATAAAAATCCATACCAGATGCCCTGAGAAACCTCAGCCATTTCTGACCGTTTTCCCTTCATGCTGTAGTTTTTTGACACAAGTTTCCTAGGATCCACTTACCATTCCTCAAGGATAATGAATAAGAATGGATTCTCCCACCTAAGTCCTCAAAAGGAGTCTCTCTCTCTCTCTCTCTCTCTCTCTCTCTCTCTCTCTCTCTCTCTCTCTCTCTCTCTCTCTCTCTCTCTCACACACACACACACACACACACACACACCCTATGTTCCAATTTCTCAGTTGCTCAGTGTGATCAGTTACACTAACTTATTTCTTGCCCTCCTTTTTATTTCTCCCTCCCTCCCTCCCTCCCCTTCTCTCTCTCTGTCCCTCTTTCTTTCTCTCTCCTTCCTTCCTTCCTTCCTTCCTTCCTTCTTTCCTTCCTTCCTTTCTTCTGTGTGCGCTGGTATTGGTACTTGGCCTTGAATTCAGGTCCTTACACCAGGTTTGGCTTTTTCATGCCAAGGCTGTCATTCTAACACTTGAGTCATATCCCCATGTCCTGAGTTTTGTTGGTTAATCAGAGATACTAGTCTCATAAACTTCTTGGCCCTGGCTGGTTTTGAATGGTGATCATCAGATCTCAGTCTCCTGAGTAGCTAGGGTTATAGTTATGAGCCCCCAGTGCCTGGCTTTCTTTTCTTTTTTAAATTATAAAGGTGATATGCCGAGAGGTTACAGTTACATAAGTAAGGTAATGAAGAGAGTGTTACCCTCTCGCTTATTTTCTCCTGCTTCCCGTCTCCCCCACTCTCCGCCTCACCATACTGAAAAGTACATTTGTAAGATAGTATCTAGTGAGTATCTCTGTCACACTTGGCTCATCATTTGTCCCACCATTTCTGTGATTCCCCTTCCCAAATCAGATAAACCTATATACCAAAATTTAAACCAACCAACCGACAATAAAAACAGTAACAATGGTGAATAAACCAGAAGGGGGGAATGAAAGAAAAAATAACTGTAAACAGTACACTTGTTTCCATATTTTAGAGTTTATTTTGATTAGCATCATTTTATATGGCCATATTTTGATACTCTGCTAGAACTATCCTAAGTATATACCAATGATTAGAAATAAGGGAAACCATGGGACATCAGAAAAAAATATCACTTAATTCATATATATCCAGGGCTTTCCATATGTATAGTGAAGTAAGCCAGACCCAAAGTAACAGGCTTTTCCTTTTTCTTCCTTTCTTTCCTTTCTTTTTTACTGTGTTGACCCAGGATGTGCATATTTAAGGTAAGTGCTGTACCACTGAACCATACCCTCAAGTCTACCTCTGATGTTGTAAACGTGCTAGAAGGGTGGATGATCAAGATATATTCCTTTCTAAGCACAAAAATCTGTAACTCTTTTGTTTCTCACAATGAAAAAAGAAGAAGTAAGCTTCTAGTTCCTACATCCAAGGTGGTTTTAAATGAATCTGAGGAATTCTCCAAAAGCTTCCCCCAACTTGTCTCACTTTATTATTATTTTTTAAAGAGAACTTAATTTCTATGGCAAGATCTTACACATCATGTAGAAACCAGCTTTTTTGATTTAAAAAAAAAAGTCTTTTTTGGCAGAGGTCTGAGGGAAGGGGTCAAATATCACTGCAAAATCCAGTCAATCAATATAGCCTTTGTTCTCCAGGATGATAATACTTTTGGCAAGGATTTTCTGTTTTGAAGTTACTTTAAATAGTTTTAGAAGCAGGATCTGGAGGAATGCTTGAGGACAGCTTCTCCTGGCTGACCTTGAAATGTCCTTCAGAGGCCCTATGATGCTCTGGGGAGGAGACCCTATAGATTTACAATCTCACAGTACTATCTTGTATCTCACTACAGATGAGAGGTGGAGGGCCACAGAAAAGTTGAAAATCCTGCTTCAGCTCTGCAATCACCTGTTCTTTTCATGGAACCAGAAATAACATCATAGGAAAGGACAACAAGTGTGGTCACTGGAAGATCATTGGATCTTAAGTAGAGAAGACATAGTACATTCTGCTTGTTCAAGTACACAAGAGCCCCCCCTCTCTTCTCTCTCTCTCTCTCTCTCTCTCTCTCTCTCTCTCTCTCTCTCTCTCTCTCTCTCTCTCTCTCTCTCTCTCTCTCTCTCTCTCTCTGTGTACTGGAGCACAAACTTGAGGCTTTAATCTTTTACTCAGGTTTTCTGCTTAAGGCTGACACTCTACCAATTGAGCTAAACTATCTCCACTTCCAACATTTTGGTTGTCAATTGGAGATTGGACTCTCTCTCTCTCTCTCTCTCTCTCTCTCTCTCTCTCTCTCTCTCTCTCTCTCTCTCTCTCTCTCTCTCTTTCTTTTTTTTCAGTCCTGGGGCCTGAACTCAGGGCCTGAGCCCTGTCTTTGGGCTTTTCTCAAGGCTAAAACTATACCACTTGAGCCACAGCACCACTTCCAGCCTTTTCTATGTATGTGGTACTGAGGAATTGAACCCAGGTCTTTGCCAATGCTAGGCAGGCACTCTACCACTAGGCCAAACTCTGGGCCTCAGGGTATGTCTCTTTTATAATCACCTTCTCACTAGGTAGAATATTTTTAACATCATTTGTCCCTTGCACAAAAAACCAAATCAGATATGGCCCTGAGGGATTTTGGTGTACCTTCAAATCAGCTGTAGAGTGATCTAGAAATGATTCTAAAGAACATAACTAGAGAAAATTCTTCACAGCTGTCTAGCCACAAAGGTTTATCAGGATCTTGATAGTCATAAAACTTTACACATCTGAACAGCTTATATGACCAAGTACAATGGGGGTGGACCCCTGATAATCAGGATTACTTTAAGTCTGAGGTAGACCAGATTTAGGTTAAAAATTTACCCACAGTACTTTCTGCCTTTAATTTTTTTATTTGAAGGAGGGACAAAAATTTATATTTTTAATTTTTTGTTTATTGCTTTTAGCCTTTTTGAGCCAGAGTCTCAGGCTGGCCTCAAACTCTTGATCCTTCTTTGTTTCCCTCCATATGCTGAGATTATAGGTGTGCATTACCACACCCACCTGACTCAAAAGAACTCTGAAATATGGATTTAATGATGCTGAGCTACATTTGACTTGGAGGACTGTGTTGTGAGTGCAGAATGATTTCTTATTTCTGGTAAAGTTCTCAGTAATCATGGTCAGTGCTTATATTTTTCCTTTATTG
The DNA here is from genome assembly GCF_031878675.1 of Megascapheus bottae. Classification (NCBI taxonomy): domain Eukaryota; kingdom Metazoa; phylum Chordata; class Mammalia; order Rodentia; family Geomyidae; genus Megascapheus; species Megascapheus bottae. The sequence continues at coordinate 30,184,639 of NC_143527.1, forward strand.
TAGACTAGTTAACTGAAGCCCTTCAGAGTCTGTATTCAGTGACAATAACCCGAGCCTACATCACTTTAAAAGTAAACATGAGAGTTGTCAGACAGTCGATGTCTTTTCTGTTCCCATGGTTCCCAGCACAACAACAGTGGTGAGTCCCACTGGGGACACCTGCTACAACATGGACTTCTGGGTGTGCACACCCCAGGGTGTGTGCACAGTGTCTAGGGCGTGGCCAAGAATTCCCTAATTCAAACAACGTTCCTGATAACTCTAAAGGACTGGTTCCAAAGGACACTTTTGAGAGCTGTTGTGTAAAATCAATGGAAGGGAAGAAGAATCTTGAAAATTCATGCTGGGTAATGAAACCATTGTGACAGGCTGATGAGTAAAAAAAAAAGTGTGTGTGTGTGTGTGTGTGTACGTGTGCGTGTGTGTGTGTGTGTGTGTGTGTGTGCTGGAACTGAAAACTAAATTAGGGCCTCTAGGTCTATTAGTGTTTTTTTTTTTTTTAATGTCACTTTAGCCACAATTTCTACTTCCTGCATTTGGATGGTTAAATGGAGATAAGAGCCTCAGGGGCTTTCCTGCTCAGGCTGGCTTTGAACTTGATCTTCAAATCTCAGTTTCCCGAATAGCTAGGATTTATAGGCATGAGCAATGGATGCCTGGATGAAAAGATTTTTAAACCAGGAAATTCAGGCACAAGAAGATTTGTCACATCGCAAGTACTAATCAATGGCCTTAGGACTGCTCTAAAGGTTCATACCTGTTTTTCTAGTTTGACTGCTTCTGAGCATTTGCCATTTTTGAGAAAAAAAATTATTTTTTGGTTGGTCATGGGACTTGAACTCTTGGCCTGGGATCTGTCCCTGAGCTCTTCAGCTCAAGGCTAGCACCTTAAGCCACAGTGCAACTTCTAGTTTTGGGGTGGTTAGTTGGAAATAAATGTCTCATGGACTTTCATGCCCAGGCTGGCTTTGAACCGTGATCCTCAGATTTCATCCTCCTGAGTAGGTAGGATTATATGCATGAGTCACCAGCTTCCGGCTTGAAATATATATGTGTGTGGGGCTTGAACTCTGGGCCTGGGTGTTGTCCCTGAGCTCTTCAGCTCAAGGCTACTGCCCTACCCCTTGAGTCACAGTGCCACTTCTGGTTTTCTAGTGGCTAACTGTAGATAAGAGTTGCACAGATTTTAGTGCCCAGGCTGGCTTTGAACCGTGATCCTTAGATCTCAGCCTCTTGAATAGCTAGGATTACAGGTGTGAGCTGCTGTAACCGGCTGAAATATTTTTTATAATACCTCAGATAAACTATAACTAAATTTGAGTGACACAATTCACATTATTTGACAGATGAAAATCGTGGGCTAGTTCCAGTTGCTTTGTTGCAATGTATTCATGAAAATTACATTAAGATAGAAAATGAAGAAAAGAAGATTTTTCTTTTCACTAACTTTTGAAGAAAACCAAGACATTTCAGATGGTTTCCTTTTCTCCATTAGATGGCGCCAGTCTGTCAGGACGGTTAACTACCAGAAATTCATTGACAAGGGACTCCAGAAGAGTGGAATGGCTCTATTTCAAGGAGGGGAAAAAAAAAAAAAAAATGAAGAGCTTCAGGAAACTTTACCAGTACTTTTCCAGGATTCTATATATGAAGTTGGGTAAATCTTGACTAGCATTCCTTCTGAGTTTTTGAGAATGATCAACTTGCACATGAAACTAACATTCCAGTTCCAGAAATTCAGTTTATGGACAAGTAATGGTAGAAAACTCCACTACGGAGAGGTCCAGTGACATCTCCAAGATGACAGGCATCTGGTGTTCTGGGCAGTTTCATGAATCATCATCACTGGTTAACTCTAGTGCCTAGCCACTACAACATCACAGCAGACCAAGGCAGTCAGGAAAAAAATTCACTCAATTAAATCCTATGTCTTGTTTCTGAACCCTTTTCACCGAAGAGCATCTTTTCATTTTCTTAGAGATAGCCATCTATGTTCTTTAGTTACTTTGACTTTGGTCATTATGAGAGAATACTTGCAAATAAACTAAAGGAGGATAAAGGTTTATTTTGGGCTCCTCTTGTCTGTCCAGTTTCAGTTTGACTCCATCACTTTTAAGGCCCTAAAGAAACAACATGGAAGAAACTTGTGATAGAGGAAAGCATAGCAGCCAGGAAGTAGAGAGCAAGGGGGAAGAGACAGAGGGAATGAGATATATTTCCCCTACTTCCTCCAACCAGCCACCCCTTCCAGTGTCTGTCATCTCCCAATAATGATATTAAAGTATGAATCCATACATGGGTTAATTTGTTAATAGGGGTAGAAGCCTCCTGGTCTAGTCACTTCTCCAACTGACAACCAAGCCTTCCACACACGAGACTCGAGGAGCCAGTTCAGATTTAAACCATCGTGTCTTCCTAAAAGCATCCCCTTCTGAAATAGCTTTTATGATTGCTATTGTTATTTTTCATTATTGATCATCTATCATCACCAAAGACTACTCATGTACACTTCCTTCTAACCCCATCCTGTAGTAAGTAGGCTTTCCTAGTTCCCCTGATGGACTATACACTGATCTTTAGGGCCTTGTAACCTATAAACCTACAACAACATGCTTCCCATTCTCTTCCTGTGTTCTCACTAATATATAAGTATTCTCAGATCCTGGCTGAAATGTCCAGTGCTGATTGGGTGCTTCTTTTGTAGGCTCTGTGGGACTGTGTTGGGTAGTCATTCATGTTCTCATCATTCCTCATTCAGAAGTTAGCCACCTTTTTGTTCTGCCACCTAGTAGACTACAAGCATCATGAGGGCAAAGATGTGTGGCTTTTTCATAGTTGCTCTCATTCCTGGCATTCTACCTAGCATCATGGAGGGATGTTTATACATGGCTACTTTCTTCTATTGTGGGCCTTTCTTTCTACGATAGAAATCCTACTGTCCAATTTCCTTCACTTTAATAATCAGGTTTCATACCTCGAAAGAAAAACTCAACAGATTTTCTTATTCACCACTGGAAAGAAAGAAGTTAAATGTCACAAGGGATACTTCTGATACGGTAAAATCAACTAAACTGGAAAGCCAATCCATCATCATATATCGATTATATGCTTTTAAAGTGCTTTTTAAAGTTCTGTTGAAGTTTGTCATACATGCCATGATGAAAAACATGCTCAAATAATAGCCTATTTAGTATTTCAATAAAGTTTTCTAGTATTTAATATAATGAGGCCGTTTCAGAAATACTCCAGCCAATGTGCTCTCTTTTGTTTTTCATATTGCTATGTTGCACAGGCTGGGCCTGGAACTCTTTTTCCAAGCTGGCGTTGAATCTAAAATGCTCCTGTCTTAGCTTCTCCAGTGCTGGTATTATAGGATTGTACTATCATGCCTGGTCCCAATGTGTACATTTTCCCATATAGATTGTTTGAGAATAAATAATTTAAAAACGTAGGCCATCAATTTTCACTGTTACACTGTGTCTGCTAATAAATAGATGGGGCAATTTCTATTGATATATATTTCTGGACTTCAGCCCTTGAGGTCCTTCAAACATTTTTAATTTTTATTTCATAATCTAGCATTTTTAGTTATCAGGAAGAATTTACTCCAACAAATGCTTATGAAGCCATTAGGAATGGGCACTTTAGCTGGGCATGGTGGCACATGTTCGGAATCCCAGCTACCTGGGATGGGCAGGATCGTGGTTTGTGGCCATTCTGAGCAAAAAGCTAGTGCTATTTAATGCCAGTTAATAAGCTGGCATGTGATTTGATCCCAGCTATGTGTCATAGACAGGAAGATCACTGTACAGGCTGTCTCCCTGACAAAAAAAACAACGAGAGCCCTGCCTGAGAACAACTAAAACAAAAAGGGAAAGAGTGGGTAGCTCAAGTAGTAGAATAATTTTGTAACAAGCATGAGGCTGCAAGTACTGTCAAAAAAAAAAAAGCAACCAACCCAACCAACTTCCCAAACAACAAGAACAATAACAACAATAACAACAAAAACAGCTGGCATTTTACCATTACCTACTGATATTTAGAAACAAAATAAAAAATGAGATGTGGTATTTCTAGACAACCTAGATAATTGATTATTGTTATTGCTCAATCTTTACTGTGTAGCCATCAATCCTTGTTCTTACATCTGCAGGACTGAATCACATATGAGGGCAATAAGTGGAGCCTTGATGTTATTGGTAGCTTAATGCATGGAAGCACCTTGCTATGAGGTAAGTTGTAGGTATACTAAAGTGCTAACCATCAGGACTCCCGAAACTGACCATGTTCAGAAAGAAGGTAAGTATAGATTTAATCAAGTGGAGCTCAGCAGGCTGGGCCCACAGTCAGTGTAAGTGGTGTTCTTGATCAAGGCCCTAGGCACTCACAGAATAATTCTAGCTACTCAGGAGGCTGAGACCTGAGCATCACAGCTGAAAACCAGCTTGGGCAAGAAAGTCTTCCAGACTCTTCATTCTCCCCAACCCCCACCCTGACACACACACAAAAATAGAAGAGCTGTGGTTTGAACTGGTAGAACACTAGCCTTGAACACAAAGGCTTAGGGACAGCGGTCAGGATCTGAGTTTAGTCCTCAGGATTGGCATGTATATGCGCACACACAAAAAAGAGGGAAGATCAAGGGAAGGGACAAAAGAGAAACTGTCATGTGATCAGAAGGGTGAACAGCTACATCTCTGAGAGAAGGACCCCAGTCTTTGGAAAGTCCATTAGCTGTAGAGAAGCCTGATGGGAAGCCCTAAGTTTCAGCAGGAACACAACCTGCCCATGAAATGGTAAATCTTTGTAGTTTTAAACCTTTATACTTTATTACAGCAGCTCAAGCAAACTAGAACACTGTCAGATATGTCAGCTCATGGTATCATTTGCTGTCTTTGAATCCTCAAGATGGAGTTTGATTTTTCAAAGACAAGTTTAAGTAGTCAGGAGAGAAACTGTGGCAACTGTCAGAAAAAAAAAAAAAAACCAATCAAACAAAAATCTTTCTTCCAGTATCCTCTTTTGAAGTCTGGTGGGATATACCTTGTTAGAAAAACATTGTTTACAAAATAAAATACATTATGAATAAATTCAAATTAAATTGCTGCAGAAGTAAAAAAATAGGATAGAGTAATATTATACTTTGCTATTGATTTTGTTTTTGAGTCCAGGTCTTGCTACGTAACCCAGGCTTGTCTGAAACCCTTACTTCTTCTTGCTTCTGCTTCCTGAAGGCTGGGATTGCAGCCATCAGACTTGGCTATATTTTGCTATCAACACACTAAATGTACAAGTTCTAGTAAAGTCAAGTGGTGATATGCAAAATAAATGGTATTTAGAAATAACCATAACATGTGAAAATATTTGTGAATTCTATTGTGGTAGTCACAAATCCTGCTAACATCATTGCATTTGAATACTACAATTTCAATGCGGTTAACAGAAAGACATATATACATATATATGTATATATTTTGAATCAATTTGTTTATCTGATTTTACATAGATATTACCTTTTATAGAGCTTACATGTACATGCAATATATATTTACTACATTACATAGATGAAATTACACACACACACACACACACACACACACACACACACGCACACACACACCCTGTGTGTTCTCCCACCTCTAGGAACTCCTGAATTCTATGTGTACAATTTGAGAATGGAGGGACCTTAGATTTTCTTTGGAAAACTCTTCCTTTTCCCCATTTGATAAATGACCATGTGAGAGATCTTCAACAGTCATTTTTATATGCCTTCCTGCACTGCAGGAGAAGCTCAGATATTGATAGAGTTGTTTTACTTTTGTAGCAGTCTCAATTTAGTGTTAGCACATAATCTACTCTCTAGTGTCTATAGTATTATGGGTGCCAAAGGAAAAAGTGCAGGCTTCCATTCTGTTAGATAACCTAGCAAGTGCAGTGTAGGTCTGCAGCTGGCACCCAAAGTAGCGGCCTGCTCACAGTGGTTTCTGCACTGTGGAAGCAGTCTGCAGATCCCAGGGGAGACATCAGCTCCTACAAGGTACCATTCTGTCAGCGACTCCGTCATTTCTGACAGCCCACGCTGCCAGTGGTTTCTTCAGTCCTTCCTAGATGTCTGCAGAGAGGGGAATAGCCTGAATTTCTTATTGCTAGAGTAGATTATGTTACCAGCAACTGAACTCAGTCCCACTAGACTACCATTTATGTTCTTTCCAAAAAGAACCATTCTGTAATAAGAGAATACTTCCCATTCTTCACCGAAATACCCAACTTTCATCTTCCAACACACAGAGTGCCATGATGACATGCTACTTTTCTGCTACTTATGTTATTATGACCAAACTTTCCCCATATTCAAATCTATATCACAGAAAGTATTATAGAAAATATGCTCTGGTCCAGATGGCTAATCAGTTACACACACACACACACACACACACACACACACACACACACTGGGTTGAGTGCTCCTACTTCTTAGGCAAGTTCTCTACAATTTGAACGACATCCAAATCTCCTCCCCTACTTTTTTTTTTTTAAAGCTAAAACAGTAATTTTTATGGTGTCTCATTCTTGTCGGGGCTGGCCTCAGGCCATGATCCTCCTACCTATACCTCCCATAATTCTAAGGCTGAGATTCTTGACATTACCACCATATCCAGTTGGCTACCATTTTGCTGGGTCTGACCTTGAACTGTGATCTTCCAGATGTCTACCAGCCAAGTAGCTGGGATTATAGTTGATAGCCATCACAACTCACCACCCAATTTTAGCTGCGATCTTTTTCCAAAGCAGCAGTTGGTTATTGTCCCATCAGGTAGAAGTACAAATAGGCTAAAATGGAAATTATTTACCTAGTTCTCTGTGAGTGTATGAACTAGATTATGTGCTTCAGCAGTTGAAAACTGAAGTTACATTCTTTTCTTACATGGACAGAATTCCATGTAAGACTTCCAGGTGTGCAGGGTGCTTAGGGCATCCCATGATTGTTTTTAACTATGTAGCATCCAGAATGAGAAGGAGTTAGGCTGTTCCTGAGGTTAAAAAAAAAAAAAAAGCCCAAATTATGCCTTAGGGAAAGTAGATTAACAAAGTAAATTTGCATGGACACTTGTCTTAACAATATGGGCCACACTAAATGAATGAGAACGTGGAAATGAACTTGGGTGCCGCAGGCTAATATTCCTGTGCTTCCTTGATGTCCCTTGTGGGTGAGAGTTCAGTGCCATCTCGGAAGTGAAATGTAGTCAAATTTTTTTTCCCTCCTGTTTGGCCTAAAAAGTCTGCCTGCCTCTGTGTGTGTGTGTGTGTGTGTGTGTATGTGTGTTCGCCTTCCTCCACCACAATTACACATCCACACTCAGTCATCTTCTGGACGTTAGAACTGTTTCGGAGTGAACGTGCTTGTATTTCAATCATTAGCAAAAGGGATCGGATGAGGTATCGAATCTCTCTGAACATGTCTTTGGGACGTTTCTGGAACTCCTATAAGCCAGTAAATTCCTCAATCCCCATAACAAACAGGATACCCACAGTTTAAAATAATCCCACCTGAAGAACACAAACCAAAGATTCTGGCTCTGAACATTCTCTCCCGTGGAAGAAAAGCTATCCGCTTTAAAAAAGAGAATTCTCTCCCCCTCCACCCCGGCCCGGGAAGAATCCTACTTGCTGGAGGTGGGCCCTGTAACCTTCTAAATAAAAAGGCCTCAGAGCTACGACATGGTTTACAAGCACCGGATTTGTGAACGGTAAAGGTACAAATCTTTCGGGCGCGTGTCTTTCCTTACCAGCAACGCAATTTTAATCCCCTCCTTTCGAGAAGTTCTGAAAAAATGTATTTCTTAGTAACAACAACCATGTTTAGCCTTTGTGTTGCCTTCTAAGAACACACATCTTCCTGGTGCGCCCAGGTCACTGAAGCGCACGGGTGACTGACAAAACAAATCTAGGGAGCTGTGGAGAAAACTTGGAAGGGTTGGGGAGACGACTCGGGTGTGGTGGCTCCCCACCGCCTCCATTTTTCCCGTCCCCACAAAGCCTGCACTCCAAGCCCCCAGCGCCCGCCAAGGGGCCGCCTCGTCCCACCGCTCCCGGCACCCAAGATCGCAGCCAGGAAAAGCTGGTGGGGTCTGGAAACGAGAACATCCACAAGTTCCCAGCCCCGGCCGCTGCTCCGGATCCGACCTCGCCGCCCGGCCGGTCCCCGTCCCGGTCCTCGTCCCGGGCGCGGCGCAGCGCGGGACGGGCAAGTCGGGGCGCGCGCAGGCCCGGGCGCGGGCGGAGTCCTGGGCTGCCGCCGGGCCCCGCATCTCACTCACCAGGAGAAGCAGCAGCGCGCGCGGGGTGTCCGGGCTCCGCGCCATCGCGCCCTCGCCCTAGCCTCCGGCTCCGGAGCCGCCCGGCTGGCTTCCCCGCAGGCCCGCGAGCGCGCACCCGGCTCCGCCCTGACCCGTTCCTCCTCTCCACCGCCCGGCACCGACGCGCGGCTCCAGGTGTGGCCCGGAGAAAATGGAGCCGGGGGCGCGCCCAGACGGCCAGCCCACGGCGCGGGTTGGGGAGGCGCAGCGCACACGCCCGCCCCAGTCGCACGCGCACCTGGGGCCATGACGTCCCAGGTTGGGGACTCTGGCTGGCAAGCCCCGCCCCGTTGTCCTGTCCCTCCCAACTCCTCCTCGGAGAATGACCCGGAGCCCTGGGCCTCCTGGTCACCCGCGGAGCCCGCGCACCAGCGCGGACAGCCCTGTGCAAAGCGGAGATCTGCGGGGAGCCCACGACGCCCAGGCCCTGCGCCCGGGGAAGGTGCATCGGCCCCAGCGCGAGTGGCGCGGGGACTTGGGTGACCGCTGGTGGAAGCTGCAGCCCAGGTGCGTGCCACCCGCTCTGGAGCGACAGAAATTCAGGCGGGGACTTAGCGAAAGTTTCCAGTCTCTCCGCAGTGGCCATTTCATGGCCTCCGGCAGGTTCTCCGCTTCTCTGGCTCTAGGAGAAACAGTTATTACAAAAGTAACAGGAAGACTGGGTGGTGCCCGCCCGAGATCGAGTCGAATCAGACGCTTGAATCCCAAGGCAGTGGGGAGCAAAATTTCCCCAGAAACTATACCTGAAGAAGGAAGGAAGGAGAGACGGAAAAAAGAGAAAGACACAGAGAGAGGGGGGAGGAAAAGAGGGAGGGAGGGGGAGGCAGGCTGTGAGCATGTTTAAGTAGTGTACTGCCTGTCTGGCCAGAGTAAAGCTCAGAATTCAAACTGAGTACCAAGGAAGTAAGAACAGTTATTGGACTCCTTGATAGGAAAAACTATGAAGAAGGCCAGCTATGAAGAAAACAGCTAGAGAAGGGAAAGGCGGGCCTCTCCAGATTACACAGTTAGCAAGCAGAAATTCCTCTCTAAGAATAACTGGCTTTGGCCTCGACAAGCCATTCAGGGCCCTCAGGTTCCAGATATCTCAAGTAGGATTAATTTTCCCAATTCATAGAGCCCTTGTGCAAATTAAATCGGAGTCTATGTAAAACACTGCCTATGTAGCACTTGTCAGTTTCATCAGTCGGTCAGAGCAGTGGAAGAGCCTCTGTAAACATGGAGGGCTGGCCAGGTTTTCGTTGGCTGGACTTCCATTTTGCAGAGTGCCTACCCTTTGCTCTGGGGATTTCCTACCTCTCTTCCTCCTTTTAATCTGGCCTTCTCTTCACTAGTTTCTTTCTCTCCAAGAGAGCTAGCTAGTTCTCTTGGAGCTTAGAAGCCCACTCTCCTATGCTTGGAGATTAGCTTCCTCCCCCTCCCCCCTTAAGTGCAATTGAGAGTTAGCTGAGATGAAGCATTAAAGGGTCTCTGCCTGGTAACAGATAAGGAAAGAATGAAAGGGCATTTTAGAAGACACAGCAGTATACAAGTAGGCAAAGGATAAGAGGTAGATGGAGGGGAAAAAAAAAAACAAAACAAACAGCCAGAGAGATGGGAACAAACTACCATGACAAGTTTCTGCTTCCCCAGTTCACTTTGCAATTGTGCTTTAACATGCCACCCCCTCCAGTGTTTCCACATAGTGTCCTGCACTGAGGGAGACAGATACTCAGTACCCTTGGTACCTGGCTGAATATAGAGGGAAGAATGTCTTTTGATTGCTACTCCTTTATCTTAAGCTGGATGTGGGCAGTAGCATACTTGTGAGATGTCTCATTCCCCACTCTGCTAAGAAAGCTCCTAATTAAAGAAGGCAGGCTTATACCATAATATGTTCCCAAACTATCCCCAGAGGCCTTTTATCAGTCATGCCTAAAAGCAGAGCTTTTTGCAGTGGGGGCCTGTGGTCAAGAATTTATGCCTCGTTATCAAGACTGCGGTTTCTGTTTAGTAATGAAAAATAATGATAGCTTCCAGGGAAAGAAATAGCTCATTTTCTTTTGTTGGATTATTTACTGTCCCCTGGAGGTTGTCATCTAAATTAGTTTCAAGGCAGTATTCCTTCTAGAAGATATTTATCACAAGGCATTGAGAGAAAGTATCAATATACACAGCATCCAACGGTATGTGATATGCCATTCTCTGCTAGTTCTACTCTAAAATTCCACAGCATGTGACTCAGGAGGTTGAAGGGACTTGTTGAAAATCAGACTACTCATGGAGTGCTTTGTCTCTAGAGACAGGGTCTCACCATGAAGCCCAGACTGACCCAAACTCACTATGTTTGCTGAGGCGGACTTGAAAGCCATCCTTTCCCAGTCAGTTTCCCTGCCCAGAACTTATGATTTCTTTCTTTTTTCTTTTTCTTTTGTCAGTCCTGGGGCTTGAACTCAGGGCCTGGGCACTGTCTTTGAACACTTTTTGCTCAAGGCTAGTGCTCTGCCACTTGAGCCACAGGGCTACTTCCAGCTTTTTCTGTGTATGTGGTACTGAGGAACTGAACCCAGGGCTTTGGGCATGTGAGGTGAGCACTCTACCACTAGGCCAGGCTCCTGGCCTCACTTCTGATTTCTTTATGCTGAGAGGAGAAAAAAATCTATTCCATACATCTCTGTATGTCCATTGCATAATAGACTATTAGCAATGAAGCACCAAAAATTCCATTGAAATAAGTTGAAGCATGTAGAAATTTTAACTTACACATCTATTTCCCCAAATCAGTTGAGTGTTATGGTAAATTTTTCTTAAGATTCTCAGAAAGCATTCTAAGATATACTAAAAACAACTGTCTCAGTAAACATTTTTCATAATGCTTTACTTCCTACTTGTAGACGAGAGTAGGCTCTTGAAGAGATAAGCTCATCAGAATCATCTCTCAATGTCATCTAAAACAAAAACAGTTAAATCCATAAATATCAATAAAAGTTAGTGTGCCTCCTGTCTACTGTCCCTTCTCCCTCCCTCCCTCCCCACATCCTAACATCAGAGATTAATGGATCTTTATCAGTGAACATTTATCAGCTAAAGTTCTGGTTAGTTAGCAGACCATTTAACCCCAGCTAAAATTCTAACAAGTGTATTATTAGACTTAGTGTTTCAGAGGTTGAAAGCTAGATGTGGTTACTACCCTATTAAAATTCTTTAGAAGCAAGTCATAGAAATGTATGATCATTAAAAGAATATTCTAGTCTGGAGGCTTTCATAGGTCAATAAAGGGTACAGAGCTGAGAATAGCACAGCAGTAGAAAGCTTTCCCAGTATGCCTAAGGCTCTGGGTTTGGATCCTATCGGTGTGAATATAAATGAATGAATGCACAAATGAATGAATGAATGAATGCATGTTGCAAAGTCACAGAATAAACTGAAATATCTCCATGTAACATGAGAAGCCCAATACAAGGAAATAATACATTTTGACTTTTAGTCCCACTCACTTATTCAATATTTTGTTGGGCTCCCTTTTCTCTAGCTATTATTTCTCCATTTACCTTTTACCATCTTCCTACTAGGGAACTTTAGATAGCATAATAATTTTATAGGGATACCAACCTCCCCCCCCCCCAACCCCAAAGAGATCTTCAGAGCAAGCTTGCTCCTTCCCTCCTTTTGTGCTGAGCTAAGCGAATGGAAGCCAAGACTCCCAGTGTCAACCTCTCAATTCCTAATTTCCCTTGCTCTTCATATCCAGTTACTTATCACACCTCAGTTCCCTGTGGTCCTGTTCAAAGTGATTCACACCCCTGCATGTAGCTGCAACATTTTGTGGTTTGTGGTAATTCCAGCCAGGTCAACCATTCCACCCATTGTTCTTTCTCAAGGATGCTATTTCTGTGGGACCTGCGGCCATATGATATCTATGATAGACTCAGCTCCTATGATCTAGCACATGCTAGAAGACAAGGAAGATTTTTAATCCAAGACCATATATCAAAGGAATTAATTGTAAGTGAAAACGTAGTCTTGTAGGGGAAGCTTGGAATATCCAGCTAGATAATTTAATAATCCAACTAGTCAGGAAATATTTGTCTGTGTCTGTGATATGTTGTGTGTACGTGTGTGTACATGCTTGTTCGTATAGTCATGGGTGTTGGTTTGTGTATGTGTTTTTGTTTTTTCTCAATAGCTCTGTAGCCTGTAGCAAGACAAGGATAGCAGCTGGCAGCTATAGTCAGGTTATCCAGAGTCTGATGGAAATAGGGTTTATCTAGGAGGGAGAGGAACAGGATGAACCTGAATGAGTTCAGGAGTCAGTTGAGAACACATTTCATTACTCTGGGTACTAGAGAACTGCGAAAGGGTCATCTTTTTCTTTAATCTTCTCTCTTCCGTACTGTGCTCTGGAGGCTAAGGCATTTGTGCCAGATACCAGGAACTGGGATCTTGAAATTCTCACAGATCCTCCAGTTGGATAGACCCAAGAGCACTGGATGAGCTGGGAAGGGGGGTCAGGGATGATCTCCAGTTAATGGCATGGGAAATATACTGTTGTCTTTTAGAGTTAGAATTCACAGAACAGTAAAGCACAGAAGAGTCCAAGTCCTCTGTGGAGCCTAGCCCAGAGGAGCCAGTGCATCCCGAAGGAATAGTCAAAGCACTCCAGGGGCAGAAACAGCCCTGAGCATACAACTCATCCGCAGACGCCAACACCCCAAGAGGTGAGGAGGTGAGGGAGTGATAGTGGGGTGAGTCACAGTCTCTCCAGTGGTTCCTCACATGCTCCTCCTTGTGAGTCAGCATCCCAGGACTTTGAATACAGTTCCCTGAGCTTGTCTTTTTCCTATTGTCATGAGGTAGAGGAGAACTGGGGAGAAGGTATAAGCATTGCAAAATAGGATTTAAGGCACTGGAGGAAACAGAGTAGCCTGTTTTTGAAAAGAATTTTTACAGTGTAAGCAAAACGTAATCATGGTGGATTGAGGTGATTATAAAATAGGCACCCACTGCAGGGGAAAACCCAGCCTGGCCCTGATGTCCCAATAGATGGATGCTTCTTCTCATGAGCAATGCCTGAAGTCCTGTAGCTGAAGGGTGCCTTGTCTTTCCCATGTCTGTGAACTCATTCGCTATCTGTCATCTACATCTCAGTCTGACATCATAAATATAGTCATGAGTTTTGCCTCAGAGCCTTTGAACTTGCTGTGCCTTTCCCTTAGAAGTTTTTGATCTAGGGTAGAACTTGAGTTGCTCTTCCATTTTTTTTTTCTCTGTCACTGTTTCTCCTGCTGAAGACTATTTAATGAAGTCTTTCTGTGACCCCTGGCTTTAATGCTGTAATTATCCCCATTTCCTTCCTGTGCTCAGAGATCCTCTTCTGCTCTCCTCCCTATTCTCTTTCTCTCTGCTGCTCCCTCCTCCCCTGTTTCTTCTGGGTTCATCACACCCTAAAACACTATGTATTCTCTGGTCCTTCCCTTGCCTGCAAGCTTCCTGACTGTTGAAATTTTTCCCTGTGAGCTTCCATGTGTCCAGTAACTTAAAAGTGCTTGGCTGATTCAGTAATTATCAGTTAGCTATGTGAATGAGTGAATGCAATTTCAAGATTACTTTAGAAGGTGTGTGTGTGTGTGTGTGTGTGTGTGTGTGTGTGTATTTCTGTAAGAGGATAAAGGGGAAAAGAAGTAAAAAACAGTAGAATCCTGGAAAAGTATGAGCATTAAACATTACCAAACTGGGAAAGGAGTGTGATTGCCGAATTGACTCCTTATAAGAAAAAAAAAAGTCTCTACTTCATAATTTTGTTAAGGTAGATATTGTTAATACTGCTGGAGCAGGGTGAAGATGTAAAGATGGAGAGTTCAGAAAGCAATGGAGAACATTTTTGTTCTTCCTTGCAAAGGAAGAAAGCAAGAATGAATAAATAGCATGGAATATCCCCCTTTCCTCTGGGGATACACAAAGCAAGGCACGGACTTCAGACTACAAGACTGCAGAGTTTGGGAAGGGTGATTTCATCTACTCATCACAATCTAGGATTTGTTTATGGAAGTTTTTGGAAAGATAAGGGCCTTGGCTGTGTAGGGGAGAGAGGAAGGGAATTCTTAGGCTGGAATCCTTCAGCAAGAGGTGTGACAGGGTGTGGGGGTTTTATAGCTGGCATGGCATTGTTTACCAAGCTATAGAAACTAGCTTGATAAATGAGCTTAGGAAAACAAGGAAATCTCAGAGGTAGAAAAGGAATCTTAGTTTCTTGGGTATCTCATTTATTTGTACCCAGATAAATGGCATTTTCAAAGTGAAACAAATAAAAGCAAAATAACATAATAAAAGCATAATAACAGTTGTAGAGTAAATCTGAAAGTAAAATATTGAATTGAAAGAATCCTGTGTCATGACTATAAATACTGAGGAGAGAGATGCAGAATTTCAAAAATAGGTAATTTCCATTCTAAAGGAAAAAGAAGAATACTTTTCTTTGTTCCTATTTAAAATTTGTCTTTTGGGTGATGTCTAAAAACATTCAACGCAATATTAACTGATGTAGTACTTTATTAACAACAAGATTCTGTAATCGGTATGGTTTATTTTTCTAGGATTATAGAACAAATTAAAGGTTATTCAATGATGTTGTCACTGGCCAGGGATCCAGCTCAACAGAATACTTGACTAATATGTAAAAGGACATGAGTATGAGCCTTAGCAACTAAAAACAAAGATGATGGAGAGAGGAAGACTGCAAAACAAATGAGCTGGTTCTTGAGAAAGAATGCCATATCCTTGTGTGCTGAGGAAAACCACTGGTGTTCATGACAGCATTTGGAATTGAAACAATAATTTAAGGTTATCTTACATACTTGGTCCTGTGGTTTAAACTCCTGTCATGAGTATTAAATGTAGATAAAAGCTATTCACTGTTCCCTAAAAAATGATACCATCTATCTATCTATCTAACTATCTACCTTCCTATCATCTATCTGTTGATCTGATCTATTTATTTATCTGTCCATAATTTACCTATCACCATCATCTCTCTCTACATGTACTTTCATCACACTGTTTCTTTATCTTCCAGAATTTATATCTAGATTTTAATCTTTCTTATAACTTTTATTATTTTCTTTATATTCTTTCTAAACTTCCATATGATATTCAAGTCAACAAAAGTAAAGGAAAGTAAAGACACCCACCGGAGAATGGCTAATGTCTTGGCACTGGAAGGAAGCTCACTCGATCCAGCAGAGCAAAAAGGGTGTTCATCTTCACCACGGAAAACTTATGAATTCTGGCACCTGAAACTTAAACAATTGTCTTTTTTAAAAGCAGTTGTAAGGATCTCAGGTTATAGTATTGAATAAGTCCTAACCCATACAGTCTCCTAACTCAGAATTCCTCTTAGAACCAGTAAAGGACATAAGAAAGTGCAGAAATGCTTCAAACAAGAACACTTTTAACTTATTTTTTCTAAAATGGTTACATTAGCAAAATTAGTAAAAATGTATTCCTTTTACTCTCTTACTACATCTTTCACAGTCTCAAATTTAGATAAAACCAATTTCGCCAATCTTTTTTTTTTGCCAGTCCTGGGGCTTGAACTCAGGGGCTCAACACTGTCTTTATGCTTTCTCAAGGCGAGGGCTCTGCCACTTGAGCCACAGCACACTTCTGGCTTTTTCTATGTCTGTGGTACCAAAGAATCAAACCCAGGTCTCACCATTCCATTTTTATTCTTTGAACTTTCTACAAACTTAAGAAGTTGGCAACAGTTTTGTAATTTACTTACATGACTTTGACGTTTTTTTGGAATTGGTTCAGTATTTCCAGAGTATGCTGTGTACCATTCTTTGCTGTGCTTCATCCAATATTCACTTGAAGCCACTATTTCTCCTCAAATCTTGGACCCAAGATTTCCTCATTCAGGTTGAAGAAATGGGAAAGCCAGTCAGAAGTCAGTTCTGAAGCTCTGAAAGGATTTATTTAGTCACATCTCTTAGCAGGTCATAAAGGCACAGTATTTGTTTTAAAGCTACCATTAAGGTAGATGGCTTTCATAAGTACGGTGGTGGTGGTGGTGGTGTTCTGTTTTTGTTTGTTTGTGGCAAACTGGAAACATTACACTCTTTTCACTCCAACTCTTCCTTCCATTTCATCTTACAATGTCATAGCATGCCTAGGAGACTATTCCAGTGAAGCAAGGAAACAACCAGTGATAAACTAATCCAATTAACAAAGGCAGTCCTGAGCCCTGACCCTCTCTTTCCTGTGTCCTGCCTGGGAAGATGCAAATTGTATTAGCAAAAGAAGAAGAAGGAGGAGGAGGAGGAGAAAGGAAGAAAAAAAGAAATTGCAAAGTACTGTTAAAAATTCATATATAAAAAGTCACTTTGCATGTCCTATTTTTTAGTAAGTATTCATTATGAGCTCAACTATTATAAAATGATTCAAGAAATACTTATTGCTGTACATTTTATTATAACATTGTTGCAATATTTGTTTTAATATATATTGTTTAAGACATCAAGTCAAAGGTCAGTTTAAGAAACTATTTTCTGTCTTAAAATAATTTTTATTGTTGGTTAAAAAAAGTGCAGATAACAGTTTTACAAAACAAATGAAAACTTTAGGTTATCTTATAAATAAAGTTGAAATAATTCAAACCCATGTAAGTTTTTCTCTAGTGTACACTTCACCATTTCTTTGCATTTCAGAAATATAGCCAGATTTCTGTTTCTTTTTTCTTTTTTTCAGACTTCCAATTCTTTGTTTTTTAAAAATTATTTTCTTTAAGTAGTTATACCAAGGTGTTTCAATTCAACAAGTCAGATTTTGAGTACTCGACATCTCGTATTCTTCTCATTTCTTAAACTGGGTTTTGAGACTCTGAGTCAAACTCCTTTGAGCACCTTAATTATACCTTTGCACTCTGAATACAGATTATTATGAATATTAATTCAACACTCCTGTGACAAGGTCACAAGTCCACTTGTACACATAGACCCAGAGCAAGCTTGCACTGAGAAGAAGGAAATGGAACACCATTAACAAGAGCTGTCTTAGTGCTTTGGCTGTGGTACAAGTCAGCTTCTCTCTCTTCTATATGAGTTGCAGTGGAAGCCCAGTTGTAGCAGCCACCAGTCTTGGAATCTCAGCCTATCTCTGCTTCTCCAGGCAGGTGAGTGCTTGGGGTGGGGATATTTATGGGTTCTTGTTCCTGTGAGTGTTTCTCAGACCTACCCATCTCAGTTAAAATATAATACTTGATTAGTTTGCAGTCTATCTTAGTAAAGTATACTTAGCTATTTTATCATAGCAAAAACAAAGCAGTAAGGAAAAAGATAAGTTCTGTATATTACACACAATTGGAGATAGTTGAATAATAACCTTGTAAAGACTAAATTATGACTACAACATTGAGAAGCAGGGAAGGTATAAGGTTCTCTGTGGGCTAGAGAGTGAATATCTTAATTAAGGCTGACCTGAAGAGTTACATTACCTGAAGAGTTAACATGAATGAAATACATTCTAACTTTCAATAACGTGACAATGTTATACTCAACAATTATATCACTGTTTTATTTAGAAAGGTTAGTTAAAATAGTTTATCTATGACCTTACTTTCATATCCTTTGTAACTTGAAAACTATTTCAGAGATATTTTCCTGAAATGATGCTTATAATACATATTCACAATTTTCATCATGTGTTAGTCTAGAATTTTACTTATAAGAAAAACTACATTTAGTCTTCCCACAGTCTGTAAACACTATTCACATGATAAACCTCATTATATATCTCATTTAAGTCATTGCTACCCATGATATTAAAAAAAAGACGTGCTTCAAATGACTAACACAGGAATTGTTATCAAGAACTGTACAGGAGAGAGTTGTTTCACATAAATTTCTTTCTTTAGCTAGAGCTTTCCAAGGTGATTAAAATATACAAAGTATTATTTACACCATACTAAATTTTCTTAAGTGTTTCAGAAGCATTTGCAGATGATAGAAATAGCAAGTTTAATGCAGTATGAGCCCATAGCCTAACTCAGAGCAAAAGATATGCTTTTCATTTCCCCACACCAATAAGATGGAAAATCTTCACAGCTACTACTTTCTTTGTTCCAAGTGGCTCCAAAAGATTAGCAAATATCTTATGGTCCATGAGTCATTATTAATAATGTTATTTAAAAAATAATGATATTCTTATATCATTATGAATGATATTCTTATATCATTCTTAATGATATGGGAAAAGGTGATAGAGGCAAAAACCAGGAATCTTGACACCAAGAGCTTCATCCACCAAACCACAATTTATCTTCAAATGATAAATGCCTTCCATTTAAACTGGAAGTACATAAAAAAAAGTTTAGTAACTTTCTGTACCCAATGCGATCTTAAGTTTTTTTTTTTTTAAACGTAAGATAGTACAAAGATGAAACTTTTATCTCCAATTAACTATCACAAAGCCAGAAGTAGAGCTGTGGTTCAAATGGTAGAATCTCAGCCTTGGATGAAAAAGCTGAGAGACAAGTGCCTAAGCCCTGAATTCAGGACCAGTGTGTTCTCTCTCTCTCTCTCTCTCTCTCTCTCTCTCTCTCTCTCTCTCTCTCTCTCTCTCTCTCTCTCTCTCTCTCTCTCTCTGAAAATTAGGAAATAAGAGCTAGAACATCTAAATTATACTCATGATCACTTTTTATAACAGTGTCAAATGACCACTTAGCCCAAAACAGTGAGCTTTACTGTTATTTTAAAGAATTTGGTCCAAATACTACCCAGCTTGGGCCACTGTGTTCTTTTGGCTCAGCTGGTCATAGGTGGGAACAAGGCTCTTCTGAATAGAGCACATGGTGTGACCCTCGCAGTTCGGGTGGAACGCTGGAGAGGGGGCAGATCACCCTTTCTGTCACCCTTACATTTTGTGAGCTAAGGGGATCAAAGACCGCAGCAGCAGGTTGCACAAAGGACCCAGAAGCTGAGTAAGACTCTGTTACCACATAGTTACCATGCAGCAAAGGGTCAGGGATAGTAATGACTGGTTGAACAGATCCAGAAGTGGACAAAGCAGAGGCTCTTTGACTGCCAGGCAGTGTCTGGCACCTATCTGCTCCTGACTGTTGGATATCTACGGGTCGCCCATAGTGATCAACTCCAGAAAGAGCAGAGGCTTTTTGACTGCCAGGCAGAGTCTGGCACCTATCTGCTCTTGACTGCTGGATATCTACCGTTCGCCCATAGTGATCGACTCCAGAACCACTGTCTTTGGAAGGTAGCTGAGCTTGTTTGGCTTCATCGTCAATACCAAGACTAATCTCTGCCAGTTTTTTAAATTTGGGTCCAAGTGAGTCCAAGAAGCTATCATCCAGGTCATCAGCAATAAAACTGCAACAGCCCAGGGAGCCGACGGGAGATCCTGGGACATCATCCATGCCTTCACTATCGTAGATTAACAAGCAGTCATTGGCTTCCTGCACATCTTCTTCTTCGGCACAGGCAAATGCTTTCTAAAGGCAGAAAGTAGACAAAGGAGCATGATAAGAAACATTTACCAAAGGTTCAAATACTGCTCACAGAATTTCTATGAAGGCACAATCTAAAAAAATCAGAAGTAAAGACATACTTTTTATATCAACAATTTTGTTCTTAAATTTGCCTGGGAGCTCAGGAACACAATGGTTGATATTCCAGTAAGATCGAGTCTATTCAAACCTTATGTTTTCGTTCTTGATTTTTATATAGTTTCATCTCCGTTGCAAATGTGCATGATGGCTGGATAGATATTGTCTCCGAGCTAAGTATGAAGCTTTCTGTGTATACTTGACATTGGGTATAGTGAGAGGGAAGTTCTTTACCTGGGCACCACACAGCCCTCACTTAACTAGAGGCTTTCCGTAGACCAGAGCCATTGAAGAAACCTGGTCAATCATCAGAGTCAAAGCCATACCTTAAAATAAGTACTCCTTGTCAGTCTCTTCTCAAATATGGTGTGAGCTTTCATCTTTTCAGACACTATGTCAGAACCAGCGCTACCTAGCGCTGATGCCAAAACTCTACATAGACACTTTCTAAACATACCTTTGATTCCACTAATCTTTGGCCACCAAGCAAGTATCAACAAGCTTCTCTTTCTGCACCCCTGTCCCCTAGCCCATGCTTCCTCTCATCACTAATCTTCAATCTCAATCCTCCTTCTTATTTTTTGGTCATTAATCCAGGGTTTTTTTTTTAAATAATTTTTCCATTAGTCATGGACTACATGGAGAATGCAAAGAATACAATAGCACTCTCAGAAAAAAACATTTACACATGTGCCTTAACATGCATCATCGTGCAGGAAATACAAATAAACAGCATTGTATTCTAAAAAACAGAAGAGTCTGCCCTTTGTTTTTTTCTAGTTGATTGAATGAAGGGCTACTTGCTTTATTCTCTCACTGTTTGATTATCTTCTCAGTTATTTTTTTTTTTGGACCAGTGACCGAGTTTTGATAGCTATGTCAAGTGTTTTGTATTGTTTTGGCAAGAAGAAACTTATTATTGTAATTACTATAATTATTACTGTTTTTTTAAAATATGTTTGTCTGTCCTGGGGCTTGAACTCAGGCCCTGTGCACTGACTCTGAGTTCTTTTGTTCAAGGTTAATGCTCTACCACTTTGAGCCACAGCTCCACTTCTGATTTTCTGGTAGTTAATTGGAGATAAAAGTCTCATGGGCTTTCCTGCCTGGGTTGGCTTCGAACCATAACCTTCAGATCTCAAACTCCTGAATAGCTAGGATTACAGGTGTGAGCCACCAGCACCTGGCTTCCTTGTGATTTAATATGCTGTAGTAAAACAAACCTTAAGACAGAAGTATACAACCCACCCAAAGCATCTCTAATGTAAACAGGGAAACAAAGTCATCAAGTTTGCTATGCATTTACCCGGGAAAAGTAGGAATCTAGGAAATTCATGTTTATGGACCCATCGGCATAGTCCTTCATGGTTCCTCCAGTGGAGCGCCTTGTCCTCATGGTTCCTGACAGCCCGGCTGAGCAGGGGCCAAGTCCCGAAGCCATTCCAAATCCTCCAGCAGCTCCAGATCCAGTGGCTGCTCCTAGCTTGGTGGTTAGTTCCATTCCCGAAGCTCCTTCCATCACTGTTCCACCAGCATATGTGTTGGTGCAAACGTCTAAAAACAGGGAAGAAAATTCTCTCACATCATATGCTGTGATATGAAACAAAAAAGTCTTTGGGCTGGGCACCAGTGGTTTGTGCCAATAATTCTAGCTACTTAGGAGGCTGAGAGCTGAGGATCATAGTTTGAAGCCAGCTCAGAAGGAAAAGTCCAAGAGACTTTAATCTCCAATTAACAAGCAAAGAAACTAAAGTGAAGCTATGGCTCAAAGTTGAGCGCCAACTTGGATCAAAAATGCTAAAGGATGAGTTTGGGCTGTGAATGTAACAGCAAACAAAATCCAATCTTTAATACCCATAAGCAGCTACTATGTAAAGCAATTATTGGGAGAAAATAAAATTATATAGGTAATCACCTCTGAAAATATACTAATAAACATATATAGAAAGAAGGTAATAAACATGTAAAATGAAAATCTCTACTACACAGCCATGGAAACCATGTAGACTAAAGTCTGTATGCTCCTATTAAAAAATAGAATTATAATTGGTCAGTCGTATTGGTTCAGGACATGAACCAGAGAGGAAATCTACAAAATCCTTAATATAGATACCAATTTTCTGTCAGAACATAAAGAACGTTTAATGAATTATGACTATTATGACTATTATATAATTCCATAAATTATATACTACACTTCCATAAATTATATTTTCTCGACTATTCTGAGTATAGTTTGTATTATGTCATTTTACTGGGTGAAGCAAATGATGATTATAATAGTTGCTAAAGGTGGTTATATATTTGGAGAAATCTTCTGCAGAATTTTTCAGCTTGGACATTAAAGACAATCTCTACTGGGCATTTACCCAAACGTCCAGAAACAAGGACAACTTACACTAGCACAACAATGTTCGTTGCAGCACTATTTACCACAGGGAAGATACAGAACCAACCCAGATGCCCCTCAGTACTGAGTGGATCAAGAAGATGTGGTATTTGTACACAATGGAATTCTATGCTGCCATCAGAAAGAATGACATGGCCCCATTTGTAAGGAAATGGAAAGACTTAGAAAAAATCATATTAATTGAGGTAAGCCAGACCCAAAGGAACATAGGCTCAATGGTTTCCCTCATTTGTAATTATTAGTACACACTTAAGACTCTCCTAGCAGAGGATTACAATAGCTAAAAATGTAGGTGCCTACGTTCATATGCGATGAGACCAAATGAAAGGATCCCTAGGATATGGAAATAAGAGCTTTATCTTATGTGGTGGTTGTTCTTAATGTACTATGTTGTTTTTCTTCTCTTTTGTTGTCCTTTGGTTAATCTCATATTTACTGTGTCTGACTTTGTTACCTAGTATATTGTATATATGTTTATTTGTTTATTTGAAACAGGAAAGGGAAGGGGGAAAACAAGATGATCGGGAGGAGGTGGGGGAGAGAAATGGGACAAAACCATGAGAAGGGGTATCAATGTGTGAGAAGTAATGCACCTACTACCTGTAGAATGTAACTGTAACCCTTCTATACATTACCTGGACAATAAAAAAATTGTGGCATCAATGACTAAGTAACTTATCCAGTGGTGGCATGGAATCTACTACTGTACAAGTCTTAGGCCAGCTCTCCTCCATTTTAGTAGTGGTAGCTCCCATCATGTGCACACAATATAAAAAATTATTCCAAGCATCATTTTGAACACTTCTTTTGGACTATTTGTCCTTTAATCCACCATTTGTATTCAAAAGTAAATTTGATGTTTACTCACCAGAGCTTTCTATAAAATCTGCTCCATTGGTTGTGACAGGTGGAACACAGATATTTGTCATTTCCTGCAAATCGTATTAAAAAAAAGAAGTAAATTTCAAAGAGAGTTGGGTTTTAGTGTACTGTATCTGTCATGTGGTCCTTTGCAAATTGCATGATTATAAGCAGGCCAGATTCGAGAGTTGGGTTTTAGTGCACTGTAGCTGTCATGTGGTCCTTTGCAAATCTCACGATTATAAGAAGGCCAGATTCTTGCAGAAATAAATCAGTTTTTAGGATTTTACAACTGAAGAGATAAATTCCTAAAAGGCCTTATGCATTATAGCATTGACTGTCCACTGAGGATCATGGGGAATCTTATTTTTGCACTCCATTACTCTGTTTCTTATCTCAGTACAAATTGTGGCTTTCTCTATCTGATTGCACTAAACAGTTTACAAACTAGACCATTACCTTGTCTTCAGGTTGGGCTCCTTCAATCCCCCACTGATGAATTGTGCCTTCAGAACCATCAGGAACTGGGACAAAACCACCTGTTGCTCCCCCAATGGGACCTGTCCCACAATCACAGGTCAGCAGCAGAAGGGGGGCCACTAGAGAAAGGCGAGGCAGAATGTCAAAGTCAGAACAAAAGAAGAATATTTGAGTCAGCTAGAAATTGCTTGGCTGAACAGTCATCAGTAGCACTACAAAGGTACAGTATTTTACATCTTTAAGGATGTTTCCTCATGAAAGGCAAAACTAATTGCTACAAAATTTAGTAGAAAAAAACAAAATTTAGTAAATGAAGTGCACTAAATTTTCATAGGATTATGAAACTGGAGAAGACAGATGATATTGTTCTGATGTGTGTTGTGTCGTACAGTAGGCGCTGCTTGACAAATGGTAACAGAAATTGCTCAGTTCCTCACTTTGTTGTCTTAATAATGCTGTATTTATTTATACATGTGTGAGGCTTTATATATTGTATCAGGTACAAAAAGAGATGATAATAATTTTATGTTGATAATATTTCACTGATCTGGTCCCTGGTCATTTTTAGTGCTATAGATATAATTAAACAGCAAACTAAGGAGATGATCTTATCAGTGTCTATCAATGAATTCCTTTAAAAATATACTATAAGATTCTCTGCATGAGATTCCCTAAGTCCTTTACTGAAATACTTCTGGCAACTCACTGCCTAATTACAAATAGCCTATCAAATTAGTTCCCATGACTTCTTAAGGTCATATGATTTGTAACTCACAGTAAGCGTTTTCTGGAATTGGTTTATGCTATTACTTTTTAGAAAATTTTTTTCCTATATATAATTCTTAATACTTACATTCTTTTAAAATATTTACTATATTGTATTCAACCAGGGTTTACATAAATGGTGATCCTGTTCCTGGGACTTCTTTAATACTCCTTTTGCTATAGTTTTATTATATTTTTTCCCATGTAAAACATATAACTCTGTAAACTGGATGAAAATCAGGATCAACTTCCCCTTTCGGGTAGAAACTAACATGACTTAAGAGAATTGGTACTATATTTTTTTTCTGAGATCAGAAGCTGAAGCTTTGATGGTCGACTTCAAAACTCATCTTGACCATGAACAGTATGGACTATATGTATAGTCTTCCTCTTGTCTTTCTCTACCTCTTGGTTCTCCTATGGTGCTCTTTCAAAATGTCTATACATTTGCTTTTCTCTGATCGTATTTATTAGCAGCAAGTGGCAAGTTAATCATTTCAGCTTCTTTCTAGGAAATACCATGTCTCTCTAGCTTTGCCTGAAAGAATATTGTGGGTCTTTCCACATTGCACAGATGAGCTTGTGCAGTACAATGTCCTGCAGAAAATGCCGCCTCCACTGACATGGAATGGCACAGTGGCATACTCACACAGCAATAGCAAAAGTCCGAGAAGCATCAGGCCAATGGCAGCAGGCCCCAGTCTCCAAGATGAAGGGATCCTAGGATCTCTGCTTGGGTTTGAACTTCCACAGGCACCCCTTTCATCACACTGACATACTGTCAGAGTCAGGCTCTCGGGAGTCTCACAATGCCTATTCTGATTGTCCATAATCATGAGAGGGACTGAGTATACTCCGGGAGTGAGCTGCTGCTGGCTGCTGAGCAGTGCTGAGGTGTCTGTAGAGAAACAGTCATACAGATTAATAGGATAAGATGGGTTTTGATTTTGGTGGTTTATGTGTGTTAGAGTGTGTGCATGCTACAGGATCAGACCCAGCACTCATACATGTTGGACAAGCATTCAACCACTGAGTTGCATCTCTGGTCCTCTTTGGCTTTTAGAAATCACTGTTATGGATAGCAGATCTGAGGTGGTCTGAGAAATGCTGTGGGCTATAAGAGGTTTGGTTGGGTGTTATCTGTGTATTTTCTGCTTCTCCTTCTCTCTAACACATTCATGCCTATTACTCTTCTTCAGGAAGATTAGTTCTCACTGTTTTTCTCACCAAATAGAATGGCTCCCCTGTCCTGCCTTCCTGGCCTTTCCTGTCTCCTGGATGTCTATAATTTCTCAGTCTCCTGTGGTCCTCTGGTGCCTGCATTCCTTCAGTTCCATGCTCTTGCATTGGAATGATCAACACTCAGCTGCAGCTTTGGCTGTTATCTTACCTGCTCTCTTCAGTTCTCTGAGCTGTGGGTCTGTTGAGTGGGGTTCACAGTGGTAAGTCTGTTGTGTTTCTAACTCCTGAGCATCAATTAGTCTCCACTCATCATTGCTACATGGCTTCTTTCCAAGTGTGATTTCCACAGCAGAGCTGTGTCATTTAAATAATTCTTGACCTCACTATTCCCTTTATCACTGTGCCCTGCCCACCCAGGCCTAGCTTGGTTCTTCTAAGCTAGATCTATACCCTGGCCTAGTCCTCTAATCTTTAGCAGCCTCCTCCTTGGTGATCTCTCTGGTGAACAACTTTGGAGCCTAATGTTATAAGCATGGTTTGGAGACAGACCCTTAACCATGATTAGAAAGACTCAAGTATAGAAGGCTGATCTGAGCACATTTTCCTGGGTGGCTATAGCAGTGGCTGACACCTAAAACCGCCAGGATACCAAGAAACACAGCCATGAGAAGAAGAAAAGTTGGTGCTGACAAGATTTGGGGAAAGTAAGTTTAAAAGGTAGAGAAAATGGAACATGTGCATGATAACAGGAGAAAAGGACTAACTCTTCTCTCTTGATAAGTGGGCTTATGAATTTCAGGCCACCAAGCTCTCAAGGATCCTAGTGACAGACCCTTTGTGGCCCTCCTTCTTCAGAGCTTCAAGTCTGCTGACAGCCCACTTTGTTAAGAAAAGGACATGTAACTGGGTGACAGTGGCTCATGCATGTAATTTTAGCTACTCAAGTAGCTGAGATATAAGAATTATAGTTCAAAGCCAGCCTGGGTAGGAAAGTCTCTGAGACTCTACTCTTCAACGAATCGTTAAAACTAGATGGAAGTACAGCTGTGGCTCAAGACTTAGAGCTCTAACCTTGAGCAAAAAAGTGCAGGGACAGTGTGCCCAGGCCCTGAATTCAAGCCCCAGGAACCTCACAAAAAGAAGAAAAAGCAGCTGGGCACTATGACTCATGCCTGTAATCCTAGCTACTCAGGAAACTGAGATCAAAGGATCAAGGTTCAAAGCCAGCCCCGGCATGTAATGTGAGACTCTTATCTCCAATTAATCACTAGAAAATGGAAAGGGGGCTGAGGCTCAAGGGATAGGGAGGTAGCCTTGAGCTGAAGAGCTCAGTGACAGTGCCCAGGCCCAGAGTTCAAATCCCATGACTCGCCCTCCCCCCCACAAAGAATAAAAAGGAAAAAGTGGAGGAGAAAAAGAAAGGAGCATGTATATGTATATCTAGACGATTATTTGATTATATAGATTCCTGACTCTAATTCTTTTATTCCCTACCACAGATAAAGAAATAAACATATTAAAAACATAAAAATCATTGAATGAACCAGAAAGATAATTACATGGTATGACATCATAACTTTTCTTTTTTCTCTCTTTTAAATGAAAAGGAATTCATACAGTCTAGATCACACTATTGCAAAGATTTTCTTTTTCTTCAATTATTCTTAGAGAGGATCTTTTTGCAAATGAGTTCTCCCATGCTTCGACAGATAGGAGGAAGAGGCACATTTCATTTATGGAAACAAACTGACCCTTACTCACCATTGAGTGTTGTGATACTCCACACAGCTGGCAACTTTACAGGCTGCTCTTCCAGGAAGAATTTATAGGGGCCGCTGTATTTGTCCCTGTCTAGGGTTCCAGCCGAGACAATCACAGAAGGGGATGAGTTGCAAATCACTTGTTTTTCTAAGAATACTGATGGGCAGTTTTCATTATAACCAGGTACTTCCACATATACTGTGCCTGTAGAAGTTTTACCTGTATTTTCTGTAAGAAAACAAAGTAATAAGCTCCCTTCTCATGGAAAAGTTAAGGCTTAAAAAAAAAACACAGTCTTGGGCCCAGAGTTTGGCCTAGTGGTAGAGTGCTTGCCTAACATGCATGAAGATCCAGCTTTGATTCTTCAGTACCACATATATAGAAAAAAGCTGGAAGTGGTGCTGAGGCTCAAGTGGTAGAGCTCTAGCCTTGAGAAAGTCCAAGGACAGGGCTCAGGTCCTGAGCTCAAGCCCAGGACTGGTAAAAAAAAAAAAAAAAGAAAAAAAAAACCTCAGTCCCTTATTATTGTTATTACTTAATTTTAGGACAGGGTCTAAGTAGTTCTAGCTGGCCTCAAATTTTCTGGGCTCAAGTGATTCTCCTGCCTTAGAATCTCCTAGTAGCTGATATTGCTATAGTGCCTTCTATGTTTCTCTTTCTTCTTGACAAGTAAGTGTATGTTCTCATAGAAACAGGAGTCTTTCTCAGGAGTAAAGGGTGTCACCCTATTTCTGTAATATGTAAAAAGCAAGTTGAAACAACTAGATTGGTTGATTATCTCCAATTAGAGGCATTAACTATTAATATCATTGTATAAAAAAATTTACTCCTAAACTTTAAGCCACGGTATTTTGGATAAATAGTTATTTATATTTATTTCCCAAGATGTAAATGTTTATTGGAGGAAGAAAATTTAATGTTGACAGACAATAAATAACAGTAATTTCTCAGAACTGGGTCTTTGATTCATTCCTATTGTTTATGCTTTTGTGGTTATAAATAATTTCCCCCCAAATTGTAACAGTTCTGGTTCTTTTTGTGTATTGCTTCTCTTTTGGTATTTAGGATGGGACATAAATTTATCGTAAGTTGATGAAACATAGGTACCCAATGAATATTATTTGAAAACATTCTAGAAGAGGAAATTTTATGGTTCAATAATATAAATATACATGATGTCTATTAGCAACTCATAAGGGACCGTACATTTAATGTTATTTTTCCTGATGGGCTTTCTGTAGGAATTTTTACTGATATCACAGAATTCCAATAGGAATTCTTTTGGATCAAAATATCTCACTCCTACATAAGTACAGTAACCTATAGGGACTATGCAGAGTCCTCTGTTTCCTAAACCCTCACAAGAAGTTGAAATTCCAAGTCTTTGGGTCTAGATGAACTTACCTCAGACTTGAGGCCCCAAGCCCTTACGATATTGATCTATATTGAGGAATATTATGAAACAATTGCCTGGTGATAAATAAATGCTAATTGGAGCTATATTTTTCAAAAAAATAATTGAAAAGTTTCTTACCATCTATGGCTAGCACCTCAGCAGTAATTGTCTTGTTAACTATAAAAGTAGAGTCTCGGTCAATGTTTTTGACAAATTTGATTTCAGCAGTTTTTGGATCAATAATTAGTAAACCACCATCGTTACGACCCATGACATATCTGTTATATAATAAAAAGAAGTTTCCTTCAAATATAAATTGCCATATATTGCATAAAAATGATTTATTTTATATTTAACACAATTATACTCCAAATTAGACCTTGAAATATGTGCTTACAAAAGGCACTAGAAACTTGATATGACATGGACAAAGCATATATTATAATCCTTATGTACAGTTATCCAAATTTCTTTGTGTAATTAAATAGAATATTTTGAGTCTCGATATAGCCATTACCTTGAATTATGCCCTTATACTTTTGTTTATTTCATATGTATTTTTATTTTAAAATGTTTTATATATTTGTGCTCTTATATTTCTTGTATATATGTATATTCCTTGGGTTTGTTTGTTTTATCTGATTAAATATAATTCTTTGTAAGACTCAGCTGGAAGATTCTGTAAAAGATCTTCCTTAACAGGCTAAGGTACCTGAAGTTTTGCATATGTTACTTTGCTCACAGCACAATATATTCTTGAGCGATCTCCTTCTTTATCTTCATTACCTTTGTATCTCTATTACCATCACTTAACTGTCTATGTTGTAATATCTTATAGATCAAAATTACTCAACAGTTTAATTAGTTGCCATAAAAATAATCCTACCTGACAGACGTGGCAGCTTTTCTGGTTTCCTCATCAATGGCTTGATATGTTCCCAGGATGTATCCAATCAATTTTTTACCACTTATGCCTTTTTGAACAGTGAATGTCTTGGAAGCAGGACGGAATGAGATTCCTTCTTTTACATTTATGACTTGAATTGTGACTGGAGTAGACTGCACTTGGTACTTGGAGATTATTGACTGGTGAAATTCAGCTTTGTTTCGGACGGCAATACTAAACTGCATGCTTTGGGCTTGTTCATAGTCAAGAGCCTAGAGTAAAAATAAAAGTAAAATAAGGGCCAGGAGTTTGGCCTAGTGGTAGAGTGCTTGCCTAGCATGCACGAAGACCCGGGTTCGATTCCTTGGTACCACCTCCATAGAAAAAGCTGGATGTGGTGCTGTGGCTCAAGAGGGAGAGCTTTGGCCTTGAGAAAACTCAAGGACAATGCTCAGGCCCTGAGTTCAATCCCCAGGACTTGCAAAAATAAAATAAAATAAAAATAAAGGTAGAATAAAAATACAGGATGGTGAAGATGTAACTTATGTATCCCTTTATTTCTACAGAGCAAAATGACAATGTCAGTATTACAATGATTCAAAAGCATGATAAGGCTGAGACAGAGAAAACTTAGGTGATTCTTAACTCATGAGACTTTATTTGGGTAACTGATGTTTACAAAGCGAGAACCTCCTTTTTAGACTAACAAAACACTATCACAACATCTTTAGTCTGTGAGGTACAGTGGAAAGATTCCCAATTTGCTTTGACAATACCATTTAAATCTTGGTTTTGGTACTCAAAATCTACGTGACTC
Source organism: Megascapheus bottae (assembly GCF_031878675.1). Classification (NCBI taxonomy): domain Eukaryota; kingdom Metazoa; phylum Chordata; class Mammalia; order Rodentia; family Geomyidae; genus Megascapheus; species Megascapheus bottae. Next base: position 30,215,147 of record NC_143527.1, read on the forward strand.
AGGGTACAGCAGTTAATTTCTCTGAGCCTTGACTTTCTACTTCTTAGAACAAATTTTACGTCAAAGGTTTCTTGTGAGGGCTGAACCAATTAAGTCCCATGATGCACTGCTCTAAGCTATGGTTACAGCTATGGTTATTCCCAAAATACCCTTTGACTTCATGTGTAGAAATGCCTTTTATGATACAAATAATATGTCCACGTCTAGAGATAAACTATCTTAACATTGTTTTGCAAAAACACTTCTTTATAGCAGTGACTGGATATCCCAATTTCTCATTGAACCATGTGCAGATAGGTTTGCATGATAAGGTTTGACCCTCTCATTAAAGTAGCCCAAATGGTGAGACCTGAGGAATCTCAGATTAACTTTTTTTTGGTCAGGGTAATATAGAAAAGCAATGTTGCTTTTTGTTTTTGTACTCAGTGCTAAAAATATAAATGAAGTAAGAGATCTGGATTTGAGTTTCAACTTGGTAGTTACTGGTTCCAGTGGAAGAGAATGATCTGTAAACAGGTAACTAGAAGATGGAAGGTTAAGGAACTAAGAGATGCTAGAGTCTACTTGTAAAAGTGAGAGATTACGTCTGCTCAGGACAGTAAGGGAAGAGTTCTAAGAGGTTCAGACCTGAGCTGGGTGTGAAGGATGCTGTTGAAAAGTTATCTAGGCAGAAATAAAAGCACTGACAGCGATTGGGGTGGTGGACTGTTGTGAGGAAGGGGAGCTTCATCATGAAAGGCAGCCTGTGATAGCCACCCTGACTGTAGATTAGTCATCAAGGAGAATTTTAAAGCCACAGCATTCAAGGCCTTTCCACACACTGGTGTATTGAACCAAGTTTTCCTACTTTGCCAACATGCAGGAAAAGTGAATTTGATTAAGCCACATAATGGGCTTGCTTTCTTATGCTGAAATATGTATATTTGTGTGTGTGTGTGTGTGTGTGTGTGTGTGTGTGTGTGCATTGACTCCAGGAAGGTATATTTACCAGTGAAGGAAACTCACTTACCTTCACTACTTTCAAGATGCCTTCATTAGTTCTGGGGTCAGTTTCTATTTCGAACCAGTTCCCTTCATTTCCAGAAGTAAAGAAATATACGGCCAGCCAGTTATCTGTGTTTTCTTCATCCCAGTCTGTTACTTTAAATCGAAGTAACTCAGCATTTAAAGTATTTTCCTCAATATGTGCTGAGTACTGAAAAAGAAATAAACAGAACTTAAGACTCGATGCTTAGCTTTTTACCATAAAGGGATAAGATGGATTTTTCAGTGGTATTAGCTATTATGTTTCCAATTACGTATTGCCTTCCTGCTTGCTTCTAAAAATCTTTCAAAAAAAGCTAATTAATTTATTTGTTAAAAACTAACAAGAAAGCACATACCAAACCAGGAGGGATAATGGCTGTACCTGAGAGTCTGTAAGCATTGGGAAGTTATCGTTGACATCTTTCACTTTAATATTACATTCACATTGAGTTGATAGTCCTTCTCCATCTTTGTCTGCACCACTCACAACCAGACGATAGCTGCTAACTTGCTAAATTTGGGGAGAGAACAAAGAGGTAACAAAACGACTATTTTTCCTAGAATATCCACCACTGTTTCTAGGAGTAAGATACATGTGATGTTAGCTCTCCCTGACAAAGGACATGTGTAGGGTCCTGGATGCTGGGATGGGTGTCTTGAAAGGCAAGAACAAGTTTTCTCTTTTGTAAACTTGGGATGGCAAAGATACTTGTTATATTTTTTTAAATAGTGGGCAATGAGCCAAGCACTGGTGGCTCATGCCCATAATCCTAGCTACATAGTTGGTGGGGATCAGAGGATGGAGCTTTGAAGTCAGCCTGGGCAGTTAAGTCCATGAGATGCTTATCTCCAATTAAGCGCCAAAAAGCTGAAAGTGGAGATATGGCTCAAGTGGTAGAGTGCCAGCAAAAATAAAAACTGAAGGAGAGCACCCACGCCCTGAGTTTAAGGCTGAGGGCTGGTATCTCTCATGTCTCCCACACACACTCACACACAAAATAATGATTATCTAGAATTGATTGAGGATTGGTGTAAAGAACTCTTCTGCTCAGCTATTGGGAAAAAATAATATGTGGTTGCTTGTGCTAATGGAGATAGATGGCAATGATAGGGAGTGGTAGGGAGAAGAGAATGTAATGGAAGAAGGAAAAGAAACCATTTTAAAAATGAATATTGGGGCTGGGAGTGTGGCCCAGTGGTAGAGTGCTTGCCTAGCATGCACGAAGACCTGGGTTTTATTGTTGGGTACCACATACATAGAAAGAAGCCAGAAGTGGTACTTTGGCTCAAGTGGTAGAGCTCTAGCCTTGAGAAAGCCCAAGAACAGTGCTCAGGCCCTTTCCAAGCCTCCTTGGGGTGTTTAAGCCCCAAGACTGGCAAAAAGGCTTTGTATTAGAGAGATTTCTTCCTTCTGTGACACTGTTCAAAATACATCATAAACTAACACGTTGAAGTGAAACCTCTTTGTACAACTACTTAAAGAAAAAAAAGAATAAAATAAAAAGGAAGCACCTTTGTACAAAGGAGTTTAAATATACTAAAAATTGTAAAAGATAATAAAAAACATAAAAAAAGAAATCTCTAGAGCTGGGTGCTGGTGGTTCATACCTGTAATCTTAGCTACTCAAGAGGTTGAACTCTGAGGATTGCGATTCACATATAGCCTGGAGAAGAAAGTCGGTGAGATTCTTATCTCCAACTAACCACTGAAAGAAAACTGGAAGTGAAGTGGTGGCTCAAGCAGTGGAATGTCAACCTTGAGCAAAAAAAGCTCAGGGACAGTGTCCAGGCCCTGAGTTCAAGCCCCATGATCACCACGACCAATAACAACAAAAAGAAATCTCTTCCTCCTTGTAAGAAACATCCTTGCCTCTGTTACCTGAAGAACTCATTACACCTTAGTATCTCCTTTCAACCTTCCACTAGTAACGTGTAGGGTACAGTGGTTTTGCAGGTTGCAGGCCTAAGGACTCCCCCATCACAATCAATGAGCACAAGAAAGCAGAGTTTCCCTAGATGGGTTCTTTCCTGCTTTTGTTCTCAGGTAAAGTGGAAACTCCTCTTTGGAGTTTCTTATCACCAAATGCTGCCATTTCAAATGCTTCCTTGGGATTTGCTTTACCTCCCGATCAAGTGAGCTGGTCAGGGAGCGGACTTCGCCAGTGTTCCTGCTTATGAGAAACATGGGCATGCCGCCGGGCTCCTGGGAGATGATCTTGAAAGCAATTTTCGAGTTCAAATGGTTTGGTTCATCTGCATCAGTGGCATTTAGTATCATCACCAGTGAGTCTAGGAACACAGAAAAATGTTTGCTGAAGAATGTGTAAAGATTGACATGGTATTCATGTTAAGCACTGGATCAAGTTTGGGAGTAAATGTTTTTTCTTAAATGTCTTCCAGCTAGCTAGCTATGTTTACAGATACCATGGGTAGCACTGTATTTTCCCTCAGTCTTTTCAACCAGATACAACTGGAAAACTTCTGCATAAAAATCCGTCAGCTTTCCTTAAACCTTGCTGTAGGGAGATTTGATTTATGCCTTTGATGTTCTTCTAATGATCCTCTTTTTCAAAAGATATGAGTCTATGTATATGTCTCTATCTGTTTTATTCTTTAAAACACTGCAGTCCCTCATCCAGGCTATTTAAGGGCTTCTCTTCAAGAGCTTTGCAATGGCTTCATGCAGCTTGTATATAGACAGAACAAGGTACTACTCATTTAGTAATAAAACTATAAAGCAGACACACCATGTGAACAGTTTACAAATTTTAGAAAGGAAAATAAATTACATTATCTTCATGGTTTTTTGAAGAAACGAATGGATAGGCTGTAATTAATATTTGTAATTAAAAACTAGATGAATCAGAGGTGGTAGGTGCCTAAAAAGACTTACTTGAAGCACTGTTCTCTTCTATTTCCCCCATGAATATGGTCTGGGAAAACACTGGAGGATTGTCATTGACATCTAAAATTCGGACTGTTAGTATAAGTGGTCTCTCTACATCTTGTCCCAAAGCATTTAGTGCTCGACATGTAATCTAGAATCAAAGGGGAAAAGTTAATCACCACTGCATAAACTAAGTATGCAAATTATTTAAATTCTGCTGGCATATACAACATAGAGCTTTTGTGCAAAGAATAAAATTACTCCCCACAAAAGCCAGGTAAAGTTACTTGTTACTAGGGAAGTTGTCCCTTCTTCTAGGCTGATGCATCTCATACCAGATGAAGCTCTTGGCAAGCTGTGTGCTGGTTCCAGGCCCTCTTTTGTGTACTTTCAGAAGTCCTGAACATCCTCAAAAGCTCTCTGTAGAACTGACTCATGTACTCCTTTCTCTTTTGAATTCACCAGTTTTCCCCCATCCCTCGCCAGCATCATGGAGCCCAAAGAAGATACAGACTTACCAGGAAGCTTGGGGTTACTTCTCGATCAACTATGGCTGTGATATTAATATCACCAGTGTTTGGATCAACGACAAAGATTCCAAAAGGAGGCTGATCAATTCCTACTCCAGAAATGCGGTAGGTGATTCTCTGGGTTGCTTGGAAATCTGAAGTGATCTGTAACCAAAGATATCTACTGTGATTCTCACCCAGGTGCCTCCACCTCCAGACTCTAAAGTTACCTGTTCACTTGATTGAATTTTTCTTACACTGTGTCCCTGCCTTTCCTTCCAATTCTCAGTCCACCAAGTTGCTAGACTTACAGGCATGCCGTGTTTGGCAAAATTGGCTAATATTTCTTAGTTCCATTTGATAACTCTAGAGGCTACTATTCCTCTGTCTTAACTTTTCACTGTGATAATGCTATCATGGTATTTTTTGGTCTTTTGTTCTATGGCCTTTCCTATCTGTATTTTGGTAATTGGAATTATTGTCTTGTTGTTGTTATTATTATTATTATTATTATTATTATTATTATTATTATTATTATTATTTGCTAGTCCTGGGGCTTGAACTAAGGGCCTGAGCACTCTCCTTGAGCTTTCCCGAAGCTAGAGCTCTACCCCTAGGGCCACAACACCACTTCTGGCTTTTTTCTGTGTATGTTGTACTGAGGTATCAAACCTAGGGCTTCGTGCATACTGGGAAAGCACTCTATCACTAAGCTCCACTGTCTTATTTTTTTTTGACTGACAAGCAGTTCATTCATTTTAAAAACCCGCAATGCTCCTGCGAGTAGATATGATTTATTTACCTTGGCAATTGGGTTTCTTTTAGAGTTGTCTTCTCTTTCTCTGCAGGGTTTTGCAAATTTCACCCATTCTCGTTTGTATCTTTTTTTGGCTTGCTGCATTGCTGTTTCATCTTTTCCATGTTGTCCTTTTGTCTTATGTGAAAAAGACATCTTATTATGCACATGAATGACAACTTTAGCTAAGAATATTCTTTATAGACACCTGTGTTGAGAGCTCTATGATTCAAGATATGCAAGGTGGGCTCTGACACTTTGTCAAGGAAAGCATAATATAAATATTGAAAATCATTATGAAGTTGTATACATTTTTATTTTGCCAGAACTGGGGTGTGAATCCAGGGTCTTGTATGTGGTCAATTTACTTGCTCTACTGGTGCTTTTCCACAGATTGGAGGCCTGGCTTTTTGCTGGTTATATTGAGGAAGGAGTATTTCTGGGCTTTTTTTTTCTGGGGTGTCATTGTACCTCAATCTAGAACATCTCAACCACTTTAGTAGTTAGGATTATAGGACTAAACCAGTGGCACCAGCTAAAGCTGTATAATTTATAACATTAGCATTTAATCATATTTTATATTTCTTTTATATACTCTACAATATCTTAACTATTCTGGGCATGTACTATTTGATCTGTTAATTTGGTTAAAGTAAGAAAGAATGCATGAGATAAATTATACTAAATTTCTCGTCATTGTTTTATAAATATTATTAGATTAGTTGAATTTCAATTTCATGTTTTATCTTCAAATTGTTAGGTAATTTTAAACATTAAACATTTATTTTCCCTAAATATAATTTTGATATTGAAAACTAAGGTTCTTTAATTATAAAAATATATTTTGTACTTTACCTCTACTTGAAATTCTCCATGAACCAACATGAATACCTGTGGATATTTAAGTAGAATCAGATTACAAATGAGTTCTTCAAGGAAGTGGTAGCAAACAGTCCATTAAATGGAACTAAATGGAATAAAAATGGCTAAGACCTCCATTTTTCCAAGCTCATCCAGATCTTTCTTTTGTATTGCTTTTCCTTCTTGTTCCTAACTAAACACATTCCCCTTTCCTCTTAAATCTAACTCTTCCATGAAACTGTCCTGACTGAAATTCCTTTCCTGAGTTTGTACAGCTCCTATTCTGTATCATGCAATTGAGTCTGTGATGGTTTTCCATGACGTATTTTTCTTTATCATTTTAGATGCATTAGAGTGTTTCTTTACCCTGCCCAATGAGTTGTACACTCTCTAAGTCAGTGCTTTTATTTTATTTTATTTTATTTTTGGTGGTTGTTATTCTTTTCCTCAGGAGGGAGCAATCAGGTTCTGATCCATCAATCGTGTGATCTGGAGGGAATTTGGAAGCAAAATGATTGTGGACAATAAAAGAGTAATAATAGTAGTTGATTATGTAGTAAATGATTTCTACTAGTTTTCATTAGTAGGGCTTTGCATTTATCTTGTTTAATATATCTGAAGGAAATTTAATTGTTATAACCTCAGTTCTATGGCTGAGAGAATGGATACACAAGAGAACAAATACGTTGCCAAGCTAAGAAATCCTGGGAGAGCCAGGATTTCAACCTTTGCAGCCTGACTTAGGGGCGCATATATTTCCATGCCACTGGATTCCCACCAGGCTGGCAAAAACGATTAGGGAAAAGAAAACCCAACAACCCTGGTAGTGGGAAGTGAGTTATAGGACAGATTAGATTTGTATTTGTCTACAGGTTGGAGTTGCTCTGGAAACAATGCAGACTTATTACATTGTTTATTTTCAAAGAGCATAATGAATAGGCAAATACTGCTTTGAACCAAAGCAGTAATTATGTCAGACACAGGAGGTCAGGAACTTTTCAGTTAGAAAACATGGCAGCTGCTGAAGTTCCTGTTTGAAAGTGTGTGCTCAAATTGTCACCATTCTAACATGTTTCAAAATGACTTTACAACATCACTACTTTTGATTAGGTAATCTCATGAGTTACTTATGGGAGAAAAGACTGGAGCAAGGCACTAATTGAACAATTCCTTTTTCAGATCATAGGAACAACTCAGCCACACCTGAGGGGAGGGATGGGCCAGGTGTGCTTTACTTTACAGGAAAACTGAACTCATCCAGAAAATATGAATCATGTTTGTACTAGCTCTGGAGAACATGAGTTTTCCAATAGACATTGAAGCACAATTTCTAGTTTCCTGGGATGCAATTAGAAATGACGGAGAATTAACATAGACAATTGCTTCCCCCCCTAATTATGTTATAGAAACAGAGTCCTTGAAAAGTTATTCATTCTGTGGGGACAAAAACATGAGAAGGGGTATGAGAACATATGCACCTAATACCTGGCAAATGTAACTGTAACCCCTCTATACATTACACTGACAATAAAAGAAAAATTACTCATTCTACATCTTTCCTCTTTCCTGTCTTTTTTTCTTTGCCAGTCCTGGGGCTTAAACTCAGGGCCTGGGCACTGTCCTTGGACACTTTTTGCTCAGGGCTAGTGCTCTGCCACTTGAGCCACAGTCCCACTTCTGGCTTTTTCTGTGTATGTGCTACCAAGGAATCAAACCCAGGGCTTTATGCATGCTAGGCAAGCACTCTATCACTAGGGCACACTCCTGGGACTTTCCTGTCTTTTTTAAAAATAAAAGTCAGTCCACCAAAAATGCTATTTAATTTTAGAAATTGTGAAAATACATGTTTCTGCATTCTTGCAGGAATATGAGTACTCATGCAATAGTTACTTACATTAGTCAATTTGCTATCAAAATTATATTGATCATTTCAAGCAAATTAAAAATTTTAACATAAATAAATTATATCAGTTTGTTACACATAATACATTGTTTCGAAATGTGTATACATTGTGGAATTGACCAATTGATACTTAAATAATAGTCTGGACAGCCCATATCTTAAGAATTTCTGTATTTTTGTTCCCCTTGCTCTTGTTTCCAGATTATTGGTACTTTTTTTTCTTTGAGGGGGAGGAGTACAAGGTCTTGTTGTGAAATAGTTGAGGCTGGCCTCAAACTCTTGATCTTCCTGTCTCAGTCTCTCCAGTGATGTGCCATGCCTGGTATAGCTTATACATTTTGATTGTCCATTTTGAAAGTGTTGACAAAGTCAAATTACATTGGAATAGGTAGGGATTAGAGATATTAGACTAAAACCAAATCTGACTTTACTTATAAGGAAGCACATGAAATAAAGCAATCTGACAGTCATATGCCCCACTTGGTAGTAAAAGTAAAGTTGATTTTCCTATGGAATATATTAGATATTCAGCAAATGCAATTTAAGGATATAGGTAGCAAAATTGACAAAATGTAATAATCTGTGTAATTTCACTTGGTTCAGCTGGGATTTATTTTTTATTTTTTTATTTTTTTTGCCAGTCATGGGCTTGAGCTCAGGGCTTGAGCAGTGTCCTTAGACTTTTTTCAAGTCTAGAGCTCTACCACTTGAGCCTCAGCACTACTTCCAGCTTTTTTTTTTTTCCCTATGTATGTGGTATCAAGGAATCGAGTGCATGATAGGTAAGCACACTACACTAAGCCAAACTCGCAGCTTTCAGCTGGGATTTTGATTAATGTTACCCCAAACATTAGGATAGAAAGGAAAGTATTAGACAATTTAGGGATTGTCCAGTTGCCTGCCCCAAGACCATTCTTCCCTTTTCTAGAATGGATACAGGGTGGGTTGTGCTCATTCTCCTTCAGAAAATTCAGAGGCTGCACTGTCAAGGAAGTAAAAAAATCATATCATGAAAAAATATATATTAGTAGTTTTGCTCCTGTAGTTGATCTGATCTAATTATCCAATAGATAGGTCAGGTCAGAACACAGACGCCCTTCAATATATGTTGGATGAATAAATTAGATGAGTTGTTTTTCTTTTTTTATTTCTTTCTATGAGATGCTCATTTGCTTACAATAGAATCATGTTCTGATAATTCCATCATAAACTGAAAATACTGTCAAGTTGAATATGCACTAAGTATATCTAACCTACTAAAATCATAGTTTAGCTTACAGTACTTACAACTGTACCTTAGCCTACATTTGGGGAACCATCTCACATAAGTCTGTGTCATAATGAAGAATGACCACTTTTGGTAATTTACTGAATTCTTCACTGAAAGTGAAGAGCAGATGGTGATATGGATATGCTTTATTACCAGTGTAAGAACTCAGAGTCACAAGTCAGGCCCATCTGTACTGAATTTTTAAGAGCCATCAAACATTATGGTAAACTTTGAATTCATCGAGGCAAATTCTTTAATTAACCAAAATGTTATATATTTGATTACTTAGAAAGTATTATTTAATAACTAATTTGTAGCATAAAGACAATTAATATAATGGTTTGGTAGAGATGTAAAGAAGACGTCCTTGCTTATCCACAAATGTTTCCTTTAAATGCTATGTCAGCTTCAGTCAAACCTGGTAATACTACACTGGACTCTATCACACATAACTGTAGAACAATACTTAATTCTTCCATCTCCCCAATATATCCCCTACTTAGAGTTTTGTTGTGTGCATTGAACAAATTAGCAGGTTTAAAACATTAGAGATGAGCCCTGGCCCTAGCAACTGCTTAATAGATTATTTTAGAGTCCTGCGGATATAAAATCACATCATCTTCAAGTAGGGATAATTTGACTTCTCAGTTTGAGTCCCTTTTATATCTTTCTTTGTGGTATTACACATTTTGATTTATGTTTATTAAATCATTCTTGCATCTCCAGGCAATTCACAGACAGTTTAAGAAAATTGTATCAGGAAGCTGAAATAAGATTGTGGAATAATGAAAGGGGATGGATGAATAAAAGTGACAACAAGGGTCGGGAGTTTGGCCAAGTGGTAAAGTGCTTGCCTTGCATGCATGAAGCCCTGGGTTCAATTCCTCGGTGCCACATATACAGAAAAGGCTGGAAGTGGTGCTGTGGCTTAAGAAAAAAGTGAGTCTATGAGATTCAATTCTTCATCACATAGCAAGCAATTGGTTATGTAATTGCTGTATAATGAACTTCTCAAAGGCAAGCTCTTACCTCCAACTCTTTACTGGAAAGGAAGGAGCAGAGACTAAGAGGTTGATGAGAAAACACAGGAACACTGCCTGAGTGTTCCAGTTATAGATGAGAACCAGTTTCAGGTATGAAGCAAGTGGGAGTGCTAATTGGTAGAAGTAATTACATCTTCCCTCTCTGCTGCCCAAGTCAGGCAAGGCTGGGCAGTACCCCTTGGCAGGATATCCTGACTTTAGCATCTTAGTTTTTTCAGGTGTTCTGTAGGATACTTATCTTCAAGTATTTATTAGTACTGGAAACAAGTGTCTCATTGATAAGAGAAAATACTTCAAGGATGTTTATTTTCTTAAAGTAGACCATTTAGCCTATAACCATTTCCTGAAAATTTTATTTTGGGATGTTCTATAAAAAGTCAAATGAAAACAGTTCTGCTATATTTAGAATATGGTCTACTCACAAGTAGCTATTTAAACTTCCTTCTCCCCATCTACTAACTTAAAAATTATGTCAAAAATATGAGTTTCTGGCCAGGAGTTTGGCTTAGTGTTAGAGTTCTTGCCTAGTATGCATGAAGATCCAGGTTCGACTCCTTGGTACCACATACATAGGAAAAACCTGAAGTGGTGGTGTGGCTCACGTGGTAGAGCTCTAGACTTGAGGAAAGCCCAAGGACAGTGCTCAGGCCCTGAGTTCAAGCCTTGAGACTAGCAAAAAATATTATGACTTTTAAGGGCAGGAGTGTTGCCTACTGGTATAGTGCCTGCCTAGCATGCACCAAGCCCTACGTTCAATTCCTCAATACTACATACAAAGAAAAAGCCAGAAGTGGTGCTGTGGTTCAAGGGCAGAGTGTTAGCCTTGAGAAAGCTCAAGGACAGTGCCCTCACCCTCAGTTCAAACTCTAGGACTGGGAATAATAATAATAATAATAATAATAATAATATATGAGTTTCAAACATCCCTATGTATTTTATAACAAATAAAGTTTTATATAAAATAGTAGTACGAAATCACATAGTTCATTGTTCAAATACTTCTAGAGGCTGTTACATGAAAAATGTGTTTGGGGTTTTGTTAATTGTAAAACATTAAATGATTTTCTTTAAAGACAAATTGCTTTCAAAATGTTAAATACTTCAAGATTTTTTTCAGCTACAAGTCTTTTGCTAAATACGTTTTTTTTTCCTGCAGTGTGAAAATGAAACTGGTAAGTATTCCCTGTGCTTTTTCTTTTGAAGAACTATTTAGAAGCTTCAATTGTTGAAATTTTAAGAAAATTTCCCAGTCTGCAAAAGCTGTTATTTTTCTACACCCACCATTATATTCATTTAAAAGTAATAACTTATTACTTTTTGATATATTATGCCTCAAGAAAAGTATAGATCATTTCTTGATCTATTAAAAACTGATATGGGTGGTTGTGTAAGAGCAAGGCACAATATTGAGAAGTAATCAAGAACCAAGCCATGCACCAGACATTTATCCTTGTATCCCAGCTATCCAAGAGATGGAAGGGTCCATGTTCAAAGCTAGCCTGGGAAGGAAAGTCTGCTTGTGAGACTCTGGTCTCCAATTAACTGCCAAAAATCCAGGAGTAGAGGTATGACTCAAGTGGTGGACTGTTAGCCTTGAGGAAAAAAAAAAACTCAGGGACAGTACTCAATCCTTGAATTCAAGCCCTAGGACAGGCATGAAAAAATCACCACATCATAGACATATATGATAAGTATCAGGATCTTACAAACTATATTTTTCAAAAAAGTTTTTATTTTTGCATGAATTGATGTTTCATTCTCACAATGGGCATTTCAAGGACGCAAGGGCTGGTGTACAATTATTCTTCCTTGAGCCACCAGGCTTTGAGTGAGTCAATGGTGCAGTTATAGATTTAAGTCCATGGCTTTTCTATGATATGTTATTTTACTGAGCAACCCTTGTGTGGTCATTGGATGATGGAATTACTTCAAAACCTTCAGACACATCTTATAGCTTTCAAACTCCACACTTTAACAAAAGAAGTGCATTTCCATGAATGCTCCTGAGAACATTGCCTCCCCACCCCCCCCAACCACGTCATTTCAAAACCACGCGGATCTGGGTGGCTCTCCATTTCTGAAAGGATTCCATTGGCCTTTCACAAAACACAGAACGGACTGTTCAGTTTCACCCCCCTCATCATCTTTCCTTTTCATGTCTAAATTCTCCAATACAAACTTTCATTCCAGTTAAACCAGTGGTTCATTGTCTCTAAGCACACACCATAATTATATCTGTCTTTGCTAGTGTTGGTCTGACAATCAGAGACCTTTCCTTCTGCCCATCTGTACTCATCAGATCTCAAATCGCACTGAGTCCAGAGAGTTTTATTTACTTACCTCACTCCTGACTAACACAGGCTTCAATTAATAATGTTAATTGCTGACCAGCATTGTCTAACAGAAATATAAAAGAGAAGTAAAGGGTGGTGATGGAGAATGTCTCAAAGCGAAAGTCCCCTTAAGTCATGGCGACCAAATCCCATGTCTATATAAAAACATGATTCTAATGCTCTTTGGTTATATGACCTCCAACTTCCTGAGCTTGGACATGGTCGTGGGTGTGGATAAGCTGCCGGTAGTTCAGAACTTTCTCTTCTGGAAAGTTAAGAATAGAAATAGAGCTATCACCTTTCTCTGTAATATTCTTGGGTCAAGTAAGTTCACTTGATAAGCAAAACAGTTACAGTTTTCAGTTTCCTGAAAGACAGAAGTTTCTGGAAGAGATAGTCATGTCCTATTTGTGTACTGTCTCTTGAAGGTAGGATGTGAAATTCTGCCACCTAAAGCTGCCTATCTTCACCTTAGTCTTCAGAAACTTCAGTTTTCGGGAAGTTTTTGAGATTTGTTTTCCTAAAGCCTGTTTATTGCAGTGTTTAAGATAAGGCATCCAGGTAAACTGATGTTTTGCCAACTAAGTTTATCACTGACAATATGAGAATCACCAGGAGGATTTTTTTTTGTGTGTGTGTGGGGGGGTCATGGAGTTTGAACTCAGCCTGAGCACTGTACCTGGCTCTTCAGCTCAAGGCTACTGCCCTACCCCTGGGAGTTGTCCCTGAGCTCTTCAGCTCAAGGCTACCACCCTACCCTTGGGCCTAGCCTCACTTCCCGTTGTCTAGAGGTTAATTGGAGACAAGAGTCTCAGATCCTTTTTTGACTGGGCTGGCTTTGAACCTTGATCCTCAGATCACAGCCTCCTGAGTAGCTAGGATTACAGGCGTGAGCCACTGAGCTCAGCTTAGGAGGATTTTTAAAAAGTATTCATTTATGGTATTTAATAGGTTGAAAATCTTCATATAGAGTGGAGTAACATCGTGGTATGTATTTCCTTAGTAATGTTGAAAACATGAAGGTAGAAACTAGAATGTGACATCAGGTGCTTCAGATGCTACTTTTAGATCTATGTCTGCACAGCTATTCTAATTGACAGAAGAATTAACTCTTTTGAAAAATGTCTTATAACAGATTTTGTGCATTCTTCTTTACGCTTCCACTTCAAAGCTTGGTTATAATTTGCACATGATACACATAAAAAGTATTTTCTTAATGTACCTCTTGGACTTTTCTAGAGTTACAATTGCTTTGATCTTGCTTCAGCGGGCTGACTGCCTTAAAACATGTCAGGTATCAAGACCAGACATGCAGAGGTGTTAGCTATACCTTTAACAAGAGACATGTAATCATGGAAAATACAGGTAGTTCTTTCTTAAGTGTTTCAGCTTGAGTGTTAAAAAAAATGAATAGCAGCATTACTTTGAAGAAAATGAAAGGGTTGTGGGAAAAAGAATCAGAGATTAAAATTGCTTAATTTGTTAATTAAAGTAAAATGATTATGTAGGAATCCAGTACTTTCAGGCTTGTTTTTCTTTGAGAAATCTGCGATAGGGGAGAACGACGGAAGGATGACGCTGATTGAGCTACATTGTACTCATAAATTGACATGGTGAATTGAAACCATTTGGTACAACTAGATATAATAAAAATAATCAAGAAAAGAGAACTGAAAGAGAACACTGGAAATCTTTACAACTTGGTTTCATATCTATACTTCTGCTGTATTCCTTTTGGAATTTGTAACAGGGATCTGGCAACCAAATCTAATATTTTCTAACAAGGAAGGAAACAGGGAAAGTATGTGCTTATTAGAAAGAAGACAGGACTTACAGTTAAGATGACCAGAGCTCCCGTGGTTCTGGGCAAGAGCCAAGTCATTTTCTTTGGTTTCTCCCAGGGAACAAATCCAGGCAACCTGCAGCGGTCCTCAGAGGTGTCTGTAGATGATGTCTAAGGTGTCCTTCCTGAAGAACTGCTCGTGTGCTGTCTACCTCAGGAGTCTATGGGTGGCCTGCTGGGCGGTTCCTCCCCACCCTAAACCAAGGATTGGCCTTAACAGAAACACTTGCATCACTCCATCTGTCATGTAAAAACTTGGACTCACCTCAGTTCCTGCAGCAATGAAATCCTTTGTTGGAAGCTGAAAGGAACACTCATAGGCTAAAGACAAAGTTGAATAGGCAGGGACCAGATGAATAATAAATTAATCATGACACGGGAGCACAAAAGCTGGCACTGTCTATACTGAAAAACAGTCTCGTTGGCTTCTTACGGCTCCAGAGGAAGCTGAAAAGCAAAAGGAAACTTCCAAAATTCCCACACACAGACTTAGGGAAGAGCAGTTCTACTCAGCCTGACTATGTATTTGGTCTAAAAGTTAATTTAAATACCCTGGGTAATAATATGTGTTATTCATATTATTATGTACAACCACAAAGAAAAGAATCCCATTTCATTAAGCAAGTATTAATTCAGATTTTTGTAGAGTTCCCTAGATGTTGTAGTTATTTGAAGTAGAAGTGTAATGCATTGGAAAATCAAATCAAATCAAACCTATGAATACTCAAATGACATCTTTCTCATGTTTCACCTATAATCTTAAAATTGTGTGTTGACTAGTAAGAAAAGTAGGTTATTTTTGTGCTTATTTACTTACTTAAGGCATAACCTGCTTCAGACTGGTAACTTTTTAAGCATCTGGGGAGACAAGAAGAACTACTCACATTATTTTAGTTAAGCTTGCTTTTAACTTTAGAACTTTAAAAAATGTCCATAATATTCAGTAAAGGCTTTAGTGGAAGAACATTTTATTTTTGAAAGTGTCTATGTGTCCGAAGTTTTTTGTTTCAGGGAATTCATTTAATCCTAGAGTATTTAAGCAGAAGAAAGGGCAAAATTAAACAAAGTCCAAGAGTTGGAACATTAAAAAAAACAAACCATATGAAATTTTGAATTGCCTCTTCTATATCTTTAAAGAATGCCATTGGGATATTGATGGGTATTGCATTGAATTTGTAGATAGCCCTTGGCAAGACTGTCATTTTCACAATGTTGATTCTTCCAATCCAGGAGCATGGGAGGTTTTTCCATTTCCTTAGTTCTGCTTTAATTTCCTTTTTTAGGGTTTTAAAGTTTTCATCAAAAAGGTCCTTTACATTCTTAGTTAAGCTAATTCCTAGGTACTTTATTTTCTTTGAGGCTATTGTGAAAGGAGTTTCTTTCCTGATTATTGCCTCGTTCCTCTCACTGTTGGCATAAAGGAAGGCAGTTGATTTTTGAGGGTTGATTTTATAGCCTGCTACTCTTCCAAAGTTTTGAATCAGCTCAAGGAGCTTGACTTCTGCCTTCAGAGTAACTGATATTAAAGGCATGTACTACCACAACTGACGCTAGCTTGGTCTGTTTTAGAATTTTTTTTCCTGATACTAGAATGAGCGCCTATACCTTAAATGATACCTTGGACAAATCTGTTGGATACTGAGGCTAGAAGAGGAATGATCTGTGAGCTTTTAAAATTTATTTCCGCTTGGAAAGACAACTTTGAGAAGTCAGGTGTGACATTCTTTGTACAGGTTCCTCCAGATGCCATAATTCATGCTTCATGATTTTGTATTTTTTTAGAACAGACGACAAAGAAGGATCAAATCCTTTCTGACAGGATACGCTGAGGAATAAGGTGAGTCTTCGGGAAGTAAGAAGTGTTTTTTTCTGGGTCCAGAGTGAGCAACGGTGAGTGAGTAGAAAGTGGGATGAGCGTTATTCAGTTTATTAATAATTCATATAATGAGGAACTTGGTCACCAAAATGTCATCTTTCTGAGTTTGGTAATAGAGGGAAGAGTTTGGGGGATATATGTGCTTTTTTTTCTTAAAGGACAGTCAGGAGAAATAGAGAAAAATTGATAGACATTAGAAAGAACCACCATAATGTACCAGAACGTATTTTTGAATAGGAAAATTATGAATATATGTTATTTACTTTTTGCATTGCATCATATTTTAATGAAAATGTATCAGTTTTGCATTTGTTTGTTTTGATCCTTCTATGTAGTTCAGATTGACCTCTAACTTTGAAGTGCTGGGATTACAGCTGTTAACCACCAAACTGGCTGTAAATATATTAGCTTTATAATGAAATAAGGAAATTATTGAAAAATAATATGAAGGAAGAAAATCCTTTGTGAAGAGCATTCTAAACTCTGAGGTGAACAATAAACTGTCAATTCTTTCTCATAATTTTCACATATTACAGTTCTTCAGAAAATTGCTGTGCCTCGGACCAAAGACATTAAAAAAGTAGTAAATATGATATGAGTGGTCATAGTTACCGTGTTGCATTCTAGCTGTGTCTCACTCTATTCTGCTTTACTTTTCTTGAAATTCCAATTTGTTGACAGATTAAAGAATTTGTTCTTAAAAAGGATAATTATTACTCCACTTCCTGAAGAGAGGTTAAAGCTTCGCTAGTACTTTACTTTTGTCTTGTGAAACACAGCTTAAGAGTTCCTAATGGGTGGCGTGGGCTCCCGAGAGGAGACTATGACAAAGTTCTTGTGATGTGGCTCACCACATCTACTAGTCATACGAAGCCATGACAAATCCCATCCTCCCTCCCCAGGCAAACAGAACCCTGATGATTTTTACCCATGTGCTATGTATGGTCAGTGCTTTGAAAAGTAATGAGGTTCCCTGGTGTTTGGGACTCTGTTTCCACGCTTGTAGGGAGGATGTGTGGAGGTTCATTGTCTGAGGGAGGATACACAAGTGTCTTCTTGGACTACCCAGGCTTTCTCTTGCTATTTTATTTATGTCTGGGAACAAGATAGAAGGAAAGATTTCCAGTGGTTTCTGGCTGTGTATGGTTATGTTATCGCTCTGGGGATAATATCTTGAGAACCGAAGCCCAGCTTGAAACCAGCTCTTGCTCAAGAGGCTAAAATAAAAATGAGAATCATAACAGTAACAGCTGTTAAAAGGGAGTTTCCTTGCATGCATATTTGTACTTTAGTTATGAGTGCCATATTGGAAATAGAAGAGTCAGAAAGTAGCTTCCACTCATTACAGGTTTAAAAAATGAAGGAAATATCTGGTGGCTGGGGTGCTTATTCCTCTAATTCTAGATACTTAGGAGGCAGAGATCTGAAGATCTCAATTCCAAGCCATCCCAAGTAGAAAAGTTCATGAGACTTTCATCTCCAATTACCTACCAAAAAAAAAAGTGGTGCTGTGATTCAAGTGGTAAAGCACTGCCCTTAAGCTAGAGCTAGGACAGCGCTAAGGCTCTGAGTTCAAGCTCCAGGAGTGACATCCCCCTACCCCCCAAAAAAGAAACTTTCTCTCTTTGTTGTACATAGAGCCATGTCCTATTATGGTATAAGGGGTCAAACAATAAGCGTAAGAGTGACTACCTATTCAAATGAGCAGTCCATATATGCATATATACATGTATATATGTATATATGTATGTACACATGTATATATACATGTGTATATGTATATATACATATATATGTATGTATATATATACATATATATGTATATATACATGAAATGGCATGCAAAGTCAATAATCTGTTGCTTATCAATCAGTTGCTTCCTGTTATTCAGGGTAATAGAAATCATAGACATCTCCCATTAGGATCATCACTTGAAGGCATCCAGACATGTGAATAATTACTGAAAATAAGGCTGCTGAGCTGTTTCCTTTTGAATAGTATGCAATATGGTTTACAATTTATGACATCTTTATTTTTTAAAGGATGTCCATAATTTAAAAATAAATCATATATGGACCCAGGCTTGGACTCTCAATGGATGAAGAGACCTTTCTACGCATTTTACTTATGCTACAGTGAGGACCAGCATCTTTTGTTCTGATTCATGCTTGATTCAGCAATTGCTTATTTGTGGAGGGTATTATTGTAAGCTACTAAAAAGTGTGACTGAGGAATTTTCCAGTGGACTTCATGTTCACTTTGGCAAAGTTTTTGTGATTTGTTGGAAACAAAATAGACGATCTTGTATCTACTTATTAAATGTGCCTCACAAACCATAAGTACCTTCCTTCTCTGAGCTTTCCCAATAGCTAGATCTCTATCATCTCACAGGTAGCTAAGGCAATAGACCTATAATGTTTCTCTTTTCTTGCCTTTTGCCCAGGTCATCAGAATGCTAGTGTGTGTGTGTGTGTGTGTGTGTGTGTGTGTGTGTGTGCCCACACACCAATACTGGGGCTTGAATCTAGAGGACTTGGCCCTGTCTCTTAGTATGGCTTTTAAATGCTTTTTTTTTTTCAAAGCTAGTGCTCTACTACTTGAACCACCATTTTATTTATGGCTTTTTGGTGATAATTGGAGATTAAAAATGTACAAACTTTCCTATCAAGGCTGGCTTTGAACCAAGACCCTCAGATCTTAGCCTCCTGAATAGTTAGGTTTAAGCCAGGGTCACCCAGGGTGAATGCTCTTGTTAAGAAGAGTACAGCTCCCAGGGTACTTGGAACACAGTCAAGACTACCTATCAAGTCTCATAGAGGTTGGCCTGATCCACCCTACTTTCCTGTCCATGTCACACAATTTCTCCCTTTCACATGTACTCTCTGTTCTTCCTAGACCTCAAGTTTTTTCTTCCTCAGGTTTTTATTCTGTTTCTCTTTCCATTGGACATAAATTCACTGTATTCTGTAACTATGCTATGTCTCTTCATTTGCAAGCTGTAAATCTTCTTAAAGCTAAAGAGCACAGTTCACAGAAGTCCTCAAATATTTTTAAACATCAGGGGTTCCTTGACTTCTGTTTTTCAGATTCTGTCAGTATCATTATTGGCAATTTCTAGAGAAAGGACTAGTTTAAAAATAACCCCTTTTGAAGTAAGTACCAATCCATCATTCCACCCATGGGGAGAAATAACAAGTAGAATATCCATTTGTTTTTCAAGAGCTGTACCAGGAGACAGGCCCACCATTCATAGTATGGTAGCATGGAAGTTTCCTACAGCGATTCAGATGTGGATTTTCTAGAGGATAGCATCTGAAAGAGGAAGGGGAAGCATTCTCCAGGTACTCAGCCATCATTGTAGTTGATCACTGGCTCCAGCTGGGGAATGAAAGGATGCCTGTGGCTCTCACACTGAGCAGCCTGGCATTTTTTTTGTGGGTCATGGAGCTTGAACTTGGCCTGGGTGCTGTCCCTGAGCTCTTTAGCTCAAGGCTACTGCTCTACCCTGCCTGGAGCCAAGCCCCGCTTTTCCCTTTTCTAGAGGTTAAGAGTCTCAGGTCCTTTTGTGCCTGGGCTGGCTTTGAACCTTGATCCTCAGATCTCAGCCTCCTGAGAAGCTAGGATTACTGGTGTGAGCCACTGCGCCTGGCTCGCCTGGCATTTTTATTCTTCAGAGTCAGTGCATTTTTCTATCAAAGACTCATAGTACTCTTTCTACCTAACGAGGCATTGCACATGGATACTTTTGTGATTAGTAAGTTGATGGTTAAGTTTGTGGAGCCTGTAAAACCTGCGTATTTTTACTGTATTCTCTTATTTTAACTAGAACCTATAAACCTTCCTGAAGAGATTAGAGAGACATTCCAAATGTTTCCTGTTTTTGCCAGTTTCAGGGATAGAATAATACTTCCATGTCACATGAATTTGTATTTTATTCATCTCATGTTTAGAAAAACATTTGAGGTTTTAGCATAAACATCTCCCACATCTGCAGTTTTAGATATGTCTGACTAATTTTTCTTTACATTAACATCATTATTCTATCCATTGACATTATGAAGCGGATTAGACTCTATTACCTACCTGAACTCTTAAAAATCTGTCATCTGGCCCTACATTAACTTTTCGTTTGTTTTGATTGGTCATGAAGCTTGAACTAAGTCTGGGCATTGTCCCTGAGCTCTTCAGTTCAAGGCTAGCTCTCTACCACACTGAGCCACAGTACTACTTGCGGTTTTCTGGTGGATTAATTGAAGATGAGAGTATCATGGACTTTCATGCCCAGGCTGGGTTTGAACCATGATCCTCAGATCTCAGTGTGTGAGCCAACTGTGCCAGACCCATTTTAACTTTCTTGAGCATCATTTCAATTTAATTTCTTTATGAAAACTTGCCAAAATTCCCATAGGCTTAGTCTAAACACTAAATATATTTCTCAAAGTACCATTCTTGCTGAATTATTTTATATTCTTTGCTCTCAGCCTGGCATAACTGTCATACACATGACCTTTTTCAGAAACATTTACCTAAAAAGAGATGAGTGTAGAGAAAACTCCACCTGGGTTCTCTCTCCCTCATGAGTCATCTTTGGCTTCAGTTTGGGTCATGAGACGAAAGGCCGATTTCATGGAAATTTGCGTCTGATTCTCACCTTGAGCAACATGGCGATTTAAGATTAATTATCCGATCTCCAATCTCAAGTCAGAGTTGACAGATTCTTAGGACACCTCTTTATTTCCTTAGACTTTGAAGTGAAGCAATTTATTTTAAACTGGGTGGGTCAGCCTTCACTTGAATGACATGCTTTGACTTATGATATTTTACTTCCAGTTAGGAGTTTCACTATATTGAAGTTTTCCAATGCATTCAATTAATCTATCAAAGGTTTCTTTCTTTCTTTTCTTTTTTTCTAGTCATGGGGCTTGAACTCTAGTCCTGGAAACTGTCCCTGAGCTCTTCAGCTCAAGGCTAACCACCCTATCCCTTGAGCCACAGCACCACTTTCTGTTTTTCTAGTGGTTAATTGGAGATAAGAGTCTCACAGATTTTATTGCTTGGGCTAGTTTTTTTTTTGGGGGGGGGGTGTCCATGGGGCTTAAACTCAGCCAGGGTGCTGTCCCTGAGCTCTTCAGGTCAAGGCTACCACCATACACTTGAGCAAACCCCACTTCCCGTTTTCTAGAGGTTAATTAGAGGTAAGAGTCTCAGGTCCTTTTGTGCCTGGGCTGGCTTTGAACCTTAATCCTCAGATCTTAGCCTCCTGAGTTGTTAGGATTATAGGCGAGAACTACCATGCCAGGCAGCCTGGGCTAGTTTTGAACTGTGATCCTCAGATCTCAGCCTTCTGAGTAGCTAGGATTTCAGGTGTGAGCCACTATGCCCGGCAAAGGTTTCCTTTTTTTTGAAAGAAGGGGCTGCCTATTAAAGTTAAGTATTTCTAGGAAGTTATTCACATCTTTCAGTGTCCTCAAATTTATTAGTCCATATTCTCATGGAGCACTTTTTTCTAAACATTTTAAGGAGGGGTTTGTAGGATAAACATAAAAAATCAGTAACTTTTCTTTAGTAATGAGAATCTAGAAAGAAAGCTATTAAAAGAATCTATTCAAAGTATCAATTAAAAGTATTCAAATATTTGGAAGTAATTTTCTTATGAATTCATAGACTATATTAACAAACAGTATAGCTAAAAACAATATTATGTTCTGAATAAAAGTAATTGCTGTTATGAAATAGCAGTCTCTTGAAAGGGGCCTATTTGCATTTTTTCAGACTTGACTGGTCATCTATATAGGTGATAGAAAAAATGAGGATTAAAATACAGAACTCTACAGAGTTTCTCCTAAATGTTTTATTATGCCATATTTTTATTAGCTTTACTTTTTACAGGTATCTATGAATTAATATTCTCTCCCCAAAGTCTGTATATGTTAAAAATAAAAACATATTGGTCAATCATACAGTTCCTAGTTTTCTCTGGGAAGGGTAAGTGAGCTGGGCACTGGTGGTGCATGCCTAGAATCCTAGCTCCACAGAATGCTGAGACCTGGGAGTGTGGTTGAAAGTCGGCCCTGTCAGAAATCCCATGACTTTCTAATTCACCACCAGGAAAAGTGAGAAGTGGAGGTGTGACTGGAGTGCTAATCTTGAGCAGAAAACGTCAGGGACAGTGCTCTGGCCCTGTATTCAAGCTCCAGGACTGTGCGCACGCGCACACACACACACACACACACACACACACACACACAGCTATACACACAAAGAAAAATGAAAAAAGATGCTGTTGGATGCTTGAAAACATTCAGTCAAAAAATGAACTTGCATTCAAATGTGAAAAGGTATGTCATACCTTTGTGTGTATACCTTTGTCTATTAATAAAATAATAGCATACACAGTGAGCTGTTGAATTCCTTTGAAGCACATATTTTGTTCTAAGCAAGAACGTTGTGGTCTGAAGATAATTGAACTAGCAAAGGTGTTGCCAGCAGGCCAATGGGGTGCATTTTTTTTTCCCTGGTGTGATTAGTAGAGATGTGTACTTGAATTGAGAGCGACAGGAACAACACTAAGAACATTTCTTTTTGCTAGTGGCTTGAAATAAGAGACCTAGTGGCATTTTTATTGCAGAGGATAATGAAAAGAAAATTGCTCTTCTGGCAGTGGGTATTAAGAAGAAAGAAACTGGCATTACAAGTTGCAAGAGAATTCAGTAGTGATTTCTGAAGGCCTGTACAAAAGCTTGCAAGAATCTGATCCTGGGGTTTGGGACAGTGTTAGAGCACTTTCCTTGCAGGCTCAGAGCACTAGGTACAATATTTAGCATTACCAGAACTCTTCTTTCATTTTTCCAAAGTAAAAAATTAAGCCAAAAGTTGACCACAGCTGCACTGTTTGGCCCAGACTCAGGAGGTAAATTCCAGCCTATGACTGCATCTGAACTGAAAGGGAAACTGAAACTCTGGAGATTCAAAAAGTTATCGCCATCATCATTGCACATTGGTAAGCTGTCAGTCATGGAGTGTAACATAGATTCCGTGTGTGTGTGTGTGTGTGTGTGTGTGTGTGTGTGTGTGTGTGTGTGTTGAAATACTGGGGTTGGAACTCAGGGCTACGGTGTTATCCCTTAGCATTCTTAAACAAGGCTAGTGTTCTACCACTAGAGCCACACCTCCATACCGGGATTTGTTTTGCTGGTTAAATGGAGGTAAGATTTTTGTAGACTTTCTGCATAGGGTGGGTGTTAACTGTGATCCTCAGCCTTCTGAGCAGCTAGAATTACAGGGCTGAGTTCCTACCTAGGGCCTGGCTGAATTCTATCATATGGGCCTAGTCTTGGACCAGAATGTCAACTCCAGCAGATTCCATGTAGAGCTCTGTGTCTAAAGATTTTAATGAGGTCATAAATTACAACGTAAAAAGCACGGGAAAAAAAATCTCTTTGTACGTTCATGGAATGAAATATTGTTTAAGATGTACTGTATAAACTTCAAAAAGTTGTGTGTTCATTGTTTAATTTAGTTCCAATATTTTAAAATTACCTTGTGATTCTCTTTTTAACTAACATGCCGTTTTCTTAATAGTTATTTAAACTTGAAATAAACCAATGAAAGGATTTTTAACAGTTTTGTGCAAATCAAGGTTTGATTCCTAACCACAGTTCTACCTTAAATTTCTGCTGCCCATCTAGGATTTTTGTATTGTTGCTGTTGTGATGATGATGATGACAGTGATGATGATGATGATGGTGATGGATGGTGATGGTGGTAGTGGTGGTGGATACGATGTTCTTGATGATGATAATGGTGGTACTTGGATTGAACCCAGAGTCTCACACATGCCAGTCTATGTGGAAGAAGGGTGTGTTTTAAGATAAAGACATTCCTGCCAGGCACAGTGGCTCACACCTGAGCTACTCAGGATTACAGTTCAAAGCCAGCCTGGGCACTAAAGAACAGGAGACTCATCTCCAATTAATCACTTAAAAAAAAAGGGGGAAGTGGGGCTGTGGCTCAAGTGGTAGCGTGACAGTCTTGGGCTGAAGAGCTCAGAGACCACACAAAAAAAATTGTGGAGAATATATTTTCATCAAAACAGAGTAAATTGTAGAAATAATAAATGCTTGTCTGTTTGCCTCTTGGTGTTCTGTGGCTCATGAATAGTTTGCCTCAATTTGAAGTGTTCGAAATATTATTTATCTTAATAAATAGGACATTATGATGTCCTATTTTGGCTGAATCTGGCCTTGACCCTGGGACCGTCTTCCACAGCATGTTATATTATTATGCGTGTACATGTATTTAAACTGTTCCTTCTCTAACAGGAGGAGAACGTTCATCAATTTTTAAAAATCACTTAATGAAACTAGGACCAGTGGCTCATGCTTGTAATCCTAGCTACTCAGGAGGCTGGGATCTGAGGACTGCATTTCAAAGGCAGCCACTGTAGGAAAGTCCTTGAGACTTCATCTCCAGTTGACCACCTGAAAACTCTTAGTTGCTCTGTGGCTTGAAATGGTGGAGCGCTAAGCCTTGAGCAGAAAAGCTCAGAGACAGAGCTCAGGTGCTGAGTTCAAGGCCCATAAGTGACAAATCATTTAATATAGAAAATAGAGAAATAACTGGCCAATTTGTCTCTATATCTGGTCTTGCATACTGTCAAGTAGTTCAAGTTAAAACAGGAATGCTGACTTTAAACAAGACTCTAGTGATATGAAGCGATGGGCTTGTGTCCCCAAATCTTTTAGCGATTGTCCCAAGTTTCTAAAATATTTAAGATACTAATGACTCTTCGAGGTCAAGAGCCCAAACAGCTTCTGTCCAAGTTCCAGATTCACTGAGAGGCACAGGAATGAAAGCCGTGTCAGCAGCATTTCCTCCCTTCATCTTATATTCTTGTCCACAGATTCACCATAGAGACAGAAAGCACAGGACAAATTTCCAAATCTTTACAGTGAACACACTATTTTCCATGCTTCAGTTTCATGGATGTTTCCAGTCTCCTTTCCAGCCATTTCTGGCATGTACTTTATGCTATTTCTGGTCTGTATCACACCAGAGTGCACAGTGCTGGTGGCTGTTCTACACTTACTCCCTAATAGTACTTCTCTACTCTATGCTAGCTAAGCTCAAGATTCACCTCCAGTGTAACATCTCCCATCTCCCTGGGTCTGCATGCCTAGAGTACCCATGTAAAGCTTTTTTTTGAAGATTATATTGAAATATTTGCTTGAGTTTATCTCTCTAATTTGTCTGTAATGTCTGTAAAGGTAGACCCCTGTCGTGTTCTTCCTTGTACCCACAGTGCCTCTTCTGCTTGTGGCAGATAATCAATAAAATTTGTTGAGCTCTATGGGGAACTCGGTGGCTTGAAAGCCAGAGAAACATGTGGGCTAGGATGCTTGCCTGTGAGATGACATCAAGGACAGGTGTACCAGCACTGAGAGGAAATTTAAGACCAGGGTAGAAGATACCAGATCTGAACGTAATTTGGGACATATTTTATAGGCACAGGAAACTTCTGCTAATTTAGCATTTGGAAGCCCAAGCCAAGTACAAGGGGAGATGTAGTCAGACAAAAAGTCTATTAAACCAGGTTCCAATGGCTCATGCCTGTAATCCTAGCTACCCAGAAGGCTGAGATATGAGGGTTACTGTTCAAAGCCAATGTGAGTAGGAAAGTCTGTGAGACTCTTTCCTCAAAAAAAACACCAGAAAAGTGGTGCTATGACAGAAAGTGGCAGTCATGAGAAAAAAAGGAGCTCAGGGGAAATACCTAGGCTCGAGTTTAAGTCCCCCAACTGGAAAAAAGTGAAGTGTTTGTGATTGCTTGTAATATTCATGAAAATAACAATTCTTGAGCTTCACCCTAGATTCAAAAGCAGAATATTAAAATCAGTAGGAATTACATATTCGTAGAAAACACTAATGTATATTTTACTATACATTCCTAAACCCTAGGTGTACCCAGTATAGATTCCCAATAATTTCTATATAGATTTGTCCCCAGTGAAATATTATCCGGGTCTGAATATTGTGAATTGAGAAGGAAGTTGGAAACTCCTATTTTTAAGAATATACTGAGAAAATAATAATGCATAGTGTAAACTGCATTAGCACATTCCCATAAAGTAAAGTAGGTACCATAAATATGTAAACAGACATTGAATTCAGAGCAAAAATAAAAAGGTCAAGTGTTTGAGGGCTTAAGACTAGCTTGAAAGAAGCCAACACAAAAATTCCCCCAAAGGGAACACAACTAGGACAGGCAGCCATTTTATCCACCCAACTTTCCTAGAACAGGGACTTTACCTGTGCTCCTCCCTGCATACTTGTGAGGTTGGAGAGGGTGGAACAGGTGTGGCTGTCTTGAGAACAGGCAGGTAAGCACAGGCTCCTAAGCCTCAGGGCGGGTTCCCATCCTTCTTCCTCCTGTGTCTGCAGGCTGCCTCCTCCCTGTTCTCCCTTTCTCTCGTCCTTCCTGCTGCTTAATTTTCCTTTTATCTACTGAGCCATTCCTCTCTGGTTTTCCTCCCCATTACTCCCCACTTTGTCGTTTCTCTCTTCTTCATTAACCTCTGGGTAGAATGTAAATCTAGTTTCTATTCATTTATCAATCTGAGGAAGTTTTGTTTTATATTTTCAGTGGAAAAAGTAATTACCCCTGTGATAACTTTTTTCATTCTTGAAAGAGCAACTGATTAACATGCTTGATAGTCATTTAGAAGTCATTAAAACACACCATGAGAGCACCTAGAGCAAAGGAAGCTTCAGTGGAGAGGGAATGAGGGTGGGACAGGGGTTGCTGGAAGCTGAACCCCAATAACGGGGGAGCTGTTTGAATTTAGATCTTCTGTCAGTAAATCATGAAGGATAATACAGGGAAAATGGAAGGAGAATCGCAAAATCCCAAAGGATGCTTAAAAGGCTTTTCAGAAAAGTTATCTGTCAAGGGACAGCTTTTCCTTGACTTCCTGGAGTATTTATTCCCAAGTTTCTGAATTGGGCACAAACATCTTGTAGGTTTGTGACCTAGGTACCAGACTTTTACCTACAAAGAAATACTTTAGAATGGATTTCTGCTAGAACAAAGACTCTGAAATTCATTGTTCTTTTTGTAAATATTTAGTACCTGATAGAGAGCATCTTGTTAAACAGAATTAGGCAATTGCAAACCCAGAGACCATAGTATCCAAACAACTAGCTTTTTGATGATGAAGGTCAAAGATGGAAGGGATGCCTTTGCCATTGTGTATTAGAAATAAGAGTCTGGACCAGAATTCCCATCCCTAGTTTTCAGGACATCATGACAAAGTGCCACTGCAAAATGAGGTCTCTCAAAAACACGGTGGATTTTATCCTCCAAAAGTTGAGAGCCCAAGCAAAGAGAGTCAAATTGTGGGTTTCATATAAGTAACTGTGAAGAAATAGGCTGCACTACAACCCACTGCCTTTACTCCATGTGGATAGACTGTCTCCATTAGTACTGATGACAGTAGATTCTGGTAGATGAGAATCATGAAATAATCATTTTCACAACTCAATTCCTACATACTTCAGGGGTGTGGTGACTTCCTTACTTCTCTAGTTCCAGGAAGAGGATTTGAAAAAAGGATCCACCCAGAGCTCATCTTCATATATTTGAGCAATACCTAGGGCAGTGAACCATCTCTCATATGCATATGCATAGCATTTGCTCAGCTCCAAAAGTACTGCCCTAGGTCACTTAGGGAAGCTAGGCTTCCCCACCCATTACCAGTGTCAGAAGTTGCTTATTGCTTTGAACACATTCATACAATTCAAACATTTCAGAGCCTGACAAACCTAAGAAGAACTCATATTGTGGTGTCTAGATTTATTTTAACTATGACCTGTATTTAAAACACATACATACAGAGGAGACAAAAGTTTTATGTAAAACAAAAATTTTATAATATAAACCTCACTCCTGCTTTTGGTAATGTACATGGATGTTGTATCTTTTATGTCTTTTTTTTCTTTTTGCCAGTTTTGGGCTTTAGCTCAGGGCTAGAGCTCTACCACTTGAGCCTCAGCACCACTTCTGGCTTTTTTTTCTATGTATGTGGTACTGAGGAATTGAACCCGGGTCTTCATGCATGCGAGGCAAGCACTCTACCACTAGGCCAAACTCCCAGCCCCTTTTATGTCTTTTTTAATCCCATTGAAATATTAGTATATAGTTAGGCATATCAAGACTTATCTAAGAATTAGACCTGGATATGAACAAAATTCTCAATCTAGTCATATAGAGTTATAAGCCTTGTAGGTAGAAATTGAAACATCGAATCCTCCACGGAACAATAATCTCTAAGACTTCTCTTTTATTTTTTATTTTTTTGTCTTTTTTATTGTAATTAATAGAAGGGTTACATTACATTTGCCAGATATAATGTATGTTTCTTCACAAGCATTTCTACTCTTTCTCATGTTTTTGTTCCCATTTCCCCCCCCCACCCCTTCCCTCATCTTGTTCCTGGCCCCCATTCCCTATCCTATTTCAAATAAACATATATACAATGTACCAGATAACAAGGTAAGATGCTGTAACAATATGACATAACCAAGGGACTTCTCTTTTAGAAATAGAGGTGTTCTCATACCTACAGCTAATATAAGAGACACTTTTGTGATGATGTTAGCAATTGGATAAACAAAATAACTCAATCCATGAATACTCATTTCACACACACATCAAATGTCCAATACATGCTAGGCATAGCCTGGACCTTGAGATATAAAGATAAATAAGATAGTGATACAATCTTGGATCAGGATATGTCTTCAAGATAGGGAAAGAAAAGAACTAATTATGCACCCAACCATAAGAATTACCAATTACTCTAAATTTCACAACTTAATAGGAAGTTTTTCCTTATTTTGACTAGATTTTCTAGCTGACAGAATGAAAGATGTTTTCTCTTTCAACATTTCACTGCCAATCAGTAGGTCTGCTGTAGAGCTTAGTGGTTTCATCTTCAATTTCTCATCCTTTTTCCTGTTGAGCTACATGCTTTTCTGTTTTAGTCAAGGGTTCCTGACCAAACATGCAGGGTTTGCCAAAACATGCAGGGAACAGATCACACCCTTAGTATGAGAGAAAGGATTTCTCTTTTATTCTACAGAAACCACAATGCCTAAGCCAGGAGGTTCTTCTAGAATCTGTTTTCTCTTTTTCCTCTCCAGAGGAGGGAGGCAAGAGGAAGGAATCTGGAAAATCTGGTTCTCTCTACTCTAGTGACCACTGGACATGTTTTCTTAGGTAGGTTGTGATACAAAGGAGACTGCAAGAGGTCTTCTCAGTGGCAGGTAAGTTTCCTTGCTCGGCTAGTGAATGTCTCCCTCTTGCACATTCTCAGCTTGTTTCTTCTAGGCAGAATATAGGCTTCCATACCCTGCTACCTATCACCAATTGTGCAGATTTTGAAACTGTCCAGGTCCCATTACCAGAATAGGATAACGTATTTTCCTTAATTGTTTATTTCTTTCCACAATGGGTTTATTCTTCTAAACGACACTTTTGGTGAGGTTGGGATAGGTGTAGTGTTAAAAAGTTCCTGTTGACTTAACACAATATATGACTTGGTCCGGGAGTACTATTAGATTCAAGTGCACAGTGGAGACATTCTGAGTCATTGCTAGAGAAGGATTCATACAGGGCTGTGAAGACCAGGCTGCTGAACAAACAGATAACGCCCACCAGAAATAGTGAATGAGTCTCATGAGCCTGACATGCCTGCTGGGAAGAGCTGGCACCTCAGCGTGTAATTGTTATGAGAGGGGTAACTGCATAAGCCAAATATTTCCTCGTATGCTTAAGTCTTCTGAATTTTTTGGTTTGTTTAAGTGATGAAACTCTAAATACTATACTCTAGCTTACAGTACCACTTATTAGAGTAACTTCTCTTCTGAAGTATCTCGGGACAGGTGGGACAGAGAATGCAAATTGTCCACGTTAAGGGTGTCAAAGAGAAGGAAAGAAATGGAAATGTCTAGAAACAGAAAACTATAGCAAATAGTCTATTACACGAATTCCACTAACTGTGAAAGACAGAGGTAATATTTGGATACAGACACTCCCCAACGTTTTGAGATAAAGACTGAGGATAAGACGTGTTTCTCTGGAGAAGGAGAGCTTCCCTTATCACATCAAGTCATTTTTCTGGCATTGTTGAGAATATGTTTTCCCCTCAAACTCATATTTGAATCTAAGGACTTTTTTTCTGCATTTTTAAGGCATCCTTTTATTTTATTTTATTTTATTTATTTATTTATTTATTTTTGCCAGTCCTGGACTAGAGCTCTACCACTTGAGCCTGAGCATCACTTCCAGCTTCTTTCTATGTATGTGGTACTGAGGAATCGAACCCGGGTCTACGTGCATGCTAGGCAAGCACTCTACCACTAGGCCAATCTCCTGGCCCCTCTAAGGACTTTTCTTGATGGGTATATAAACCTAGTTCTATCAGTAGCCCGCAGATGGTACCTGGGAGATGTCATGTGGTATTGTGGCTTAGGTTTTCTCAAGATGTTTTGGGGGTAAGAGATCTTTTATAAAGTTCAAAATGTTAGTTCTATGGATATTTCTTAGAAAATTGTATTTCACAACTTTTCTATTGCTATGCTACTCATATACTCATAGAAAGAGGATGATGTACATTTCCATAGAATGTAGACCCTATTATATTTTGAGTCGATGATAATGACTTCTGTCAAAACCACTTGGGGACAGCCACTGCAGAACTTTCTTTTTTTTTTTTTTCATACAGCTGAACTTTCAATTCTGAGTTTTCTTCTGATTTCATTTCTGTTCTTTCCACATGTAAAAAATGACATTATTCTTGAGGTGAAGGACTGGGACTTAGTTACATATATATATATATATATTTTTTTTTTTTTTCTGCATGGAGACTCCTATAGTGTTAAGGATATTTCCTGGGCTCTGTGTTTTTAGATTACACTGCCATCTTTGGGACATAGTTGGCCTAACTGGATGCTAACAATTGCTCATGATCTTGATTGCCTACTTGTAGTAGGATTTGGTGACATAGGCAGTTAGTCAAAATATCTGTGAGTGCATGAGATTCAAACAATTTTTTCACAACTCATTTTTACTGGGATCATTATTAATAGCCTTATCTGCCTCCTGTTCATGACAGAACAAAAACTTCATAAGAGATTTTGGATTCACTGTTCTGTTTTGAATATTTCTTTTCCTTTTCATGCATTTTTATTGTTGTTAGAAAGGAGACATACAGAGAGGTACAGTTACATAAGTCAGATAAAGAGCACATTTCTTTTTTATATGTTTTTATTGTAATTAGTAGAAGGGTTACATTATATTCACCAAATAGAGGGTGTATTACTTCACATACATTGATACCCTTTAAGAGCACATTACTTTTGGAATAATGTCATCCCTTCCTTCATTCTCTCCCAGTTTTTCACTCCTGTCTCCACCCAGTTATCTAGTCCATTTTCAATCTAGTGTGTACCACTGCTTCAGTTGTTGACCCTTTATCCTTCCATTTCTGTGCCCCTGTGAGAGTGGGCTGCTGAGCTGCTCTCTACCAGCCTGAAGATGGAGAGTGGCTACTGCGCTGCGATTAAACTGATTCCTAGCTCAGTTCACTGAGTGCCAGTGACTCTATTTTGGGGAGGCTTTGGGCCCTCCATAATGGATGGACTATTACAGAAAACAGTGTGTTTGTACCCTTCCCACAAGTGATTTTATGTCTCCATTACATAGTTTAAACTTCAGTCAAATGCTTAGTTCGAGTTTATTCTTCATTTCTCAGATCTCATTATCTTCAGGTTTTAGTACACTTGCACTTTGCATATATATAATTCTTTTTTATATAATTCTTAGAATTACTGGTGTAGTGAATACAGATTTGAAGAGAGAAATGTCCATGTCAGGATGCGCCACAAAATGGAGCAGGTGGTTATGGAGTGAGCGTCAAAATGACCCTGGACCAAAGGTACTGGGTTAACCCATGGATCTTATCAAATTATAGAATAATGGAATATATATAATTTTTTCTCATTTGAATAATTGAAATAACAGTTCGTGGTACATGCAATTAGAAAGCATTGCAAAATATACAATATTTTAGCCATCCTGAACCCAAACTTCAAAGAACCTAGTTTTCAAGTGACGTTTTGTCTCAACTGGAAAATAACCAAGTCAATAAAACAGACAAAATTAATTATAGTATTAAAACACTGTCCAGAATATCAAGCAATAGATTCAAGGTTTTACACATAAACTAGTTGGTTGTAGACACAGAAAAATGAAGAATTGGCTAAGAATTCTGTCAGATATCACAAATTCTGCTACAGTGTCTTTATAAGGAACAAAAATAATCAAGAAGCATTATAATTTTTCCTCCAAAAGGATTAATCCCTGAAAATAAGTTTATTTCATTTACACCATCTTTCTAGTCATAGTTGCTACAATATAGTTCACATATATTACAAAACACCACCTTACCAGAATATTTTCTTTTGCCAGCATTATGCCTAAAAAAATAGTCTCTCTGTGTATTTCCATTTCATTCATTAAATATAGGTAGTAGTGTTAGGAAAAGAAATGCAACTTGATAATGGAGTTCAATAATTAGTTAATTATTTCTTCATAGGAACTCACAGACCTATTACAGAGTTTTATCTAAGTCTATAATTGAATTAGGAGCTTTTGGTCTGCTTTCTAACCAAGACCAACAGTCAAAACCTAGTAGCTTCTAAGTAAATACTGATGAAAACAAAATTACAGATGTGCCTTTGGAGAGCATCTGGTTGTCAAATAAAAGCTCTATTTTTGGGGTCAATGAAACTGATTAAACAATTTTTGATTTTTATTGACATGATTAGCTAAACTAGGAGAAAAATTCCTGTGAAGAGGAAAATATTACTACTTCTACTAAGTTCTGTTTTTTCTATAGACATGATGCTTTTGTAATTCCAAATTATATAACTGTCAATATTACAGATCAGTTTTTTGTATTAAGCTTTCTCTTGCTTAACATTGTTAGCCTTGTGAAATGGTTTGATGAGAAAATGACTTCTTATATCAAATGATATATGCTTCATATTCCTTTTCAATTTATACAGAACATTCCCCTTTTCCTATGGACATTTTAATAGAAATATGGCTCTAAGGAAAATCATGGCTGAAAAATGTAGATAAAACATTTGCAATTTCCAAGAATAAGAGTGTCTTGGTTTACATGACTGGTTGTCTTTAGGGCTCAAGACCTGTAGGATACATGCAAAATGAAGTATGGGCTATAAGTTGTATAAAAGGATCCACATTATTTGACATCAGAAAGAACTACAAAGGGCTTACCTAATGTGCTCAGCTGTATTGATCCCTCAAAAGCTAGAATCAAAGAGTGATGTTGGACTTAGAATATTTGAATATTAATTGACTGTTAAATATTGTATATCACATAGCTTTGATGGTTATATTGGCAATTATTATGTACAAAGGTCTCCTTATAGAACATTGAGAGTGAATCTCAAAAGCTATTGTGTCTGAAGATCCTTAAAATTTGTGATTTTTATCACTTTTTTTTTGAGCCAAATCAATTCATTTGGAGGCATATCTAGGGTCAAGTAACAATGGGCAAGATTATGTGATAGGATCCAAATCTTCATTCAGCAAGACAATATTTATCTCCTGTATCTGTATCCTTTTATTGTTTTGTTTACATAGTCTCTCCAATTTCTCGTTACTATGTAAATATTCATAAAAGGATATTCATCTGAATTATGATCAATATAATTAACTTCTGCTCGGCATACCTTCTGGTCTTACTTCTGACCTGATTCCTTTTGGTATTTTTTTTCATGTTTAAAAGTCTGTTACTTCAGAGATTAATGTGGGAGGGGAATAGTTACTGAGGGGAGTAATGTATGTTACTGTATCGTGTTACTCTGTGTCGAGACGTTACTGGGGATGTAGAGTCAATGGTTTGGCTTATGTGAATGTCCGGACACATTTGTGTCACTTGAATTTCTGGCCCTACTAAAATACCACTAGTCATCACAGGCCCCATACAACCATCAGCCATGCTAGCGTTGCTCATGTCAGGCAGGCCAGGACTAGACATCACTCTCTCAGCATAGTACACATTATGGGTATTGGCTATCTCCGCAGGCACACAGATATTACCTTGCACATCATAGACAGGCGCCATTACTGTTTCTGTTACGACCACATTGGGGGGAAGCTGAGGATCAAATACAATTGTAGTGGGTTGGATACACGGCTCAGTGGTTGTGTAAGTCTCAGTCACTATGATATCCCCATGAATCACAGGTTCACATGTTGCCATTTCTGCTTGGAATTCAGCCTCAGAGAGAGTCATTCCCGAAGACTCATTGACAAAGTAATTAGGTCCCAGCAAAGGAAGGTCGGTACTAATAGGTATACAGGCCTGCTGGGAAGGAAATGGCTCGATTTCTGTGTCTAAGCAAATCTCAGCAAGAGTCCTAAATTTTGGATCTAATGTTTCCATGTAGCTTTCATCTAAGTCATCCACAATCCAACTGCAGCAGCCAATGGAACCCACTGGAGAGCCTACTCCCTCGTGGTCATAAATGAGCAGGCAGTCATTGGCTGGTCGGCTTTCATCTTCATCTGCATATGCATAAGCTTTCTAAAATGAGAAGAATAATGGGAAATTAGAAGCTTCTTTCCTTAAAGCAACCAATGATGTATAGCACCAAAGATTCAGAGAACTCTAATCTGAAAGTATTTTAAGGATTAAAAAAAAATCTGAAGAGAAATGGATGTTTTTCATGCATTATTAAAATAATAGACATTGTAGGGAGATTGGTATGCATTCCTGAACCCTAGAGTTTGAAGAATTAAGGTGAAGTGAGCAAGTATTATTTTTCATTAAGTGTTTAATTAGTGGCTGTGTTTAAATATTTGGGATTTATGTTTCTTTGATTCTGAGGTGGTCTAGAGAAAAAAAGGAATTGCATTCTGTTATGTTCAAAATACTTATGTAAGAGTCATGTGATCAATTTAGAATGAAGGCATTCTAAACTTCAGAGAGTACTGTCAGAATGTTCATGAAGATTTTTTCTGTCATAAGTTAAAAGAACTGGATGCTCTCTGGAGTGAGGGTTAACCAAAGAAAGGCAATGAGAGATTATTTTCTGTGATGCCAAACATTTTAAATCCAAGCTTTTAAAGTAGAACCTTAGGGGAAAAAAATCTTAGTACAGTGTTTTAAAATAGAATCTTAGGGAGGAGCTCAATATGCAGAAAAGAACAGATGAAAGTAGAATCTTCTTCTGTAAATAAAGGAGTGAGCAGAGACCTCCTGCCTCTCTTCCATTTCCCCCATCTGCTTTAGCCCTTGAAAAGTTCCACTGAAACTTTTTCTTCTTCTTCTTGAGAGTATTGAGGTTTTGAACTCTGAACCTCATTCTTTCTAGAAAAACTCTCTACCAACTTTTTAATGACCCCAGGCTTTTATGGTTTAGTGTTTCTTTTATTTTTTTTCCAGATAAAATTTCATGCTAGGATTATAGTAGTGTATCACTATATAGCTGGACCATTTTTAGAAAAAAGTTTGGTTGATATTTTTTTGTTTGTTTGATTTTGTTTTTGTTGTTTTTCCTGCATTGGCCTCAAACATAATCCTGCCTCTCAAGTAGCTGAGATTTTAGGCACAGATGTGGCTGGCCTGTGGAATATAAATCACTTCCTCTTTTTTATATCATAAATAACAAAAGATTAGGAGAGAATGAAAGGTGAATATTTTGTCTAGAGTGAAACAGTTGTAGAATAAAATCTTAAAATCAATCATCCTTGACATGGCTACATGTCATTTTCTCCTTGGCCTGGTGCTAGACTTTCAGGTCTATAATTGTAAATGAGTCAGTTGGCTTCTTGAAACTAAGAACTCTGCTATTCAATATTTTGGTAATGACTTAGGTAATGGTAATCCCTCTCTACATCACCTTTATAATAATGATAAAAAATTTAAAAAGTAATATTTGGGCACCAGGATCATCTTGTAGATTGGATCACGGGTGAGTGGTGATGCTGAGGTCTAATGGCGAAGGGGACATTGAGCACAATTTCTCAGGGACTGGAAATGGAACCGGTGGCAGTTTCATGTGGGAGCCTCACCTCTGAGAAGTAGCTGTCCAGGAAGGCCAGGTTCAGGCCGGCTGTGTCTTGGTATTCTCGCAGCGTGCCCATGGTGGAACTTCTCTTCCTCAAGGCTCCCGAGGTAGCGCCTGCTGCCACCAGGCCTGCGGCTGTTCCAACACCTGAGTTCAGCTCCACTCCCGACACACCTCCTTCCACTGTGCCTCCTCCGGCGTAGGTGTTGGTGTAGATTTCTGAAAAGACAGGCGTTGTCATTACCGTGCCAGAGAGTCCCATGCTGCTGTAGCATCCCCAACATGCCAGAAACCCACCACCTTATGCCACAGAGAAGGTACTGGAAAGATGGATAAGCAGTCTCAGTCTGTGTATTCAGAATCTTCAAGTTGGCAGATGGGAAAACAAAAAAAGTAACAGATGCAGCCAGCTATCAGACATGGCCTTCTGTGTGTGCAAACCACTGTCTTTGTAGAACTCGGTAGCCAGGAGCTGAGTCTTTGGCGTTGGGGCCTGTGGGGACAGGGGGCCCAGAGTTCTTCCCAAGCCAGGAGCAAGCATGCTGTCAAGAAAAGGTGCATTTGATCTAGCCCTGGGTGCAGAGCTGATTCTCTCAGGAATAGTCAGCCAACCTAAACCTGAAAGGGGGTCAGGCTTCCCATACTAAAAAAAGCAGCACTCCAGAACTGTACAGTCGTTCTGCTTGGTTCAACCATTGCCTAAGGGTTGGACATTTTTCAGTATTGTCTGATGTACACCAGACTCTGAGGACAGTTACAAGATATTGATAATCAATGGTAAGTGTGAACTTAAGAAAAATTCTTCAGTGTATGCATAGAACACCTAGGCTGTGCCTGCTTTCCTTTTAACACCTCAGAACATAAATAATCACTGCAATGGCCTGTAGTCTACACTAGGCACTATTCTAATGCGTGTATTATGACACATGTGTATACACACATACATATAAAAACTAACATCTATAGCAGATTATATATATGCACCTATATAAATAAATTCGATGTACATATTTATTCCTCTCAGTAATATGGTGAAGTACGCTCTTTACTAAATTCTCTATTGAAAAGATATGTTAGGTTTTACTAACCTAGAAAAGTGGCAGAGTTAACGATTCAACTCCAGCATTTTGGTTTCAAGAGTTTTACTTTAAGATTGGAAGATGATGTGGCAACTTTAAATATATCACTTCTCCCTCTGAATATACTGTCTCACAAGGGGACTAACAGATAGGCTACTTTTTTTTTTTTTTAGAAGTGCGTACTTTTATAGAAGATTGGTCTGGCTGAATGGTGTTTCACTGTAAAAGGAAAAACAATTTAGCATCCACTGACCAGAAGAATCAATACGATCCTGGGTATTAGAAGTTGCCATGGGTGGACATACATTTAGCACATCCTGGAATGAAAAAAGGAGGTATTAAAATACATTTATTAGAATTTTACATTTTTATTTGTATCTTTAGATAGTTGTTCATAGGGGTTGCTATTTAACAAAGCAGTTTATGAATACAACATATCTTTTTTTTGGGGGGGTGAGGTCAGTTGTAGGGCTTGAATTTAGGGCCTGGGCACTGTCCTTGAGCTCTTTTGCTTAAGACTAGCGCTCTCCCACTTAGAACCTCAGCACAACTTCTGGGTAATCAGAGTCTCATGGACTTTACCTCCCAGGTTGGCTTGGAACTGCAATCCTCAGATCTCAGCCTTTTGAGTACCAAGGATCACAGGTGTAAGCCACCAACACTTGGCCAATATATAACCCCTTTCAATAATCTCACCCATTCCTCCTCTACCCATACCTTTTTCAGTTTTCTTAATTGTAGAGGGCATACATTCAACTCTTGTGTGCATTCTCTCCCTCTTCTCCTCTTCATTTCTCTACTCCTTTCCTCTTAACCCCACCCTACCCTCTTCAAGTACTTGTTAAATAGTATTTTATTTTGCTGAACTTTGATTTTTTTTCTAAGGAATTACAGTATTTGAGATCTCCCTTGAATCTACCATATTTCAGTTAATACATTTGCATACACTCACACATCACCCACCATGTTTACTTAGAAATTGGCAAGCCAAATCTAGCTTCCATATATATAAGGGAAAACATTGATCTCCTTGGGCCTGACTTACATAACATAATTCTTTTACAAGTCTTTCCATTTTTTATAAATGGTACAAAATCATCCACAAGCAAAATTCCATTGTGTATGTGTACCTCATTTTATTGATCCATTCATCCATTGAGGCATATGTGGGCTGATTCCATATCTTGGTTATTGTGAATAATGCTTCAATAAGCACAACCATGTTTAATGTAGCACAATTCACTAAAATTCATGTATGAGGTAAAATATTTTAAAGTTAAGATCTACTCATTTCTCTTTGGTATAATTTTCAAGCCATGCTAAATTTCTATTTTTATATGTAGACTGTACCTGGAGCAGCATAAATTTACTGTGCACATTTTTATCAGAGTATATTAATTGTACACAGGAAGTTTTTATAACATTTGAATACATGCTCAGTTTCCCTGGTTAGGAATAATGTACTCACCCTGTCTTCTGGATGGGCTCCTTCTATTCTCCAGGGCTGCATGACCCCTTCTCCACCCTCTGGCACAGGGGCAAACCTGGTCCCCAGGCCTTCTGGCTGTCTTCTTTGTTTACAGCAACACATGAGCAGCAAGAGAGGAGACACTGCCCAAGAAAGGGATGAGTTAACACCTATTGCTTAATGTACGAGGTCAGCGAATGAATCATTTTTGTGGTGTTTTAGTTAGAACCAAGAGGTAAGTTAAAAAGTATCACCCCCTCCCCCGAATCAAATGTACTTATCTATGTTGTAATATACATGCACTAAATCACTGAGACTTTGAGACATGGAGAAAGTAGAGAGTGTGAGATCCAGGTTCTTTACTAACAGATTGGGAAAGTCAAATCCAGTCTTCCTTGTAGCCCAAGTTGGTGGCATATTCAGGATTCTAATTCCTTTTTTAAAAAAATCCCTGATTTCTCATCAACATGTGTGTGAATTTGTGTATGTGTACATACACATGCATACATATAGATGTGTATATATGTAAATGTATAGATATAGATATAGATGTACTATCTTTGTGTGTGTCTTCCTGAATGTATAATGATTCAATTTATATTCTAACC
Organism: Megascapheus bottae; assembly: GCF_031878675.1. Lineage (NCBI taxonomy): Eukaryota > Metazoa > Chordata > Mammalia > Rodentia > Geomyidae > Megascapheus > Megascapheus bottae. Next base: position 30,254,812 of record NC_143527.1, read on the forward strand.
TTATAATGGTTCAAGAACAAAGCATGTTCGGTAGAAATTATTCTTTGTAATTTGAACCTCTTCCTAGCTAGGGCAGGTTTCTACCATTCGCAGTCATCTTTGCAATCACAAGGCAGTTATCATCTGAGGTTCTATAAGTGCTATGTTCTGAGTGACAATATTAGACAGGCTCAGAGTGTTAAATGCGTTCCCTTTACGACTGTCATGATTACTAGATAGAACAAGCTGGTTGCCTGAACTTCAAAGTCTTCATTTCCTGAAGACCCAGCCCCAGGTATGTACCTCACACTGGCCCTCAAACTCTCTTTCCACTCCTCTACCTCCTAGGTGGGCTTTGATTCTCCAGGGCTTGGTTCAGTGGTTGTTCAGTTTTTTGGTGCTGGTCAACCTAGGACATCATGGATGCTGAATGTATGCTCTACCAGTGGGTGCTGTCCTCAGCACTTAGCTTATTTTCTGTTCTGGTTTCCATTCTGGATGTCCTCATATACATTGTATTTCCAAGATAATCCTCTGATTTCAGGATGCAGCTCAGACTACTCCTTTCATAAAGATTTTCCCAGTATCTCCTCTTTGAGTTAACTGCTTCTTGAGCTTTGTTCTTAAAACATTTCAATGAAACTTCTGTTATAGGATTTATTATTTGATGCTTTAGTATAGTATACTTAGTGATTCCCATGTTTCCCACCTTTAGTACTGTCATTTCCATACATGACGTAGGGATCACGATCAAATAGACTCTTCCTAGTCTCATCATTTATTTTCAGAGCACATAAAAATTGTGCCAAATTAATTCAGCTCTCCTAGCAAGGCTGGTGATAGTTCTGTTTCAGAGAACAGGACTTAATATAGTACTTACAGAGTAGTAGTAAGAGGCCAAGCACGATCATTCCAATCCCTGAGGGTCCAAGCCTGACATTTGACTCTCCAACTCCATCATCAGTGGTGGACCCAAAGATGTCATCAGTAACCTCATTCACATCCCCAGTGTAGATGCCAGTGGTACTGGAGTGCAGGCACACATTGTTGTCACATACACAGGCAATCAACTGCACCATCTGTGGCAATTCACATGCTCTGTTATAGCTGTCCTTTACCAAGACTGGAATTTGGTACATTCCTGGAGATAAAGGTTGCTGAGCCATAAGGATGGCAAATGTTTCTGAGAAGGAAGGAAGGAAGAAAAAAAAAAGAAAAGAAAGTTGAGGATTCTATAGGTTACCCTTCTTGATAATCAAGACAGTCTTAGAACTTGTTTAGGTCATGTAGCTCCTGGCCCTTTAGCTTACTACTGCTTCCTGCTACATTGTCAGTTTTGGGAAGCAGGAAAGGGACTCTAATGCTTATTTATCAAGCAATAGTACTTGGCATATAATGTAACACTCAACAAATGTTTAATGAATAAAAATATTCTGCTAAAATATTGGAAGACTTTTCTTTAGGATTAGATTTTATGAATTCTTCATAAGAGAGTTCTTTGGATTAAAATGATTGCTTCTTCATTTAAAATTAATTATAACCTGCAAATTCTTTGTGTGGCCAGTGCCTATATATTTTAAAATGGAAACTAATGCTTAAAGCATTCAGTGGATTTCATTTAGCAATCAAAGAAGGGTTTAGAGATGAATACATTTATAACTAAACCACAAATAGTAACTAATTAGTTATAGCATATAATTTATTAGTATAGTTTATTACCTTCAGTGAGATACAAGATAAGCCAGCTGGGTCTATCAAAATCTAACCAGTGTACAAAGTAATAATCAAACAAGACTTCATAGCACATTAAGTTATATACCTCCTCTTTCCCAATAGCAGCTGGTTCTAGACATATCTGTTGAGACTTTTTTTTTGTTGACAAGTCTGTAGTATCATTTTTCACCAATGTCTATTCATAGAATGGTTTTGTAGTCTGGGATATTATATCTAAGGCCTCATGTGAAGAAGCTGTACCATTTGAGCCATGTACCCTTCCCACCCAGGCTTTCTATATGTATTTTGCTTTTGAGATCAGAGTCATGAACTGGCTGCATTAGCATTGTGGTCCTCCTGCCTCTGCCTCTGCCTCTCAAGTGTGTACCACTACATCCAACTAGAACATTTTCCTTACATATTTGTCCAGAGAATCTAGTATCTGAAGGAGAAAAGAATGAGTAGCAATTATTATTTGAATAATTGGAGAACAGGCTATTCAAGTGTATAGGGGACAGTGGCTTAGAGTTGTTTTTACTTAATCAAAATTGTTTTAACAATATAGCTTTTAAAATATGAGAGGGGCTTTATTGAAAAAAATAGAAAACTTGATAGTAAAAACATCTTATTTTCTTCTTAAACTAAATATGTATCAATGACATTTATTATAATTTAGGATTTTCGTATCTGATGAATTTTGTGACTGATGAAGTTTGCGGGTTTCAAAGAGGTGGAGTGAATTCCATGTTATCATGGGCTGCAGAATCTGGGACTTCTCCCTTCCCTGGGAAATCTTCTAATTTGTGCAGGTGAATACAAAACTAAGGAGATACCTTTGTCCAAAGAAGCTTCTCTCATGACATATCATTTTTCTATTATACATTTAACATTTCAGGGAGAACCTGTGCTTTTATTATTATTATATTTTTAAACTCAGTGTCAGGTTTGCTAGTTATAGTCACCTTCTTGGGTCCTCAGCCCCTCCCACTGAGTTTTCCCGGGAACTCCACCCTAAAGGAGGTGGGCCTACCCGCTCCCTCCCACCATCTGGTCCCTCCTCCCAAGCGCCCCTCCCACCTGGCTTCCCATCACTCTCCTACTTAACCCAGAGGAACATAGATGCCATTCTCTGTCCTTTCTCTCTCCCTTTCCCCAGGGGACAACATGGTCCCCTTTACTCTCCTCCTGGTCTTTGTGTGGTCTTATGTGATGGTTTGTTTACAAGGTTATTTTTAGCTAGCAGCAGTTAGCAGACATATATGGGCTTCTTTGGGATTTGTGTTATACTTTGCAGTCCTAGGCATATGTTTTTAAACTTGGCATGATTGGAATTTTAATGTTTGTTCACATTAAGAATATAAACACTCAACACCATAGTTTCACACAACCATCTCTCAGCTATTGAGCATTTGAACTAAAATTTTTATTCTCACAAATAAATCTGAACTATAGCCCTTGATAGAAATAATCAACTCATTGGTTTCTTGTGGTCCTGAGTTATAAGGAAATGTCTAAATGTATCTTAAGATACCTGGATTTCAGAGACATTCATGTGACTTGAGATCAAAATCTTTCAAAATAGGGAAGTTTATTATCTGGAGACTTAGTTAAGGGTTCTGGTTACTTCAACTGAGCAAAGGTTGATTTCCCACCCACTTATAGAGTGTTCATATATAAATTGGTATTTATATATGATTATTATAATGGAAGAAAGGATGAACTATGTGTATATATACATATATAGAGATAGATAGATAGATTCAGTTTTTTAAATTTTATTTTTGTCAGCCATAGGGCTTGAACTAAGAGCCTGTGCACTATCCTTGAGCTTTTTCACTCAAGATTAGTATTCTACCACTTTGAACTACAGCTCCAGTACTAGTTTGTGAGTGGTTAATCAGGAATAAGAATCTCATTTTACGGGCGGTGGGAGGGGGTTAGAAAGGTGGCTCAATGGTAGAGTGCTCTCACCTCACGTGCATGAAGCCCTGGATTAGATTCCCCAGTACCACATTCACAGAAAAAAAACAGAAGGGGCCCTGTGGCTCAAGTGGTAGAGTGCTAGTCTTGAGCACAAAGAGGCTGGGACAGTGTCCATTCCCTGAGTTCAAGTCCCATGATTGGCAAAAAAAAAAAAAGTAAAAAGAACAGTACTTGGATTACAGGGATGAGTCACTGGCCCCCAGCTGGATAAAATATTTTGGCTGTTATTTCAGCCTAATATTTTTCAAAACAAACTTTGTGCATGCAAAGTCATATAGCAAGAAATGTGTAAAAGGTTATAAAATATAGTTTGGCATTTTGTATATAAAGTATAGTTCAATAACTTTATGACTTACTAATACAATTTGTTGTTGGGCTTACATTATGAGTATGTTTTCATTCCACTTACCATTTATTGTCTGGATAGTCCACATGTTAGCTACTTCTGGTGACTGGTCAACAACACAAAAGGTAAAAGGGGCTCCAAAAGAATGGTCACTAACATGGATAAAGACTGGCTCAAAATCAGTGCAGATTGTTCTTTCATAATGAATGACTGGACAGTAATCATTGGCATCAGGAACCTCAATACATATGGTACCTGTAGCTGTTCTTCCAGAACCATCTGAAAAGTAAAGCATCGTGGGTGTTGAGGTAAAGGGAGTCAGGGAAAAAGAAAATTCTTGCTCATCTCACATGAGGATGCCATAATATAGAATGAACTTATGAAACACGACAGCTTTTTGCCTACTTTAATGACTGGTAGCCTACTTTGATGACTCTTGCTTTTGTGCATGTTTTTCCAGTTATAGTGACAGCTTCTTAACCATTTTTTCATGTTCAAGCCTCTTCCATATTGGATTCATTCTTCCTTAAACCTAATCTTTATTTCAAATATTCGAATTCCTAAGTATCCTGAAATGGAAAACTAAATGTTTCCCTTTCAAGAAGGTCCACTGCTTTCTATTCTATTTATTGTTCCAATAGATTACATGCCAGTGCAACAGATAGCCTTCCATTCAGCAGACTGACTGGCTCTGTTTGTGGAAGTGGTTTTACTAGAAGTTAAACAGTTGTACGCATAATTTTGTTTTTATTGTTGATTTAAATATATTTCATTTTTCACTTTAAAACCCGGAAAGAGGAAATTAAAGCAGAACTGAGGAAATGGAAAAACCTCCCATGCTCCTGGATTGGAAGAATTAACATTGTGAAAATGGCAATCTTGCCAAGGGCTATCTATAAATTCAATGCAATACCCATCAATATCCCAATGTCATTCTTTAAAGAAATAGAAGAGCCAATCCAAAATTTCATATGGAATAAAAAAAGACACTGTATAGCAAAAGCAATTCTTAGCAGTAAGAACAGCGCAGGAGGAATTTCAATACCAAACTTTAGACTCTATTACAGAGCTATAGTGACCAAAACAGCTTGGTATTGGCACAAGAACAGGCCTGAAGACCAACAGAATAGAACTGAGGACCCAGATATTAACCCACAGACCTATTGCAACCGGTTCTTTGATAAGGGAGCCAAAAAAAAAAAAAAACAGAATGGAAGAAAGATAGCCTCTTCAACAAGTGGTGCTGGCAGAACTGGTTAAGCACATGCAGAAAACTAAAGTTGGATCCTTCTTTGTTACCCTGCACCAGGATTACTCCAAATGGATCAAAGACCTCGAGGTAAAAGCAGATACACTGAAAACTTTACAAGAAAGAATAGCAGATACACTAGGTCTCCTTGGCACACGTCAAAACTTTTTAATAAAGACCAAAAAACACAACAAATCAGAGAAAGTCTGGATAAGTGGGACTGCATTAAACTGCAGAACTTTTGTATGGCAAAGGACATAGCTAGTAAATTAATTAGGAAGCCTACAGAGTGGGAGAAGATCTTCACCAACCATACAACGGACAAAGGCCTCATATCTAAAATATATGAACAACTCAAAAAATTGAATCACTCCAAAACTAATCTCCAAAGTAACAAACATCCCATTAAAAAATGGGCCAAAGACTTAAAGAGAGTCTTCTCTGAAGAAGAAACAAAAATGGCCTATAGACACATGAAGAAATGCTCAACATATCTGGTCATAAAAGAAATGCAAATCAAAACAATGCTAAGATTCCACCTCACTCCAGTTAGAATGGCCAGGATCAGGAAAATGAATAATAACAGATGCTGGAGGGGGTGTGGCCAGGAGGGATCACTACTACACTGTTGATGGGAGGGCAAACTCGTTCAACCACTATGGAAAGCAGTGTGGCAGTGCCTCAAAAGGCTAAACATAGAACTCCCCTATGACCCAGCAATTCCACTACTTGGCATTTACCCAACCATCCAGAAACAAGGACATACTAAATCCACTAGCACAACAATGTTCACTGCAGCACTATTTACCATCGCAAAGATAAGGAACCAACCTAGATGTCCCTCAGTTGATGAGTGGATCAAGAAGTTGTGGTATTTGTACACAATGGATTTCTATGCTGCTTTCAGAAAGAATGACATCGCCCCATTTGTAAGGAAATAGAAACACTTGGAAAATACCATATTAAGTGAAGTAAGCCAGACACAGAGGAACATAGGTTCAATGGTTTCCCTCATTTCCCATAATCAGTAGAAACCTTGGGCTCTCCTAGCAGAGATTTACAATAGAACAAAACCTAGATACATAAGGTGATATAGTATGATGCTAAATGAAAGGACCTCCCGGATATAGAAACAAAAGCCATATAATGAGTGATTGTTGACCTTAATGTACTATGTTATCTCTCATTTCATTTGCTCTCCCTTGGCTATCTCATATTGTTATAATATTTCACCTTGTTTTCTGATATATTGTATATATGTATATTTGGTTATTTGAAATTGGATAATGAAGGGGTGAAAACAAGATGAGGGCTGGGAGTGAGGGGAAGGAAATGGGGACCAAGACATGTGAAAGGGTATCAATGTATGTGAAGTAATGCACCCTCTATCTGGTGAATATAATGTAAGCCTTCTATAAATTATAATAAAATATATGGAAAAATATATTTCATTTTTCTTTGAAATGGTTTGAAAATGTATAAACCTACTTGATATATATATATATATATATATATAACCATTAACTTATTTGAAACATTGTTGGCTAGTAAAATGTATTTAAAAAGTAGAAATAAGGGTAGAGTTTAGTCTACTTTCCTATTCTATGATCTGTTTTAGTGAATGAATTTTTTTTATTTTTTATTGTTACTATAAAGTATTGTACAGAGAGACTAAGTCAGGTAAGTAGTACATCTCTTTTTGCACAATTTCATCCCTTCCCTTGCTCTCTCCCTGTTTTGGTCTTCCAGTCTCACCCACATTTTTTGGTTTTTATCCAGTGAAGAAGGAATAACTTTCTCATTTGTAAAATATACTGTCCTGTCTAGGGTACTTCATTCTTGTGCTGGGTGCCTGCAGTTCACACCTGAAATCCTAGCTACTCAGAAGGCTGAGATCTGATGATTTGAAGATCATGGTTCAAAGCCAGTTTGGGTAGGAAAATCTAGGAGATGCTTATCTCCATTGAATTAGAAATAAGCTGGACAGGGAGCACTGGCTCAGGTGTTAGAATATAGCTAAGTGAAAAAGCTAAGGGACAGTGCCCAGGCCTGAGTTCAGTCCCCAGTACCAGCACCAAAACAAAGAAATAAAAAACAAACAAAAAAACCTTTTAAATGACTAAGTGGTGGAGTAACTGAGTTAATCAAATAATAATTAACCAAGAGCCTGTTCATATTCCACATAATTTTGTACAATCTGTTCTTATATCTGAGGTACCTAATCACTCAGTCTCTCATTAGAGAGACAGCACATTATTTTATAGAATGAATTATTTTTATTCTCTGTCTTTTCTAGCTTTCTGGTGGCCTTGGGAGATGGCAATCAAGCTCAAGAGTTTGGTTATAGGGTTTGCCTCTGCCTCTTCACGTGAATGAAACTGAACCATCTGGAGATCTCTGTGCATAAATTTGAACCTCGCATTTAGTTTTCTCCTAGCATGGTGTGTGTGTGTGTGTGTGTGTGTGTGTGTGTGTGTGTGTGTGTGTGTGGTGTGTCCCCTTACACGCATGTGAATATGCTAGTCCAAGGGCTTGAACTCTGGGTGTGGGCCCTATCCCTGAGCTTTTGTGTTCAAGGCTAGCATTCTACCACTTGAGCCATAGATCCACTTCTGACTTTTGGGAAATTTATTGAGATAAGACTAACAGATTTTTCCTGCCTGGGCTGTCCTCTAACCTTAATCCTCAGATCTCAGCCTTCTGAGTGGCATGAACTGTACAGGTATTACCCACCAGGGCCTGGGTCCTAGTACATTTTTATTCTATTCTCTTCTTTCACATGAAGTGATTATAGGATGTGACCAGAATGATTAGAATTCATTTTGGAAGCAGTCCCTCTAGGATGCCAATAATAAATATCTCATATAACTTACCCAACTGTTGAAAACAAACCTCAAGGAGAACACTAGATTGTATAGACATTAATATCTTGGACTTTACCATGATTTTTTTTGATTCTTATTCTTCTCACTTATCTCCGTTTGTCTACTATGAAAGTCACATATAAACCTAATGCTAACGTGCCATATCTATTTTATAGAAGGCATTTATTTGGCACAGTTTAACTTTCTTCTTTTCCGGGTACTGAACTTTCTCCCTTATTTTATTCTATAGAAGATGTCTAGGGCTGGGAGTTTGGCCTAGTGGTTAAAGTGCTTGCCTAGCATGCATGAAGACGCGGGTTCGATTCCTCGGTACCACATACATAGAAAAAAGCCGGAAGTGGTGCTGAGGCTCAAGTGGTAGAGCTCTAGCCTTGAGAAAGTCCAAGGACAGTGCTCAGGCCCTGAGCTCAAGCCCAGGACTGGAAAAAAAAAAAAAAGAAGATAGTTGTCTAGACATTGGTCTGAAGAATTACTATTGATAAATAAATGAACTCCTCTTGCTACTTAGCATGAAGAATGTGTCATAGATTTTTTTATGGAGAAGTGACTCAGTTACAAATTAATTTGTGTAACTATGCTTACAGGCTTTTAATTTGAATTGAATCTTATATTTGAAATGACCCTTTGTTCCTTAGTCCAGAGCATCATAGTATAGACAACCTGTCTAAGTAAGTAGTGATTGTACAAGTTTCTCATTGTAGCTCAGTTTTGGTGATTCTAAAATAACTATATTCTTATTAACATTTATATTTTGTATACAAGTCAGAGTCCTGAGATTAGGTAAATATTTCTAACATACTCTACTAATACTTGTAGTTACATTTAACAGATGAGGTCTTAGACAGAAACTGAATTTTACTTACATGCATTTTAACTTTTAGGCTTTATGCCTAAATAAATTAAGGTGGAAGTATAAATTATGATCATAAATGTTATTATATTCAGTTCTTTATATACTTAAAACTTAGTATGAATCTTGATGACACCACACATGATACATTTTGAGTCACTCAAATATTGATATTAAGATAGTAATATCTTAATATTTAATAAAATATTTGATCTGTAATATTGAAAATAATTTTCTTACCATCTATAGCCAGGATCTCTGCCGCATACATTCCATTGGTGATATATTTTGACTTCTTGTCAAATTCCTTAGAAAACTGTATCTCACCAGTTCTTGAATCGACTTTTAACCAGTTGCTTGCATCATGTCCTATAATATACCTGTTTTTAAATAAATAAGTTCATCATTATGCCTCTATGAAAACTGTTACTTTTTAATCACAGAAGAGCTGTGATGCAGTAAGCTTATATACTGTGTTGATATGATTTATGGTGCCTATTGTCCTGATTTAGAGAATGTATACATTTGTGTGTAAATATAAATTCAATGTTAAAATATTAATAAAGAGAATCATAACAAAATTTCATACCAATTATACTATTTAGCCATAATACCAAATCACATCAGATATTTTTAATTTTTTTTTTTTTTTGCCAGTCCTGGGCTTGAGCTCAGTCAGGGCCTGAGCACTGTCCTTGGACTTTCTCAAGGCTAGACCTCTACCACTTGAGCCTCAGCACCACTTCTGGCTTTTTTTTATATATGTGGTATCAAGGAATCGAACCCGGGTCTTCGTGCATGCTAGGCAAGCACTTTAACCACTAGGCCAAACTCCCAGCCCAGATATTTTTAATTTTATAAATGAAATACTGTCTATTCATTTTTACATGTGACATACTTAGTATGTTTGATATAGATTTTAGGGCATAACTATTTTGAAATAGTTTGCTGTTTGGCCTAGTAAATGGCTCATAATATATTTATCCTTTCTTTGTATTTCCTGTCTGAATATTGTTGTAATGAATTTCAAGTACTTGACTTAATTGGAAGATTTGATTTTCTGTATCACACATGATTTCAAAGTTCAGTTCATTTATATCCCTTCCTTTATATTTTCAACTTATAGTTAAATCATTAAAACTGTTAAGATGGAAGTACTTAATGAATCAATAGATCTTGTTTACTACAAAAATACTGGAAAAAAGAAAAATATTGGGAAATACAAGATATAATATAGATAAGGCACACGTATTTCACTATAATTATTTCTCAAATATTTTACTTACTTTTAATTTATTTTTATAGTCTATGTACCTAATACTTCTCATAGCCATTTTTGTATCACTTTTGTTGTGGCTCTTCTTGCACTTGTCATGTTTCAAAAACACCTGCACTTAGCTTTCGCCATTGCTTTAGCCTCTTTGTTTAAACATAGGGTAGGAATTAGTTTCAAAGTCAAAGACAACCACAGGTATTAAGAAAACAAACAGTTAACTCATTTTTAATTGTGTACTATTGTCCACAATTTGGTGTAATCAGGTCTAGTCTAGGGTATTATATCTGAGCACAGAAGATCCAAGAGATTATTGGAATAACTTAGGTGGCTCTTGGACTTGGCAAGAGAATTACTCTTATAATCAGTTGGATTCCTTGTAGCTCCGAACCACAGTTAAAAATCCTCCCAACCCCCCCTGAAATGCCATAATCTGCTCAAATACTCAAACAAAAGCAAAACAAACTTTCCAAAGTATTACAACATACTTCAGCACAGACTGAAGTGGGCAGAACCATGTCATGCTATCACAAAGAGTATTTTCAGTACCTGACATTAGTTGCAGGATTTCCTGTGTCCAGATCTATGGCTGTGTACGTGCCAAGCACATAATTCAATGAGGAATCTCCCCTTACTCCGTCTCGTACACTAAAAGTCATGGGGTTTGGGCGAAATGTTGGTCCTTCTCTCACATTAACAATCTGAATTCTCACAGGGGTTGAGTGCATCCGGAATTGAGAAGCAACTGAGTGATGGAACTCGGCTTGGTTTTTAACTCCAATACCAAGATGAATATTGGGCATCTCTTCATAATCCAGCATCTGAAATGATAGTAAAGCAAGCAATAATATAATCTCCTTTTTATAAAATAGGAAGCATTATAAACACACACACACACAGACACACACACACATGAATAAAATCTGATAGTTATACAACTCACATTTCAAATTGAAATTTTAGTTACTACTGTATTGGGTACATTACACATAGGACTTTCTTTATCTTTTGACATGACCAAGTTTGCAGGTCATTCAATTCTGCAACTTTGTTGCTTTTTGTTTGCTGCTTATTACAATTCTGGCAACAAAGCCAAAGGCTTCACACATGTTAGACAAGTGAGCCACTGGTTTACATTTCTAGTCCTGTGACTTCAAATTGGAAACACAGTTTGAAGTTTTGAATTTCTTATATAAAAGCTATAAAATGTAGGATAATATTGCCTCCTAAATTAATTTTTTAATATTACAGATCTAAATTAATTTTCATGAAAAATAAAAAGCAAATTTAGCAGCTGAGGATGGTGGCACATGTATAATTTCAGCCAGTCCTGAAGTGAAGAAAGGAGAATTCTAAGTTTGAGGCTAGCCCAGATACAAGTAACAGCAAGATTCTTTCTCAAAATTCAAATAAACAGAAGGGCTGAGAAAATTGCTTAAGTGGAAAAGCATTTGCCTAGCATGCACAAAGCCATGGATGTAATGCTTCTCTCTCTCTCTCTCTCTCTCTCTCTCTTTCTCTCACATATACACACACACACACACACACACATATACACACACCACAAATCAACAAAAATCATGCATAATGAAATAAAAAAATGTTCAGAATCGTTTGATGAATAAATAGGGCTCATATTCTTTATAGAAGTCCTATCAGAGAATATTTTAAAAATCTTAACAGTAGAATAAAGGAGCCAATATATAAATATATAATGTAACTAAACATGTAATTATGTTTTATAGAAATGATGCAAGCAATTATATAGGATTGGTGATTATTAAAGTCTGTTCCACACTATAATTTCATTGCACTAGGTCTGATAGAGAAGACTCCTTTACAAAGTACATTCAAAAAAGGAAATACCACACCCTGAGAAAAAGTCACTTTTGAACTGGGTTTCTTGGATTAAAGATGAATAGAACCTTTTGATCCAGAGTGCTTGATGTGGACATGAAAGGTCACCAGTGAAAAGCTGTTGTCATAAAGGGCACAGGGACTCTGTCTGTCTAGAAGTAGATTAGCAGTTAAGGAAAGCATCTTTTGCAACACATCTGCCAATAACTGAAATCAAGATGTCTGTACCTTTAGGGAAATTTTACATGATGAGTGTTTTTTTTTTAGTCAGTTGTGGGGCCTTGAGCTCTTTTTTTTTATGCAGTAAATAAGTTTTATTTACAACACAGATCTTTTATGCAATTAGCACAATGCAAAGGTATTTGGGGGAGAGGTGGAGGGTCAGAGAAATACTGCCCCAATGGATGTGCTAAAAGCTATCACTAAAAACCAAGTGAAACAACAACGGTATATCCTAAAGCTTTAACTTATTATTTTTCTTTTGGTGGATGTGTGCCTATGCGAGTGTGTTCACATAAATGTGTATGTGCAGATGCTGGGAATTGAATTCAGGACCTTGGTACTGTCCCTTAGCTTTTTTTGCTCAAGGCTGGTACTTTACCTTTTGAGCTATAGCTTCATTTCCAGCTTTTTTTTTTTTTTTTGGTCTGCTGGAGACAAGAATATCAGACTTTCCTGCCCAGCTGTCCTTGAGCTCTTAAGCCACAGCCCCACTTCTGGTTTGCTAGTAGTTAATTGGAGATAAGAGTCTCATGAACTTTAGTGCCTGGGCTGGCTTTGAACTACGATTCTCAGATCTCAGCTTCCTGAATAGCTAGTGGTACATGTGTGAGTCACTGTGCCTGGCTTATAGTAGATACTTACTCAGAGTCAAATATCTGAACAGAGCTAAGAGAAATGCTTGCCCAAAATCACTTGTTGCATTGTGTAAAGATGTCCCAGCATGTTTCACTTAAATTTTAGCAACATTTAGGATTCTGATAGCCATGATGTAGCTATTCAAAGATGCTACCATAATAACCAGTCTGTACTGTCTGTAATAATGCAGTCCACACGGTAAACCAGTGTCCATGATTCTTAACACAGAGCTAAATAGGAATTATGTACTCAAAGAAGAGTTTTCCATTGGAAGAGGTTTTAATTCTACTTTTCAATCTCTGGACTTCTACACTATTCTTACATTGAGAACCTATATTTCAATTGAGAAATCCCTTGGGTTTTTCTTATATGTACATGTAGATACGATTTCTTTTTGTAAAAAGAGTTCTCGATGAAGTAGAATAAGATGAAAATTGCTCATGTGTGTTTAAAGTTATGTCAATCATAGAAATTCACAGAATATAGAACACTGATTTAGGGTCAATCCTCTCTCTATCAGGGAACATGACGGAAGCCAGGAAAGGCAGAAGGAGATTGAATTCATTCTTTTCAAGCAGAACCTCTGGTAGCAAGAGCACAAGTTGTCTGTGATTGGGTTTTACAAAAAGAAGGACAAATCACCTGGATGGAGAGGTTGAAATATTAGTCTCTGTGGGTTGAGGAATGACTGAATAAAAACCAGTTAACAAGGGTATACGGGTGGAACTTACGGAGGTGACCTGGGATCAGACTTAAGAAGATGAACCTTCTGAAAAGAAATTAGGCTTTGGTAGGTTTTTTTGTTATCATAAATTGTGATATGGAAGCTAAACTGATAGATTTCCACATCAAGGGTATTTTTCTGTTTGTCTAATTTTGATATAACAGTGCTAATATGGGAAAACACAAATTTACTTCAGAACTAGGTATGGAAGGAGGTAGGATCAACATCCAAAAGGAGTAGGGAGGTGGTGGCAGTTACTTCTATGGCAAGACACTTATCCGATTTCCAACAAAAATGAATACTTCTTTCTTTACAAGAAGGAATAATTCCTGGTAGAAATGTATATTGAAGAGACCCAGCATTGCACACACAGCTGGGGGGCTGTGAACAGATTGAGAGAGGAAAAATCTGAGGCACTCACTCTTTATGATCTTTGTTTTCCTGGGCCCCGATTGCTTGAAAGTGGCAATTAAATACAGTTTGGGGATGGGCGAGGTCAGGTTGAACCTTGGCCTTTGTCATTTACCATCTAAGTGACTGAAATCAGCTCAGTTTGTCTTTTTGGCTGCTTCATTTTCTGCTAATAGGAAATAGCTGTATTTATTCCTCAGCGTTGTGAGGATTAAATACGCAAGGCCTTCATTCATATACTACAGCAGTTGGTACTTACTACCATGATTTTTAAATAAAGGTTAAAGTTTTACCCTTTCATTATTGATGCTAGAAATCCTAGCTAGGTGGTCTCACTTCAACCTTGTATCCTAATGAAATATTTTCAGGTGAATCTAGTCCAGACAAGTCCTGCCTTCTCTTATCCCATTCACACATCTGTATTTTACTCACATGAAAATTATGTTTTATGTAGTAACAACTGTACTCTTACTTATGTTGCTAAGGCATGTGTGTCATCTAGTTTTGGGGTGCTTTCCTTCTTTTCGCATGCAGACATGAAGCATTTTAAGAACACAATTGTCTTACTTTTCTTGGTCATAAGTACTGTGTTGGTAGACTGGCTAGTTTGGATCCACACAGTGGCTTCCATAGGATACTTGCACAGGATACTTGCATAGGATACAAGCATCATTTGTAGTCAGAGAAGCCAGTATCTGTTTATAACAGTAACTTCAAACTTCTTTGAAAGAAAATATTGCAGTTTGCACATTGTACCTTGACGACTTTCAGGATGCCTTCATTGGTTTGTGGGTCTGTTTGGATATCAAACCAGTTTCCATCATTCCCAGAGAGAATTACGTATTTAGCCAGCCAATTATCAGTGCCTTCTTCATCAAGATCAATTGCTTGTAATCTTATCAGTTCTGAACTCAGACAATTCTCTTCGATGCTTGCTGAGTACTGAAATGACATACCATCAGTTTTATAGCCTCGACATGAGTCGCTGATTAGGTATTTATGAATATATAATCATCTTCTGAAATATGATACATAAATGGCATTTATTTCTGCATCATTAATTAACACATAGCATATGTCCAATCAAAACAAGAATTAAATACTTATAATAAATCTGATTTCTATGTTATGTCCCACGTGAAATCAACATGTGGCTATAATTTGTCACATTATTTTCCCTGCTTATTTTTAATTCATTTCTAATTTATTTATTTTTTTCTGATGAGAGATCAGATTTTTTTCTAGTAAGGACTAGATAGTAACTATATTAATGATATTGTGGGCTGAAAAATCTCCATTTTGGAGCTTATCTCTTTGCCATTGCAGCAGGAAGTGGCCATAGATATTTACAGAAAGGACAATCATTAAGGTATGTTTTAAAGCAAGTGGCAAAGCATATTTGCCTCACTATTTTGGATTTTATGTTTCTTTTCAACTAAAAATGTAGAAGTTGACACAAATTCTGGTAGATACGATCCCTCATTTACAAATATACCACTATGTTGGGTTATTCCCAGAATGACATCAACAAATTCCCATCGCTATGACTATAGAATATGTGGAGCAGACCTTGTTTATACAAAGAAGGTTTGTTTGAAGTAGCAAGTCAAAGATGAACATATGATAACTGCATTATTATACAAAAGAAATTCTATGTGTATGTGTGAGATAGGCGTACAAGCTAACAGGAAGAAAATAGTTACTGGCACTTATAGAAAAATGGTCATAAGAATAACAACTTACTGAAGTCTTCTCTAGGATGGGGAAATTATCGTTGACATCGAGAACCTTGATTCTGCAGTCACATTCGGCAGATAGCCCATCTGTGGCTCCATCCCGATCAGAGCCCCTCACGAGTAGGTTGTACATGCTGTGTTGCTTCACGAAGATGAAAAGGAACCACGAGAGTTAGGCCTGCCCCTGAATACAACCCAGCACATCCACAATGCCAGTAGTTGTCTTTTTTCTTTTACAGTGACAGCAAGTAGAATCTGTCATTTCATTTTCATTAAACATAATCGCACTGTCCTTCTTTTCCTTTACATTGGTGTAAGGCCACACATGCGTCATTTTATCTTTGTTTCCCCAAATTTGAATTCTTTCAGTTTACTTAACATTCCCTCCTGAAAAGCCTTACCTCTCTGTCGAGGAAACTGGACATGGTCCGGACTTCTCCGGTGTATCTGTTCACCATGAACATGGGTGTCCCTGTGGGCTCCTGAGCAATGATCTTGTAGGCGATTTTAGAATTCAGGTGATTGTCTTCATCTGCATCTGTAGCGCTCAGCTTCACTACCAGCGCGTCTAGCAATGGAGGTGGGGAGTGGTGGTTGGGAATAAGCAAGAATTAGTCCACCCAATTAGACACGTCTAGGCAAAGTAAACATTTCATTGGACATGAAAGG
This sequence comes from Megascapheus bottae, assembly GCF_031878675.1. NCBI lineage: Eukaryota > Metazoa > Chordata > Mammalia > Rodentia > Geomyidae > Megascapheus > Megascapheus bottae. The sequence goes on from NC_143527.1 coordinate 30,271,345, forward strand.
GCGATGGACATTCTCTTGAATTCTTTGCTTTGGAAGGATGTACCATAACCCATGGCTATAGCAATGTGAACAAAAATAATGGAAGTTTGCACCTAGTAAACTCTCTACCTTTTTTGTAAAAAAATTAAATACATGTATTTCTTAAGGTGGAGGTCTTAGTTTATAGAAAATTTCAGTAGACTATCACATTGCTGGAGAAAATGATGGTATAAGACTTGTCTTTGCCATTGTCTTGAGAAATTATTACTATTACTATTATTATTATTATTATTTTAACATGTCTAATTAAGAAAGACAGCAGTTTAATTCATTCAACCTTGCAAATGTTTATTGGACATCTATGTTTTCAATTATCTCTCACTCAGAAAGTAGAGAATGACTACTGCTTGCCCTGGGTAAAAATGGCACTTTATCAAATAGTGAAAGCATGGAATTGAAGAAAAGATTTGAGTTGGAAGATCCTATGTGTTATTTTACTTTTCCAGTAGACCCTTTCTTGAAAAATCCTACACCAGAAAAGAGAACTTCTTCAACAGCTTATGAAGGTGGGCCCTGACTCTGGCTGTTTCTTCTCGAACTGCACTCAGTGGATGAAGGAAGCTTTAACAAAGTGCTAATCAGCAATTGAGCAGTCTTGGCTGTGGGTGTCACCTTCTCTTCCTTCTAGACTGAGTGAATGAAGCCTGTTAGCAAGAAAGCAAAGTTGCTCTGTCTGTTTTGTTCTCTTAGACAAAATCCCCTTTGTGGTCTTGCTATGTCCTCTACCCTCCAGGTTAAAAAAATATTCTGTATTGTGCCTGGGAATTTGGCCTAGCGAGAGTGCTTGCCTAGCATGCAAAAAGATCAGGGTTCAATTCCTTGGTACCACATACCTAGAAAAAAGCTGGAAGTGGTGCTGTGGTAGAGCTCTAGCCTTGAGAAAGTCCAAGGACAGTTTTCAGGCCCTAAGTTCAAGCCCCAGGACTGGCAAAAAAAAATCTGTATTGATCTACCGTTCTTCTGAATTTTTTTCCTAATCTTACCTCACAAATGTACTTGGAAACAGACAGAGAGTTGAAAGGGAATGGGAGGATTGGAGGAAAACAGGCAGAGAGGAGAGAGGAAAGTAGCAACATCAGAAAAACCTAAGAGTAGGAAGAGTATTTCCTTCTCAGCAGAATGAACAGGAAAGGAGCAAGCACGAGGGCATTAGACCTGGGCATGGACAAAGCATGCTAGAAGTAAAAGAAGGGGATGGCATGATGCCACTGGCTACAATGTGGTGACGGACAATGGCTCTCAGTGAATGGCCCGATGGGCACAATCCCACAGATGCTACCCTGACTCTGCCTAGTGGGGCTCAGCCATGAATTGTGACAAACAGGCCAGAAGAGAGCCTGTTTTAAACAATCACAGTTTCTTCCTCAGTATACTCATTGGAATCAAGTTAGCCCGTAGTCCATTAGTCTCTGACGAAGAGACGGAGCACAATCTCAACTGCAAATATAGGAATCACCTGAAGGTAATAGGATATTTACCATTTTAGGATGTGAGTTTTCTATCTGAATGAAAGAAAGTATCATGAGTAAAAGGTTTACTCAAGTTTGATTTTTTATGATATATAAATGCTCTGCATTTCAGTCTTCTGGAGTGTTTGAGTAAAAGAAGTAAGGGCAGTGTAATGAAGGGAAGTGCAGTTCTACGTACTGGCCTCGCTGTTCTCTTCAATGTTGGCTGTGTACACATTTTGTGTAAATACTGGGGGATTGTCATTTACATCCATAACTTTGACTCTGAGCTCAAGCGGCCTCTCTAAATCTTCACCCCGTGCATTCAGAGCCCGACAATAGATCTGTGGAAAATCAGAAGGAAACATTTTTTTCCATCAAAGGAAATTAACCATTTTTAAAACGTATTTGAGGAAATATGCAAGAAACAACATTTTTATTGACTTCAAACTATTTGATTTTTCTCATCCTTTCAACCCATATGTTTTATAAAAGGTAAACAGAAGCTGGGCATTAATGACGCATGCCTGTAATCCCAGCTACTCAGGCAGTTGAGATCTGAGGATCACATTAGAAGCCAGCTCCGGGAGGAAAGTCCTTGAAACTCTTATGGCCAACTAGTCACCAGAAAACTGAAAGTGGAACTATTGCTCAAAGTGGTAGCGTGCTACCCTTGAGCAAAATTGCTCAGGGACAGTGTCCAGGACCCAAGTTCAAGCCCTACAACCCACAAATAAAAAGGATAAGCCATATTTCTATTACAATCTTTTGTACATTTTTAGGGGTCTCCTCTTGACATTTTGATACATGCATATAATATACTATGATATGATTTTTCAAAAAGAAAAGGCAGAAGAATAAATCAAAACACACTACTATGACTTACCAGAAAAAGTGGAGTTATCTCTCTGTCCACCACTGAAGTGATATTTATTTCCCCCGTCCGAGGATTAATAGTGAACACTCCATAAGGCGGTCGGTCAATTCCTGCTCCAGAGATTCGATATGTAATCTTCTGATTTACTTCACAGTCTGAGCGAATCTATAAGCAAAATGATTAAGACTGTGATCCAGTGTAGAGCAGAACATGATCCTAAGAGTTCAACAGAATGATAGGAGCCTAGGAACTACAGCAGATAGGCTGAGATTTAAAACACATCATGACTCAGTCCTGCATGACCTTGGAAGCTTTGACCTCCAAGAACTAGCTTATGGTAGGGAAGATTTTGGTTGAGAGGTTTGGTATGGGATTGTATGAAGTAGGACATATATAACTCCAGTCAATATGAGTCTGTCAGTACACATGCACATTTGTTGCTAGGTGTGTTATTATTAGCCAATATATTATTTGATTTCCTGATTTTATTTGCATATAGAGTCTGACAGAAGTAAGTATCAGTAGTGTCTTTAAAAAATTGTGTTCTAAGCCAAGTGCCAGTGGCTCATGCTTAGTGAGTTCTGTCCCCAGGACTGTCAAAAAAAAAAAAAGCCCTCAGGGACTGCACCCAGGTCCTGAGTTCAAGCCCCATGATTGACAAGAAATAAAAAATTACAAAGTTAAAAAAGAGTTCCATTTAGACTTGAGTTTGAGAATTTGTCAAATGGTAGCTAAGTTTAAAAAATAGAAACATCCCAACATTAAAAAAAAAAGAAATTGGCTCAGGTAGGAAAGAGAGTTTTCAGCACTCTAATTAATAACCCAAAGATCTGAAAGTAAAGATATTGCAATTTGTACAATAAAAAATACATAAGTAAATACAGAGGTGGCAAACGTTTTAAAAATTAAAATGTACAGAATCATTCTTCTATTATATATATTTTACAAATTATTTTACAGCTAATATTCTGTATTGGATTTTGCTTTAGAAGTTTACTAATTATTGCTTATAAATTTAAATTGTTATAGTTTGAAGTATTACCTGTACACTGAAGATGAGAACATGTGATAAAATATTAAGATTAGTTACCCAATCATTGCAATCAAAATCAGCTGGAAAGATTTAGTAAGCTCAACTGTGATTCAAAGAATGTTCTTAGAAGAAAACCCAGGAACCCCCAAAATGGGAATAAAAATGAATATGTGCTATAAGTAGGATAAGAGAAAGCTGAGTTAAGTGGAAATAATAACTTAAAAATCTGAAGACCATTTGCCTACTGATTTCAGTGGTGACCCAAGTCAAAGATGCTCAGAGCAAGGGAGGTTGCTTATGTAGACCTAAGTCTCCATCCAGGAATCTATTCCACCTCCCTTTAACACTTCTTTTCTAGCCACTGCTTTTTAAGAACCTCCTAATTTCTTCATATAGAGATCTGGTGGGAACTGGACACATCACCTTTAACTTTCTTGAATTAATTAAATGCAACAAACCCTTGGTCTTTCAGGATTAATGTTCAGGCTGTTAAATACCCAATCACATATATAAAGCCACAATGGGCAGGACACAAATAGATAAAGTCCACTTGTGCTGGAGATCCAAATCTTTCTTCTGGAATCCCTAGCCGAGCACCCTCTGCTGTCTGTCAGTCTCGAGCATGGGATACTAACCATGTGTCTCTGTGGTACAAGCAAATGATTGCATGCCATTCTCTAAATCACAATAAGCAGAAAAGGCTGCAAGTCCCAGAACTAGTTCTGCGTTTTCCTGACTGCCAGGCATCTGCTCTCAGTTCAGGATTCTTCTGTTTTTTTTTTTTTTTTTTTTTTTTTTTTTTTTTTTGTTGTTGTTGTTGTTGTTTTTTGTTATTTTTTCTCACTTACTCGGGCAATTGGATTCCTCTTGGAGTTGTCCTCTCCTTCTCGACAGGCCGCAGCAAATTTGATCCACTCCCGCTTTTGTCTCCTGACTGTTTGCCACTTCGTAGTGCCATTTTCAACGTCCAATTCTTTCACCTTCAACAAAAGTGGTTTGTATTTCTCATAGTGCTAGAACGCTTTTTCATAATACCGACATTTATTTAACATTGAAGGTGAATCCAGAGGAAATAATGGCATTAAGCTGGATGAATAGAGGGAATTTTAAATAATGTACAACCACATGCACATGACTCAGGTATGGAACACTATTTCTTTTTTATTTATTTTTTTAACAATTCAATTAATTAATTTTTTTTGCTAGTCTTGGGGCTTGAACTCAGGGCTTGGGCACTGTCCTTGGGTTTTCTCAAGGCTAGCACTCTACCACTTGAGCCACAGCACCATTTCTGGCTTTTTCCGTGTATGTGGTACCGAGGAATGAAACTCAGGGCTTCATGCATGTTAGACAAGCACTCTATCACTAGACCATGCTTCTGGCCCTGAATCTTCTCATTTCTAACCGTAAGATTCCAATGAGACCAGTTGTATTAGTTGTGTGCTACACTGCACAATGTACTGCACTTTTCTTTATTTCATCTATCTTCCCTTAGATTGAGGCCTTGCCTCTCCTACCTTTTCTTTTGCTTTGACCCAATATTACTGTTGCCAGAGGTAAAATTAGCATTAATTCATGTGAGTGAGTCACAAACAGAATGGAAGTTGTAGCCATCGACAAGAAAGAAGGATTTATGTTTGTTTCTGATGATGATAAAGACACCACCATGGCTAGGTGGAGAATATTATTATTGACTGACAGCACTGGCTACAATCCTCTGACTAGTTATATGGCTTTTCAGTGGTGTATTTTTGTATCTTTACTTGCTATTATTATTTCTTTGTAGTTTTATGTTGCTATTATTGGCAAATACTATAAATTTTATACTATTGATCATTTAGAATTGCTACTGTAAGCACACACACATTTGTATGCAAGTAAATACACATTTGTATACCTATTTTTGGAAGTTTTAATGCACTTTTTGAAGCACAGGTGTTTAAGTCAAGGTTTTATTTAATTGCCATATGTGGGAAGCAGAAAGTTTATGTGAATGTAGTTTATTTTTCCAAGGACCAATACATTTCTGTTCCTAAAGTTTAATACACCTTGAAATGTACTGAATTTTTGCTATTTTGTGAAGAGATATGATAATTCCAATGTGAATTTCTCCAGTGAATCTAGATTATAATAAAAATTTGCCTGTTGTAATAAGATTAAGCATCATCAGAGATATAGAAAAGTAGGTTTGTTTTTTCAGTTTCACTGTAAAAGAAGCCAGATTCTTTGTTGGTTTATTCAATTGCAATTACATCGCTGCCCCTGAGCTTCTGTGTGTTCAACTCTATGTCTCTACCACTTGTGCCACAGCTTCACTTCTTACATTTTTGGTGATTAATTGGAGATAAAGGTCTCACAGACTTTCCTTCTGTAAGCTGGCCTCAAACCTCAATCCTCACACCCCAGCCTTATGAGTAGCTAGGATTATAGTTGTGAACCACCAGGATCTGACTACCTTTTTTCTATTTATTCATTTCCCCTAATTTGTAGAATATACTTTTTGTTGCCGAGGTCTAAAAATGCTCTTCCATTCTAAAGTGTTTCTTTGCTTCCTTTGTTTGCTATATTTAGGAGTCATGTAAATAAGCTATAAGTATAGTTTGATCCTAAATTACAGAAACCTAGGAGTATGGGTTCTTACCATTTTTATTTCATTTTGACTAAAGTTCTTTTTTGGGAGGGTTTATCTGGATAATTATTTATGTGGATTATTAAAAATATCCTAATTTTTGGGAAACCATGTACTATAAAGCCAATTTTAAGGAGAGAAAAATAGCTTCTTTATACATTACCTCAACAATAAATTCACTGTTTACTTCCATCACCACCTGTTAGAGAAGATACAATATTAGTATACATTGCTAAAATTTAAAGAAACAATGTTATAAAAACATTGGTGAGAGATATAAGTTTATCAATTCATTTCTAAAATATATATAAAGTTAATATTATAAAATAACCATGAATACTACCAAACATGAAATACAGATTTCTTTGCATTTAGGACTTTTGAATTCTTAGAGAACACACACACAGGGTCATTAAAAGAATTAGTCTTGATAGTGAGAAAAATATTTAAATATAAAGTTAATGCAGGATATCTATCTTATTTTCAGATCTTGACCAAGGGTGGAACCAAAAATAGTAAGTATAAAAGCAAAACAAATTGAAAATAAAAAGTTAAGGTCTTGTATACACACTAGCACAACTCGGCAGAAGCTTTTACTACTGAGTTATTGTCATTTATATTTACATATTGTGTGAGCTCAGCACATGACACTACCTAATTAGAACCTCCCTATCTTCACCTGCAGAGTCACACAGTGTCTCTTTTCATCCCCTTCTCCATCTTCCTTCTCTCTCCTCCCTGTAATATTCTTTCTCACTCATTCCTTCTTTCCTGACACTTGTCTCAGAACTTCCATGGTTGTCATCCAGTTGCTTCCACCACCACTTTGGAGGAAGATAAACAGAGCTGCAGAACCTCTTAGTTATAATCACCCTAATAGCCTAAGTTTAACTTGAAAGTAGCGAGAGTGAATCTTAGCTGGGTTCTGCTCATAATTTGTTTGGTGAGTGACAGGTAGTTTTCCCTCTCTTTCCTGTGAAGGCTTGCCTGCAACAAGCCTGGAAGGCAGTATTACAACAGCCACTGTTCTACTAATTCTATTATTTATTCAACATCCAAAGGTTTTTTTTTTAAATTGTCTGTTCCTGTTACTATTTTGCCAAATGATTATAATTCTGTTTGAATTTTGGAGTCATGTAATTATGCCCCCTACATTGAGTAAATATTAATGCTTGTGTTTCCTACTTCTAATATTATCTTCTAGAGGTCTTCAAAAATATTTGCTCATTGAAATTTATGTGTACACATATATGTAATGCATGTTATACAATACACACATATATAAGTTATACCATGTACAAATATAAGCATTATGCACAGGGATTGCTGTGGTTGAACTCAGGACCTGTCACTTGCTAGGCAGGCTCTCTATCACTTGAGCCAGGCTCCCAGCTCTTTTTGCTTTTGGTCTTTGAATGTCACATACATCCCATATCACAGTCCTTACTTACACCTCTGAGTAGCTGAGATGTCAGATGCTCATCATTTTGTGAAGTTGTAAAACATTAAAAAGTTTTGAGAACTAAAAAGTGTGCTTTTTCAAATCTTTCTTTCTTTTGTTTCTTTTTTGATAGTCCTGTGGCTTGAACTCAAGGCCTGAACACTGTCCATGGGCTTTCTCAAGGCTAGAGCTCTACCACTTGAGCCACAGCACCACTTCCAGCTTTTTCTATGTATGTAGTACTGAGGAATCGAACTCAGGTCTTTGTGCATGCTAGGGAAGCACTTTACTTCTAGGCCAACCTCATGGCCCCTCAAATCTTTCTATAGTGACTGGCAGCTAACAATTTGATAAAATATCACAAGTTTGCCAAAGGTGTTATTGAAGGTAGTAATGGCTTATGACTGACATTGTCATTTGATGCCTATTATCATAGAAAAAAAGATGCTTAAGTTTTCTAATAGTTGAGATTTATTTTACTTCTCCTCCTTTTTGGATGCCAGTATTCTGTTTCCACTGATAAATGAATGGATTTAATTAGCTCTACAACTGTAATGGAAAACTTGTGCCCAAATTAAAGACTGTTAGCGTGCAAATGCACATGGAAATATGGGAATTTGATGTAAAACAATTAAGCATAAGGAGTAAAATTTGATCACAGATGTATTGTATAGTTATGGATGGAGTATAAAAATTAATTATGAATAGATATAATTTATTAGTACAATTAAACAAGTTTTAGTATCGATTATACTTTTGTTTCATCTTTCAGTGTAAGTGTAATACAGAGAAAACTTGTTCATACTGATAGTCTGATATTGGAAGGACTTTTTCTTAGCAGAGTCATTAAATTCTTTGAAGTTATTCTAAATTGTATGACCTACATCTACAAAGTAATCTAAATTTAAAATGAATTTTAAACAATTGATTAGCTGATAATTCTTTTGTGTCCTATATTGGTTTTGTTGAAAACAAAGAACTGAAAAGCACAAGATTTGCCAAAGGAGAGTTTTGGAGTCTGTACTTTTTCCAATACTGATTTCATATTTGGAATTATCTTTTAGTTTAATGTTTTCTGTCCTCTGCAGTGAAACTTAATAATAATTTCTATGGATGAGAGATGTAAGGGTTTTTGTTCTTCTTTTTTTTTGGCCAGTCCTGGACTTGGGCTTAGGGCCTGAGCAGTATCATTGGGTTTTCTCAAGGCTAGAGCTCTACCACTTGAACCACAGCACCATTTCTGGCTTTTTCTATGTATGTGGTTCCAAGGAATCAAACCCGGGTCTTCGTGCTGGCTAGGCAAGCACTCTACCACTAGGCCAAACTTCTGGCCCTTTTGTCCCTCTTTTTATACTGTATTTTATTATCTGGGTGGTGTGTACAGGGTTACAGTTACATTAGTCAGGTACATTACTTCATGAATATTGTTACCCCTTCCCATGTTTTTCTCTCATCAATATAATATACCAGGTAACAAAGTGGGATACTGTAACAATATAAGATTAACCAAAGGGTAACACAAGGGAAGAAAGAAAAACATAATACACTAAGAATACCAGTCACTCATAATTAAGCTCTTGTTTCCATGTCAGACAGGGATTCTTGGGTTTCATTCTTCTGAATATGTAGGATTATAGGTTTGAGACACTAATACCCAGCTACCTTTAGCTTTTGAAATGCTTATGCCTTTGAAGAAAACTTACGTCCCAGTTAAAGACTGTTAGTGTGTTAAGTTGGTATCATATTTGTACATTAAAAATTGAATGAGGGGCCAGGAGTTTGGCCTAGTGGTTAAAGTGCTTGCCTAGCATGCATGAAGACCCGGGTTCGATTCCTCGGTACCACATACATAGAAAAAAGCTGGAAGTGGTGCTGAGGCTCAAGTGGTAGAGCTCTAGCCTTGAGAAAGTCCAAGGACAGTGCTCAGGCCCTGAGCTCAAGCCCAGGACTGGCAAAAAAAAAATTGAATGAGTTATATTACACAGTAGATATTTAGCCTTATTTTATAGTGGGCTCCATAAAAATAATTTGCTTTAGAAACAAATTTCTTAGCCTTGGAAACAGAACTGAATGTAAGAGTTGGTTTTGTCCTGTACCAGCAGAATGACTTATCTTCTCTCCTACCACCCAGCACCCTAACCCCATCCCAGTTTCTGGCTCTCCTCTGAATAGAATCATAATGTGAATAGCATGGGCCCAGCAAGTGTTTGGTACAGCTGTAAAGAGGAAGGAAGAATGGATGGAATTTACTTCTGCCTTAGAGGATGTGCTTTTAGCACACCCTGACATATAACAGCACCAGTTAAATATTTTTTTTTTTTTTGGCCAGTTCTGGGCTTGAGCTCAGGGCCTGAGCACTGTCCTTGGACTTTCTCAAGGATAGAGCCCTACCACTTGAGCCCAGCACCACTTCCGGCTTTTTACTATGTATGTGGTACTGAGGAATCAAACCTGGGTCTTCATGTATGTTAGGCAAGCAGTCAACCACTAGGTCAAACTCTCGGCCCCAGTTAAATAACTTTTAAAGATCTCAAACTAGCCACATTCACCAGACTTGTTTTAATTCCAAGAGGTAAGGAAGGTATTTTCCATTGGCATTATACTGCCCTTGTCTTCTCTACAAAGCTCAGCCTAACTGAAGGGTACCAACAGTCCATCCTACTCCCGAGAATCCGAGAACACAACCTCCCCTACACACTTTCACTCTCTCTAATTTTTTTCCTGAGACAAGGGCCATTGCAACAGTAGGTCCTGTGACAGTGATTTCATTCAACAAGATTTATAGTGTGCCTCTGATAGTCCTGCTCCCCAGAGCTGACTTTACTGATGAGGGTAACAATGTCAAGTCTTCCAAGTCTGGTCACATTACATGCTGGCCCTTCTGGAATCAGGGGACTCCTCACTTTCCCGGGAACACCTAGGAATGGGTGTTTTGGAAGAAGTATGAACAGAAGCAGTGTCCCAAACTTTTTGCCAATTGGCATTAGCTGCATGAATCACACTGTGAAGAGTAGTTACTGGCTCTTGGATAACTAGAGCAAACCTTTGCTCATGAGAGTCACTTTTGTAGAGTGCATATGAGCCCAATCTAATCCTCCAATCTGGCTTGGTGTAAAACCACAGTTAAAAGACACCCATGCCAAAGGGACCAGACTGAATCAGATGCCACAGTGGCAGAATATTAGAAAAAGGAGATGGAAGTAAATACTGTTGGGGGAGCAAAATAATCTGGAAAAAATGTGTGGTTTCTGAAATGTATTAGAGTTTCTGTGGGCCTTACTGGTGAAAGAGTTTCTGTCTTCTCTTTTCCTAAAGTGCCTTTATAATAAATTGCATTAAGAACCTGAACATGAGTTTTTTAAGCAATGTGAACGTGTCTAAGAAAATAAATGTGTGTGTCCATGCTAACTTATGAAAATATACTAATGTAAGTAAAATATAGCTTCCCACTAGGATAGGCTATGTATTGAAAGAGAAGAACAAGCAGTTAAATGGAAAAAGAAGCTAGTAGAATACATTAGACATTGTGGAAAATGCAGGTCAGAGGTTGAGTGCAGATCTAAGTGGTAAAGAGAATATAATTTTGGCACAATTGGATGAGTTTTTGTCTTTGAGTACTGGGTTTTAATTTGCCTTTCCAGTTATGAATCTTCTGACTCCATCTCTAAGCATGTTTCTTTTTAAAATTTAATTTGTGAAATGATGATATTATATTTATGCTGAGGATTTTTATAATAGGCTGAAATTACTTTTTAAGTGTAAGATGTTTTGTAGCAGTCAATTGTAAGCTGGCAATATCAGAACAGATCTTATCGTAGAGAATCAACTTGTCTTTGTCTCAGTTTAAACACTCAAGCTTAATTTGAAACACATAAACCTCATGAAAGTTGTATTTCCCACAAAGGTGGGAAATACAGCGAAGTGACTTGGTAAGAAACAGAAGGTAGAAACTGAGCCCATTCATTTATGGAAGAAGTTTCACTCACAAAATAGTGACAGGGAAAGTTTTCTACACACAAAGCAAGTTCTGAATTGTTAGGATAGGCACAAGCCCAAGAAAAACAATAGAATGTTTTTATATCTATCACCATTATTTTTAGCAAATTGCAAGACTTTTTCTGGGACTTGATTTCTCTTTTAACACTTGGTTGTAGAGAATCTGATGGTTTTATATGAGATTCATGGTATCTGAATCATTCCTGGGACTCACTGCAAGGTGAGAATACAGATTGTTCTCTTCCATGCTGAGAGCACTTGAAGTATTGCTCCTAAGTAAGGTTATTTTTCATCTCTGTGACTTATCTTTTTCTGAAATCAGTTTCTAGTTATTTGTACACATCTAGGACTACCTTATTAATAAGCAGTTCTCTCCCGAATAATGCTCATAAAAATTATTGAGTAAAGTAGTCGCCATCTTCCTGAGGATATAGTAAAGATGCCTAATTATACCACTTTTGTTTATAATTGAAGGTATATCAAGTAATGGCATTTTGGTGTGCAAGCCATGTAATTTTCTGCATAGAAAAGAAGGGCAAACATTTCTCATGCAAACATTATGTGAGTGAGGGCCTTGCCTTAAGCCACTCCTCCCACCCACCCTGGCATCAGGTGCCTCCATGAGTAAGGATAGCCAATATGAATCCCACTTGGCAAATGGATGGTAACATCACTGTAGTTCAATTAACGGTCTCACTGCTCTGTGATGAAGCCCCCTTTTCCCCCCATAGTTAAGCCCTGGGAAGGAGTCACACTAGGCGGTGAGGGTCCATAATGTTTCTAAAAGAGTAGAAATATCTTCAGGTATAGGAAATGAAGTTGGCATCCTAAGAGCTATTTCTAAGGTAGAATTTTAATATTGCAGCTCTTTGGATTGATATTCTTGAAAAATGACCATTCCAAATAATTAGGTTATATTCTGGAAATGATATTAGTTATTAGTGTGATATATAGCTTCTTTATAGGTAAACGTATTATCATGGACTCTGAAGTAATTAAGAATTAACCCCCCCCACACAAATTTGTCCACTTGGTTTAAGATATACTTAATGTATATAACTCCTTAACCACTTGTATCAACAAAAACAAAAAGTAATAGAAGTGAGGTATGCTGGCACAGAGCCTTTAGTAAGGCAAGGAGAGCAGTCATTTCTGTAATAAGCTGTACTGAAGCCTTCATTTAATGCCATCTAGGGTATGTGATTTAGTGCAAATGAAAACCATTTTTGTCTTTGCTTTTTGTTTTTATTTTGGTTTTTTTTGCTCCCTTCATTTTATTGCTGGAAATTTTCTTGTCATAAGTAAATAAAAGCCGATTTCTGATCCACAGGTAGAATACCATTGTTTTGTGCAAGAGCTCAATGGATGAGGCTAGCTCAGCTTGAAATATGTTTGTAAGTTTTGAGTTCTGTCTGATAATGAGATAGTGACTGTGTACTTTACCACCTATGTTTCTTAATATCTATTTTTATTTTTTATTGTTGGGGTCATGTACAGAGGGGTTACAGTTACATTTGCCAGGTAGTAGGTGCGTTACTTCTCATACATTGATACCCCTTCTCATGTTTTTTCTCCATTTCCCTCCTTTACCCCTCCCAATCATCTTGTTTTCCCCTCATGCTTTTAACTTTCTGTGCATGAGGACATTCAGTGTTTACTACCTCTTGTATGTAGTGTGAATGGTTACCATATGTGGACCAAAGTTCCCAGCTGATCAATGACTGATTTTTATGATCTTATTAACTTGATAAAATATAGGCCTTCTTCAACTAATAACTGCTAAGCCTCCAGTGATTCCTTCCTAATAAAATTTATATAACTTCCATCTTTTCTTAAATTTTTAGATATTTTTTCTCCCCAGGCAAATTTTTTCAAAATAATATTCTGGAGCCAGATATTAGCTTCTTCTGCATAAGTGTACAGTAGTGATAATTATAGAATGACAGAGTTTCCATAGTGGAAGAAACATGGTGACATCATGTCTATCACATTCTCCATAGGGTGCAATGAAGCCCTGAGGAGTTGGACACTATTGGCAAAGTCACACAGCCACTTTGAAGAGGAGCTGTGACTCAAGCCTGGGACATTTGAGTCTCAGTTCAGTTGCTACCACACCTCCCCACCCGGTTTATAGTATAAGAACAAGCTGAATATCCTTAGGAAGAAAATGCCAAAGGACTCCTGTGATCAAATGAGACATCCCACTGAAACCTAGAGCTTTGGATGTCTTTTATTGGTGAAGTCAGTCAAAACCTTTTTGAAAGTACTCCTTGTGGTTGAGAAGTAGCTGACACACAATACCCATCAGTCTCTGAGAAGTAGCCACATCCTCATTAGTGGAACAGGTAATGATGCCCCAGAGAGTCTTTGATTTAGTTAAATGAAACAAGGGTCAGAGTTCAAGTTCAGAAAATTAAAGACAAGTGGAAATGCTTATTTTCTTTCAACATCTAAAATAGCAAATTGATTCTCTTTAAACATTTCTTGCATTTGTCTCAATTTTGACATGATCTCTTTGCTTCCCAGATCTAGGTATTAATGAATATCCTGAAAGAGCTATTAGAAACACATAGAAACTTAACATTTTTTCACAATGTCTGTGAAATGTCAGACACAAATGCTTCAATATCAGTGGAGGAATACCCACTAAGATTACTAAAGAAAATAAATTAGCACTGCCAGAAAAAACCATGGGAATCCAGAATAAACTACTGCATGATCAAGGAGAAGAAATTAACTGCAATTAAATAATATTATCATAAAACATGCCTCAGCAGAGAGAAATAGAAGGCAAAACTTAGTGTATAGAAGTTGCTTCTGTAATTTTGACACATGATGTTCTACGTACAGGAAACTAGTCCTCTCTGAGTCAGTGCATGGAGAAGTGTATCAGGAGGTATACACCTGCACTTTACCCTTTCTACTAAAGACCTAGACATATTCTGATTGTTCAGTAACTTTTTCACTCGATAAATTAGTAATGCTGATTGTAAATGGGCATTGTCCTTCTATGTGGTGATGCCTCATATAAGAATGATTTGCACAAATGGTCTTGTTTAATAATCTGTCCCCTGAAGTCAGAGAATGGAATGTTCCACCCACTCTTCTCGTCTCACATTCCCTTCCAAACTTGAGCCATGCACACTTCGGTGCAAGTTCTTAGAAAAGTAAGTGGCAGAAGAATGAACCAACCATGTCACTAGCCAACAATGGCTTCCCAGCCCTGGCAATCTTGTCTTTTAGAATTGGTGTACTGACGGGTTAAGAGGATGCTCCTTACCTGAGTACTGTCTAGGGATTGTTTCCCAAACTTAAGCCATTGTACTTCTGTGGATGTTCCTGGGAAACTGAGTTACAGCCTGATTTGGGGTACATTGTTCCACTTAGGAGACACTTGATTTTCTGACCACTCCCAGGTTGGAGGAAAGACATATATACAACATTATTTTGACATAGCCTTCTATTTTGAAAGAAACTCCTTGGGAAATAACTGTTTAGAAGAAATGAGCTCAGTCAATTTCCTTTAAAATTTCAGACCATTTGCCCTGAGAGTTCCTAGCAATCTGTCTGGTTTAAATGTAAGCAAAAATAATAGGAAAAAATTAATTCCAGTTGACATTTTAGGATTGTCCTACCACTGAATCTGAATTAAATTGTGTCTCTGGGGACACTGAAATCTAATTCAACAGAATTCCACAGCTTTGGTCCCTTGAGAATCAGGGTTTGCTTTGAAGTCAGCAGAGGCTGAATTTGCAGGTCTCCTTCTGCAAAATGGGGCTTAAAGCTAGAATAAACCCCATGTAGAAAACGAGGCTGTGAGCAGAAGAGACATCAAAGCTTCATTTCCTTCTTAGGCTTTAAATTTGACTTACCATTAGGACGATCAAAAGACAAATGTTCCTGAATAGGAGCCAATCCATTCTTGTGGGCTTTTCTTATCCACAAATCCCGATCAGATTCAACTTCAGTCCAGGTCTCCCGAGTCCTGAAGCAGGCTCTGCTGGAGGATGTGTTTCAAGGCACCCGTTTAGGAAGGCATGGGTGATTAACTCTAGTGCTCTCTGAGCAGAGGGATGAAGATACTCTATAATGACTCTGTTTCCCCACCCCAAACTGCTGGGCTGGTCTGGAAGGCTAGCATTGTTGGGGCTCTGGGTAAGAAATTAGACACACCTTGCTTCTTATTGCAATGAAACCCTTTGTTGGACACCAAAGAAAAATCTTACAGAGTGAGGACCAGATTTACGGGGAAGATACCCAATGAATAATAAATTACTCACAACATGAAAAATAATTAAAATGCTAGGGCCTATCATCAGGCTGAATAAAATTAGAAGGCTCCTCCTGACTGCCAACATTGTAAAAGCAAAATTACATACACAGACAACACATACACACACACATGTCCACTACAGAACCGGCATTAAGGAATGAAGCTGTGAAAAGGCACTGGGCCTAAAGCATGGCACAGCGAGAAAGACAGGGTAACAAAATTCTCCTCTCTTAAGTCAAAGATTCTGGCTTTTCTCTTTAAGCTATCCTTTGCTCATTTCAAAAAAATTTTTTTCCTTGTCTGTTGTGGGGCTTGAACTCAGGATTTGGGCACCATCTCAGAGCCTCTTTGTGCTCAAGGTTAGTGTTCTACCACTTGAGCCACAGTACCACTTCCAGTTATTGAGTGGTTAATTGGACATAGGAGTCTCTCCATCTTTAGTGTCCGGGCTGGCTTTGACCCATGATCCTCAGCTCTCAGCCTCCTGAGTAGCTAGGAAGATAGGCGTGAGCCACCAGCTTCCACTCATCTCAATTTCAAAGATGTTTTGGAAAGAACACAGTCCATATGAAGCAACTCTGATGAAAGTAGGACCAGTATGTTTGTTTCCAATATTTCACACCTATCCTCTAGTTATGTAACCGACACTCTGGCGCACAATATTTCTCTCATTGTTTTAAAGCTATCATAGTATAGTTCCCTCCCCGCTCATTGAATTCCCCTGATGGGGGCAGAGGTATAGAAGATGCTTGAGGAATAGCTTTTGAACCACCACAGATGTTTCTTAAAGAAAATCTGCCACAGGAGACCTATGAATTTAAGAAACACACACACACACACACACACACCATCACCTGAATGGTTCTGATGACATTTTTCTCTATTTCTGTTCTCCCATCCACATATTTCTTGTGGGCTTTGAATAGGATATGCAGAATCCTCATGCAAAAATTGCAAGTTGGAAACACAGCAACGAACATCAAAAGAAAATGCAGTTAAATGTTCTCTAATTGCTAATGGGTGCTGGCTGGAGAATTTCAAAGGAGAGCTGCATCCTCCCTGCCCTGCCTTTGTCACTCAGAAACAAGGTGAATTCTAGTGATGGAATGCAGGCTGTACAGCGCTTGGTCTCTCGAGAAACTTAGCTTAGCATATTTGGAAGTTAGGGAAAAACGAGGCAATTAGAAGGCCGATACCATATCCTAAAGTGAAGGGAACGGAATTATATGTTGGAGATATTTATAAAAGAGGAGAAAATTGCTTGAAACAATGGGAAAATGCATTGCAGTGAAAGGTACCTATCTAAGCTACTCTTTAAGTTTGAGAATATACATGCCGCATTAGAAATAGGCTTTTAAAGTATGTTGTGAAGTAGATCCAAAATTATTTCAAGGTGGGTTCTATCAATAAAGAACGTTAAAGGAAAGATCTTTAGTCAGGATTCCAACCATTATCCCAACAAATGTCTCTGAATGGGGAAGGGAGGAGCTGCCTTGATATTAGGCTTCATAATTAATTTCAGTGTATTTTAATATTAGAATGAATGTTCTTATTGGTACTGCATCTGGTGGCAAATTGTCTAGACTGCTGACAAATCACTATTGTCTTGGTGATTTATTGAATCACAAGTACTTGTACTACAAAGGTTTAAAAATGTTTTTTTTAAATTGTCTTTATGTAGCTTTATAAAGTAGGTGCCATTTAATGGAGCAGTTTATGGATACAGTGCATTTTGATCAGAGTTACCTTCTTCAACATTCTCACCTCCCTTTGACCCACTCCTATGCATAGGTTTTTATACCAAAAATGTTATGAAAAAGGAATGTTAATTGGTTTGTGTCTCTTCTATCTGCAACAGAGATTTTTTTTTTTTTATAAAAAAATCATAGGGCCGGGAGTTTGGCCTAGTGGTAGAGTGCTTGCCTAGCATGCACGAAGACCCGGGTTCGATTCCTCGGTACTCCACATACATAGCAAAAAGCCGGAAGTGGTGCTGAGGCTCAAGTGGTAGAATGTTAGTCTTGAGAAAGTCCAAGGACAGTGCTCAGGCCCTGAGCCCAAGCCCAGGACTGGCGCCAAAAAAAAAAAAAAAAAAAAAAAAAAGAAAGAAAGAAAGAAAGAAAGAAAGAAAGAAAGAAAGAAATGTTTATGGGCTGGGGCTGGGAGAATGTTAGCCTTGAGAAAGTCCAAGGACAGTGCTCAGGCCCTGAGCTCAAGCCCAGGACTGGCAACAAAAACAAAAACTAAAAACAAAAAAAAATCATTTGCTGTTGTGCTTATTTTCAGTTCGGAGGTTTGAAATAAAATATGTCAGTTATGTCTGTGATGAAAATTAGAGCGGCATTATAAACATTTTGCATTCATAAGATGTATACTCTCTCAGCAATGCTGTTCAAGTACTGGCTGTGGGTGTACTAAAGAAATTTCCGTTGCTGCTCAGTGGGTGGAGACTGCATAATAATGTTTCTAACTTGAGAGTCCTTTGTTTTGGAATATTTTTGTTTTCTTTAAGTAGTTGTGCAAAGGAGTTGCAATTCAGTAAAGCAGTTTATGAATACAGTGCCTCTGAATTAATAGAACCTCTTAAAACATTCTCACCTACCTCGCCCCTTTAATTTTTAGAGTATGTGTTATGTGTTGAATTTTCTTTACCATTTAACAAAGCAGTTTATGTGTGCAATGCATCTTGATCTGTATCACCCCTGCATCATTTTCACCCTTATCCTGATTTTTCTTAATTCTCTGGTATATGCAATGCATTCTTACCACATCCTATTCACTTCTCCATTCACTCTTCTAATCCTCTCCTCTGGCCCCCTATCTGCAAATACCCATTTCATGATACTTATTTTGCAGGACTCTTACTTAATCTTTCTAAAGAATTAGTTTTCCATTCTGTGTAAAATCTATTATACTTCAGTTAACTCATTTGTAACCACCTGAATACCACTCAGTGTGTTTACTTGTCGATGTATAGGAACATTCTGGCTCCCACAAAGGAGGAAAACCATCTAAGCTATGTTTCTCTGGGTCTCGTTTACTTCTCTTAATATAATTTTCATCAACTCTAGAGACAGATTGAAATAGCACTCTCCAGTCCAATGAGATTTTTCATTGGTTGTCACATCAATGCCTAGATTTTGTAAAAAGCAGTGTAAAAGTATTTAGTTTAATTTTAAATGGAGAAAGACATAAAAGTTTGACTGTTAGTTGGTGAATATTTGTGATAATTTGACTATTAGTGATGTTCCTTGACTTGTGACTTAGTATATATCCATTCCTACAATCATACAACATGCAAAAAGATTAATTAATTAATTAATTAATTGACTCAGAAGCTTAATAAAACATGGTTGGCACCTCTTCATGGAAAGTGCCAGAGAAGGCACTAGGTACCAGAGAAGGCACTAGGAAGGTGCCAGGAAGGTGCTAGAGAAGGTCTCATTTTTTTTCCTGGAGCCATCAAACAAAAAGTAAAACAGAAAACTTTTGATCACAACAAGAATCACTGTAGGACTTACCACTCCATTGCTTTCCCCTCCATGCGTTGGCTTTAGCCAAAATCCAATGGTTCCCTGGCCACCTGTGGTTCATCTCCCAGGCCAGCCCCAGCGAATGATAGGTCCCCTTCCCCAAGCATCAAGGTATATGGGTCCACAAAATTTTTACCAGGCTAAAGACATTCAGAGACCAGAAAGGCGCCATAGTGATCCTTGGGGTAGGCAAGATCAACAACTGGATAGAGCATTGAATAGGGGTACAGGGGACCGCCAGAGATTTTATAGTGATTCACACTACTTGAAGAGAGAGAGAGACATGAAAAGGAATGGGAGCCAGAATTGGAAAGGCACAGACGCCGAGAGAGAAGCCAAGACAAGGACAGGGATAGAAAAGGCAGGGAAGAAGGGCACAAAGACAAAGAGAGGGCACAGTTATCTCATGGTGATAAAG
Organism: Megascapheus bottae; assembly: GCF_031878675.1. Taxonomy (NCBI): domain Eukaryota; kingdom Metazoa; phylum Chordata; class Mammalia; order Rodentia; family Geomyidae; genus Megascapheus; species Megascapheus bottae. The sequence goes on from NC_143527.1 coordinate 30,291,032, forward strand.
GAATGACCAGCAGAGATGGTAGGAATATAGATAAGAAACCTGACAAGCCTATAAGTGAAGACCATGAAAAGGACAAAGAACGAGAAAAAAGTAAACACAGAGGAGAGAAGGACAGGGATAGAGAGCACAAAGACAGGGACCATGGTGAGCAAAGAGCAAAAGGTGAGGTGTGCAGGCTGCATCAAGAGCACCCTTCTGTAACTGTCATTTGTCCTATCTTTGTGAAATTGCCTGCTATGAGTGTGCTATCTTTTAAATTTTTACTGTTGGAAGTTTTCAGAATAATAAACGCTATGTGTTGGCGCAGAGTGCCCTGTACAGTGTTCATCATCCCCTCATACCACTAGCCCTAGTTATTGGAATTTAATATTTTTAAAAAGTTTTACATGGCTGTATATTCAAAGATTTGTTTTATTAATATGCAATAAGGACTTAGAAATTTTAGTTTCATCCCTTTATTGATAAAGATGGCTAATTGTGGAATATATTTACTGCTTTCAGGGAATGTGCTTTCTATGATGACCAATTTGAGAGTAAACACATGCGCTGTATATTTCTTTCAACCTTCACTATTCTTAAACTTTAGAGAACAAAAGGCTAAGCAGCTTCATAATCATACTATTCATTTAGTTGGGCAATTGTTGAGACTCAAAAGCCCATGTTCAATGCTTTAATCTGTATTCATTGAAGGCATTGACTACTATATACTACAGCTTTGTGATAGGCCATTATTTTCTTTTTTCTTCTTTGTTCTTCAGAAACTTGAATTCTTAAGCTTTTACATGATCTTGTGTTTTGCTATTCATTTTACTGTATAATGTAAATATTTTAAGGGATATTTTGATTCTAAATATGATAAAAGAATTTCTCACTTAAAAAAAAAAGAATCACTGTAGGACAACAGAGAATGAGATCCAGAAACCTACATGAACACAAATGCTCTAGTGGATTTATGGTTACTCACGGTGCTCAGTCAGAGCACACAATCAAACTAAGTGAATACAGAGAAGACAATGTTTGTCATACTGGTTTTCTTTCTGTAACCATTACAAAAGCAGGCCTAGAGGATCTATGACAGTGTGTCCCATCAAGAGTTTCCAATTTATTTGTAGCATACATAGCTAATTTCATCTGAAATATTGTCTGTCACCATGATAGTGATTCACAGGGTAAGTTAGAAAAGAGAAGATCGACAGGCAACAGAGAGAATCAGAAGATTTTCTAGACATAGTCCTCCATTTGTAACCCCTGATTTCAGTGGTACTCAGAATATGAATCTGTAAATGACAAGAACAGGCATAGTTATCAGTCAATTTTCTGTGGCTGTTACAAACTACTCAGGGGTGAGTCCGGCATAAGAAGAGATGCAGTACTTACCTTTATTTTCCTCAAACCTTTGGGCACTCAAAGTGCAAGGTCAGGAGACCCTATCCATTTCACCTCCGGTGAGAACTTGGTGTCTGCATCATGTAGCATCTGGAAGGGACATTGAGTTCTGGAAGAGAACAGTCACATTAGCATTCTGGAATGTGAACAAGACTCATCAGCCAGGATGGCTCTTGCATACAAGAACTAGCATACCTGCAAGGGCACTCTCCCCAGTGAATGACTTTTACTAGGCCTCAACACTTAGTGGTCTAACACCTCAGTACCCTCGCATAAGGATGTGATTTCTAGCCCACAAACCTTTGGGTGATGCATGCAAGCTATATCCAACTCAGAGGTAGCAGCTTCAAAAGGTCTTGTGATAACTAAGGAGTAATTGGTGGAAACCTCATTTTTTTATTTGCACTTAACTTCCTGTGAGAGTTATGAGCATGGTTTTAGGGTACAATCCCTGAAGACAAAGCTTGCTTATAGGTAGAAGGTTGAGCAGATAAAGAATAGTTCCTATGTTTCTCCTGAGGCATTCTAGTCACTGTGTAAAGTGTGCAAACCACCAACACCTAGAAATACCACAGAGATGAAATAATTCAATCTCTCTTTTTTGCTTTGTTGCAGATATAATGAGGAGAGGCCAAAGATAGGGCATGGGTTCTATGTCTTTTTTCATAATTAATTTATAATATAAATGCAAAGCTATTTTTCAGTATTATATGCAGAAAGGCAAAACTTGATGGCTGAATATATATACATATATATATATATTTAGAACTTGTCCATATTTAAACATTTACTATACTGATGAATTTAGTAGTTATTTTTAGTGACAAAAGGGTTAGTAAATTTCTAGTCAGTTTTAGAAAGTTTTTAGTACTTACTTTCTATGTCAAAGCAGGGATTTCAATCTTCAGGTATTTATTGTTCTTATGCTATACTACAGTAATATTGTGTATACTAGAGCATTTTCATTTTGCATAATACACTCTGATTTGTTCTGTGAATATCTGTTCTATGAATACAGAACTTTGGCACTTGTATTTTTTCAAAGTACTGTCAAAGATGCCAGCTAATTTAATAGGTGCCAGTAGATAGTCTCTGAAAAAATAAATATGATCTATACACACACTTCTATTTTAGACGTCATACTAGGGCTGTGAAGGTTGCCATCAAATCAACATGGCACAGGGTTACTAGTTGGTATTATTTTTGTAGTTAAGGGTAGCTCCTTTTCTTGAAAGCAGGTTTTGAGCAAAAGACATTTTAAAGTATATTATAACTCAAAGTTGTGTTTGTTGAATGTAGCACAGGAGATTCTAGAACAGGCACAAAGCAAGAGAGTTTTCATTAGCTTGGTCCTGGGAGCTGCATAGAAGGTAAACAGATTTGTCTTAGTTTTGACCCTGAGTGGTTGCTGGGATGGTTCATATGCATCACTGAGGATAAACATCCTGTCCCCTCATTAATTAAAGTCAATTAAGTTACGGCAACAGAGGTCCAGCCACCAGGTTATTTAGTGGCTGTTAGAAATCCTGGAGATTAAATGTCAGTTTCCTGAAGTTATGTTAATGCCACAAAGATGATGTTAGTTTATGCCCTAAGATCATCCTTAACCCTACAGAATCAACCCTTGTTGATTCTGTCTGAGATTTCATATTATTGGTGTGAGATTTATTCCAAATACACAGAGACAGAGCAATTTGGCTTCCAGCTCTGTATTAATTAAAGTGTACTACTAACATATTTATTACATGCTTGCTCATACTTACTCTGGAAAATGCCAGCCTCTTGATGTGTATGACAGTAGTACCTAGACCACAGTGTGCTAATTAGTTAGATGTCACAATGACTAATTTGGTGACACAGACAGTGGGCCCTCTTGGGTAAATCCATAGAGTTCACTTTGATGCTGTTAGTTATGCACCTGCACTACTCAGGTGTAGAATCTGGGCAGCTCAGGTTGCTTCAGGAAGAAATCTATGAATAAGAAGGTCAAAAAGAAGGGAATTCCCCCTCATCCACCACCCCAAACATATATTTTGGGGGCCAGATGTAGAACGTGCAAGCTTCTTGTTCCTAGGTTTAGTGAAATCAGAATCTCTAGGAATAGACTAAGAATTATTCATTTTGAACATCTCTAGTTCATTTGTGAGGCTACTAGTTGAAGTTAAGAACTAGGATATGGAAATAAGAGCTTTATCTTATGTGATTATTGTTCTTAATGTACTATGTTATTTCTCTTCTCCTGCTGCCTTTTGGTTAATCTCATATTGTTCCTGTATCTGACTTTGTTACCTGGTATATTGCATATTTTTATTTGTTTATTTGAAATAGGAAAGGAAAGGGACTAAACAAGATGATTGGGAGGAGGAGGGGGAGGGGAATGGGAACAAAAACTATGAGAAGGGGTATCAATGTGCGTGAAGTAATGCACCTACTATTTGGAGAATGTAACCCTCTATACATTACCCGGCAATAAAAAATGAACTACAGAATCAGGGAAGTTAAGCATTTTTATTACAGGCCAGGGGGAGATTGCACCAGGTAAATGAAAATTTTTCTCCTCCTCCTCCTCCTCCTCCTCCTCCTCCTCCTCCTCCTCCTCCTCCTCCTCCTCCTCCTCCTCCTCCTCCTCCTCCCCCTCCCCCTCCTCTCCTTTCCCTTTCCTTTCCCCTTCCCCTTCCCCCCCTCCTCCTCCTCGTACTTGTTAGAGTGGTATTCTACCACTTGAGCCACACCCACAGCCTTGCTTTTTGATGGTTATTTTGGAGATAGATTCTAGTGCTTTTTTCTGCTTGGGCTGGTTTTCAACTATATCCTCTGGATCTCAGCCTCCTAGGATTACAGGCATAAGCTACTGGCATTAAGTTACGATATTTTTCTAATATGAATTAGTCTCTATTCAGGAAAGAGATATGATACTGGTCATTTTGATTTTATGTAATATATTTACTTCATTTTTGCTATTCCTCCATATAATGCTAATGTCTTTATTTTTAAAAAAAACTTACAAATATGCATGGATTCATTGTAGAAAGTGAGGGTAGCATGTTTAGAAGACTGGCCTGCATTTTTCTCTCCCCTGCAAATCCATGGTGTGATAACTATTTTCTGATGCTTTTATGGTTTTCCTTACGTCCAGAGATTCTTAAGGATTGTGTCTCTACTCTTGTCATAGTTCTTTTAGGTCCAAGAAGTTCCACTGTCCTTCACTGTAAGCACACAGCAACTTCACCAACTTTTGGGAGCTCCTTTCTATTGCTACCATGACCTTTGTTAAATGGGGAAAGTTATATTCTTTTACCCAATTTTAGAGAGTTTTCTTGAGTCTAGTTTTACAGTGTTAGGAAAACTATTGACACATATTTGAAAATAAACTACTTTTCCTCTGTAACCCCTAGTTGTAATGTGGTACTAGGTCTAATTTTTTTCTGTGTGGGTCATGGGGCTTGAACTCTGGGCCTGGGTGCTGTCCCTGAGCTCTTCAGCTCAAGGCTACTGACCTACCCCTGGAGCCACAGCCTGACTACCTGTTTTCTAATGATTAATTGGAGATAAGAGTTTCTCAGTCTTTTGTGCCTGGGCTGGCTTTGAACCGTGATCTTCAGATCTCAGCCTCCTGAGTAGCTAGGATTACAGGCATGAGCCATCTGGCATCACATAGGTCTAAATTTTTTTTACAAATCTCACCTTGTCTTGAAACATACATTGAACAGTTGGACAAGACACATTTAACAAAATCAAATCATCTCTGTGTGCATTCAAGGAAGTGGGAAGTAGCATACCTAACAGCAATTCAGAATAAGAAGCTCTATTTAAAAAGTAAAAATTGGATAAGCACCATCGAGTGATCCTTGGATGGAGATCTCAAGACTGAATGCAAGAATGAGTTTTAGGAGAACTTCAGTAATGAAGAGACTACATGTATTCATGTATCTAACAAATAAATATTGTGCTTCTGCCTACTTCTGACCCTGTGTATCACACACTGACTCAAACTTTGTTATTTGATTGCTTGCATGTACAATTGATGGCCATATATGATTTGCTTTTGAAAGTAAACAAGGAGCAAGAACCTGTCTGACACCCAGAGAATTAACATAATGTCATCAGCAATGAGCTGATAAGAGCTCATTGCTCTTATTATGTTTACCAAGAACAGAAGCAAAATGAACAGCCTTTATTTCTAGCAATCAACAGACATCTGAACATTTATCTATTCAGGTCATTCCTAAGTTTGTAACAGTAAAGCCAAGTCATGTAATAAGGAGAATAATTATATCTATAAACACTATATAAAGGGTAAACATCTAATTAATGTAGATAATAAAACCATGAAGGTACATAGTAATGACAAGGGAGGCCTAAAAACTTTCCTGATTTACACAATCTGACTTTATTACCCAATTTACCTGTATATTGGCTTATGAACCATTCTTTTTTTTATTGTTTTGTTTGTTTTGGTAGTAGGGGGGGTTGAATTCATGCTCTTAAGCTTATTTTATAAGGGTCATTAGTACTTGAGCCTTTTTAGTACTTTCAGCCTTATTTTTTTTCTAATTGTTCTTTTAAGATAGAGATTCACATTTTATTTCTTTTGTCGGTGATAGGGCTTGAGCCCAGGACCTTGGTGCTATCTCTGAGCTTTTTGTGCTCAAGGCTAGGACTCTATCACTTTCAGCCAAAGCTCCACTTTTGGTTTTTGTGTGGTTAATTTGAGATAAGAGTATTATGGGGACTTTTCTGTCTTAGCTGGCTTTCAACCTTAATCCTCAGATCTCAGCCTCTTGAGTAGCTAGGATTATAGGTGTGAGCCACTAGCTCCTGGCTCACATTTCTTGACTGGACTGGTGTGCAATCCTTCTTTTATGATTTTCTTGGAGCTGGGGTGACAGGTACATACCACTATGTTGGACTATTGATTGAGATGTGATCTTATTAACTTTTTTTTCCTAGGCTGGCTTCAAATCAAGATCCCCTCAATTTCAATGTTTCAGATAGTAGAAGGGGCTCGAGTCACTAGACCTAATAGCTTAAAGCTCATTCTTACAAGGGGATGTTCAAGAAGATCCTGTCAATCAAAATTCTGAGGTATCTCCAAATATATTTCACCAGAGTGCTACAGGGCACACTGACGAATCACAGACTTGATGGGCCTTCCCCACATTTTGTTCGTCTGCCCTCATTTCCACACTTTTGCTGACATGACTTTTCCCATCTGTGCAATAGACTCCATGGGTGACACTCTCTAGTGACAGCCTGACCTGGTGTCAGTTGGTGTGTACAAATACACTGTCTCTGTGTTTGGATGACTTCATCCTGCAGTTAGTCACCACACACTGACTCACATTATATTTTTGGGAGGATTGACTTCCATTTGCCCGTGGTTGTAACTGTTTTGGTAGTTTAGCACCTATTCACTGCTTTCTATTTTTTATTTCTGTCACCACTTTTTAGTTGTGGTTACTTACAAAATTGCCCTCAAATCCTGTCTTGGACTTTGCTTCTGGATGAACTGAGTCTAAGACAGAGATCAAAATGAGTGGAGTAGCTGGGGTCTGTAATTAATCAAGCAGAAATGAGTATATACCCAAAAAAGGTATTTGTGTGTGTGTGTGTGTGTGTGTGTGTGTGTGTGTGTGTGTGTGTGTGTGTGTGTGTGTGTGTGAAGTTACATTTTGGTCAAAAGGATGTAAACTTTGGTAAAAATGAGAACCTGATACTCTGAAGAGTTCAAGGAAGATTTTTGTACAAGAGGTTTCAGAAGAAGGGTGAGACTAGGAAACAGGTACTTCGGGTTGTGCAGCATTTTCCCACTGCTGCAGTCCCATTGGGAAGAGTATGTCTGTTAATCAGCAAGAATGAGGTTTATCAGAACTCAGTCACCAAGTTCATGACTGGAATCTGGCTTTGCTTTCAAATTACTTCATTAGCCTGTATTCTCCGTCTGTGTTTATTCTATTCATCCTTGAGTTTGGTGGACAATTTGTAATGAATTTGAAATTTCAAATTTCTACTCTTTTTATATCCAGGTTTGTTTTCCATGCTACTGTACTGGCCTGTCTCTAAGACTGTTTTTTCTTACATGTTTTCCTATTAAGCTGTGTGGTCCAATAACTTGCAGGACTACTGTCTCTTTCTAGTTTGTCTCCTTGGTTCTGTGATTTCCTTTTATGAACACCAACTCTGTAGGTAGAGTGATATTTTAAAAATACAAATCTGAGCTGAGCATGGTTCATCCTAAACTCTCAGGGGAGTATACCACTGTCAGTGTGAGTCAGAGTCTTACATTGGCTGCAAAGCCATGGATCTCATCCTGTCTTAACCTCCACACCTCATCTTCTCCTTCCTTTCCTCTCTCTAGACCTGCCTGTGTCTATATTCTTCCTGATTACCCTCCTGTCAGAATTGTTATATACCTATGAAGCCACATGACTATCTTAATGACGAATGGATATGATTTTATAGGCAAACAGGGAGTCATTTTAAAAGAAATAAAATAATAATAAGATAAACTATGAAAAAGAAAAGTACAAGTATGAAGTCAACAAAAACAACATAAAATGCTCAGAGCATCAAATCAAAAATTAAAATGTGAGCTTTAAAAATTCTCATTAACTGAGGCTAGCCCTCTGGTTATGGATATGATATAGTGTCACTGGGAAGTACTTTGCACAGTAGGCTTAATAGGCCTCTAGGGGAACAAAAGGAAGCAAGAAAAGGAAGAAGAGAAATAGATTTTGTTATTTTGTAAATAATTACCTCCCCAAATATGAAATGAAATAATAACTAGATTTGATGATTTCTAATTATTTCTTATATCATAAAACCTTCCCCATCATGTAATTCAGCAAAGATAAGAGATGCATATCAATTATTTTATTGCTGTAAACACAATGCTTTAGAAATTACAAACTGTCCTGAAGAAGCCAACAGAGGATGAAGTAAGGAACTAGCTACCCAAATAATCCAACAACTTTTATATGGAAACCTGAAGGAAAGCAACTTGTTTTAAACACCAGCAAAGATGAATAGAAGAGGAATGAAGCTTAGGAATTAGCAAAAGAAAAATAAGTTAATTTCAGTACAATATAACTTTCACTAGAAGGGAATGTATACAATTAGACAATAAGTTACTCATCATTTGAAAAACCTTTCATAGATGATTAATTGACCCATCTAGACTTTGTTCTAAATGAACTGAATCATCTTGAACTAGACGTCAGATTCCATCTCATTCATGCAAAGGATCCACCATGGAGTGGTGTATTCTAAAATGGGAGGTAAATTTTCAAAATATCAGAAATTCTTGCCTTCCCTTCATAATTAGGTTATAACTTTTTAAATAAGGTTGGGATAATGGGATAAGTATTTTTTAAAGTTTGGTTGCGATCTAAATAGCCATGATTAATTTTGCCATGGATTATAACATCTTTAAATATTCTACTAACGTCAGAGGGTGTTACATATACATTACCTTGGCTAACAATAAAATCTTTATGTGAATTTCAGAGATAAGTTGTGTAGTTAGAAACATTCCCTAAATGTAGTAATAAAACTTTTTGAAGAGTTGCAATTAAAATTCTGTCAGAACATCACAAGGAACCAAAATTATGATGCTAAGATCCCGATACTTAAATGTACACCAGGTTTCCAGATGATAGAATATAAATAAACCTAAAAATACATTTTCTGTAAAATTTTCAGTGCTAATAAAGATAAGGCAGGCCATATGTGTACAACTGCATACTACATAGCAGTATATTTGCAATTCAATGTCAAAATTAGCTTAAGATGACATTTTTAGCAATAGTAAATGACAAAGAATTTATGATAAATGATATATTTGCCACATGACAACCTCTTTAAAAGTCAGTGGTGCATAAATATTATGATTTATCCCAACCATATATGTAAAACACTAAATTACTATCTATTTCTCTAAGAGCAAGTTGATGTGGGAAGCAGCTTGAAATATGGATCCAAATTGTTGCTATTGACTTCTGAAAAGACTTCCATATTCTTCAAATATAACTAAATAAGGGAATTTAATATGTAAATTGTAATAAAGCATGTGAAGATAATAATGAAATTTTTCCTAGGGACTGTTCATTGAAAACAATGAAAATGCCCTTGAGTAGTATCATAAAAGGGTTATTATAGAGATTAGTACTAAAGAAGACATAATTGTGCAATTCTGGAAAAAGTACTTTGATTTAAAGATATTTTCTTAGAAAGATATATTGTTAAAAATATTACTTAGTTGCTTGGAGTTTGGCCTAGTGGTAGAATGCTTGCCTAGTATGCACAAAGTCCCAGATTTGATTCCTCAGTACCACGTACATAAAAAAAAGCTCGAAGTAGTGCTGTGGCTCAAGAGGTAGAGCTCTAGCCTTGAGAAAACCCAAGGACAGTGTTCAGGCCCTGAGCCTAAGCCCAGGACTGGCAAATAAAATATCACTTAAAATTGTTTTCTGCATATAACTAATTGATATTAAGTTATTAAAATAATCTGTTGTTTATTAGACTGCCCAAAAATGTTTCTAGAAGGTATCAGATATCTTAAGAAAATATTTACTAAGACAAGTAACCTTCCTTTGGGCAGATACAATTCATTTTAATTAATTGATTACTTAATATAATTAACTAACAATGATTTCTATTCCTTCAACTATTGGAACCAAGTGTACTAAAGTACATTTCAATAAATACCCTATGATCTTCTAATAAAATTACATATCTTTTAGATAACCAAAAGGAATTAAAAAAAAGATTCCCTTGGAATGGCCTTATTATACTTTCTGTGTTTTGGCATGCTATGGGTTATCAAAATTTTAAATAGTCTACAGAGTTAAAATTAGATGCATACGGTAACATCTAAAATGCGAACTTTATCTGCTGTTATGTAGAGGAAAACACCTCTTGGTAAAATAATTCCTCTAGGCACTTTTTACCATGTGCTACAATTCAATAGACTTCTTTGCTCTTGTTACCTCTTGGGAAATTCAGGTATTCAGGAGAAAATCTTTACTAATGGTGTATAATGTACAATCTCAGGGGAAATGAGTTTTTTGCTTTTCATTTTCATTCCACTGAGCTTATTAACACTAAATTTTTAAGTAAGAATAAAAATCCTTTCCATGCAATAATGATACCCATCTTTTAGAATGCTTGTCTCTTTCTAGAGAATTTTATTTAGGTAGCACTTACATAGCAAATAGACAAAAAAATAAACCAAAAATAGCATATCATTAAAATCTGAAGCTAGAAAAATACACTATAGTATTTCCAAACTGTCTACATATCAGGCATTTTAAAAACCAGGAGTGTATAGACAGATTAAATAAGGAATTTAAACTTTTTGCTGTTGAAAATATTGAGAATGAGATAGTCTAAAAAGAAAAATGGGTTTGCTTAGTACTATTTCATTCTTGGCACTGCAGCAACCATTGTCTTTGTTAAAGATTCCTGGATGATCACTTTAAAATATCAGCAGAGGATTGTTAAAGAAAAGTACTAAACTCAGTTGCAAGTAAGAACTAGAAGAGCATTACTTTATTGAAAAGTTCTTCTCCAGTTTTCCCCTTTGAAAAGAGTTTATATGTTCTAAAAACATGCTGGTAGAGCCCCTTAAAAAGTTCCCTAAAGCTTAACCACATTGTAAGGTCAGCTTACATAAACCATTTTAACTTCAGAGTATGTAATAAAGAGCTGAATATGAGCGAACAGCACAATCTGAAAATACAAAATGCATTGCCCATCCAGAAACTTGGAAAAGTCATTTACCACTGGGGCAATAGCCAGGTCAGGTGCTTTAGGCTAGGACACAAACTTGGCCAATGTTACTAATGACATGTAAGCACAGTGATAAAGAGGAAGGTGAGTGTGATATCTCAGACCCTAACCAGTAGGCAATATTTATTCAAGATCACACCTACCAGGAAACACAGCCTGGCATGTGAGATGTCCTTGACTCCACAGGAGACTGAATGGAGGCCCCAACCGGCTCAGACTGCCTATTTCCCCTGAGCTAATTGTGTCCTGTTGCCATTCTCTTTGTGGTTTTGCTCGTAGGACACATTTTGTAATTGGAATAATTGTTTTGTCTGGTTCATTTAAGATATAGTAAAGGTTGGACTGATTGTGGATTTGACTGTGGAGTCAGAACTGTGTAGCAGCTAACCCTGATATCTGTGCTTGGGTTTGTATTTACATTACTTGAGAAATTGATGGGGGGGAATTCAGATTTCTCCACCTACATGGGTAGGTATTTAATTTAATGCCTAAGATACATGGCAATTCAGTACACAGCGAGGAGAATTATGGCAATTGCCATCTTAACACCAGTGCATTTACATGACCACATTTTATTTGTTGACATGCTGGATCAGTCTATAGGCCACACAGAGGGAAAGGAGGCCTAACTGGTCACATGAGCACAGAGAAGACTGTGACCGAAGTTTTAATTTACTGGCTTGTTTCTTTTCATTCATACTAACACAAAACAAAGTTTACAAATGCTAAGGAGATGGCACCTCCCGTGGCCAAGTTTCTATGCATGGTTCCCACTATGGCTTCAGCTTGCTCTACTATTTTCTTGGCACCTCAGTGTACGCTAGATGTTGCGGTGTTAGATTTGGGAGGTGGAGTTTGAAGCCAAATTCAACAAGCACGCTGGGTTCCCTGCTACTTAGTGTATTGTACTGTGCTGTACTTGGTGATTCGACTCCGAGCCATGCTGGGGGAGGCAGATCCCACTGTCTGGCTAAAATGATGGTCAGAGGAACTCCTCAAATGGCCAATGGTGGCTGTGCCCCCCATGCTGCTGCTCAGGCCCCCACCCCCACCCATGCTGCTCAGTGCCATGCCACCACCACTTACCCCAGCTCCACTCAATCCCCCACCACTGGCACCCAGGCTGGTGCTCACCAGGCCACTGGTACACAGGTTTCCACCTCCACTCATCCCAGCTGTGCCACTAATTCCACTTATGCCAGCCCCAGACACAACCCTCTCTGTCACTATCACGTTGTGGGCATTTGACAACTCAGGATGCATACTTAGACTGCCCATCATGCCAGAAGTTGGTTGAATGACTCTTTCTGTCACTACCACATTTGAAGATTCTCTGGGATTAGGGATAGTCAAAGAGGTGGGTAGACTTGAACCTGGTGCTATGACCCTTTCTGTCACTATCACATTGGATCCATCTCTCAAGTCAGGCATATCTAAAATTCCATGCAAATCAGTGCCAGAGATGGGGCCTACCACTCTCTCCGTCACCACCACATTCGATGCATGCCGGTTATCATGAAGGTGGACAGAGGGCTTCAGAGTGCCCGAGGTGGTGTAAGACTCAGTCACAGTGACATTGCCATAGCTCAGTGGGTCAGGAATAGGTGTAGGATGCTGTACACCAGGGCCCCCGGAGTAAGTGCTCTCAGAAATTACAGTGGTTGTACCATAATGTGGGGAGATGGGTGGGTGTCCAGGAGCAATGGGCTCTGTTTGCTGAGGGAAAATAGGTTCAGTGTTCTGAGGTGGCCAAGAAGGGTCAGGGTCTGGATAGGATTCAATTTCTTTCCCCAAGCTGATATCTGCCAACTTCTTAAATTTAGGTCCCAGTGTATCCAGGAAGTTCTCATCCAAGTCTTCTCCAATGAAGCTACAGCAACCCACAGAGCCAGCTGGGGACCCTACACCTTCAATGTCATAGATCAGCAAACAGTCATTGGATGGGCGGGCTTCATCTTCATCTGCATAAGCGTATGCTTTCTAAATTTGAAGAGGAAAGAGAAAAGGAAGTGAGGAATAATATGAAGGAACAATAGAACACTCTGAGAGTATTTTTTCTAATATTGTCAATGAGAACTATAGAAAACATAATTCTAATGTCTACTGGAGATACTTAAAGAATCATTATACAATTGCTAGAAAGAATTTGGTTAGAGGAGCAGGACACAGTGTCTCCTGTAATCCTAGCTACTCAGGAGGCTGAGATCTGAGGATCAAAGTTCAAAGCCAGCCCTGGCACAACAGGACTTGAGACTCCTATCTCCATTAATCTCAGCAGGAAGTAGGGCTTGGCCCAAGGGTAGGGTGGTAGCCTTGCTCTGGAGAGCTCAGGTATAGCACACAGGCCGAGTTCAAGCCCCATGACCCACAAAAAAAACTGGTTAGAAGTTATCTTCACTATAATTCCAATAACATGTTTCACTGTTTGAAAGTTACTTAGATGGGCTTGTTTAAAACACTATACATTGGGGCCGGGAGTTTGGCCTAGTGGTAGAGTTCTTGCCTAGCATGCACGAAGACCCAGGTTGATTCCTCATATACTACATACATAGGAAAAAAAAGCCAGAAGTGGTGCTGAGGCTCAAGTGGTAGAGTTCTAGTCTTGAGAAAGTCAAAGGACTGTGCTCAGGTCCTGAGCTCAAGTCCAGGTCTAGCAAAAAAGCAAAAAACAAAAAAAACACTATACATTGGAGGAAAGTCACATATAAAACTATATGGACTATTTTATGAGGTTAAAAGGAAGTACATAAAAATGTATACACAAACAGAAAGAGAATACAGATTTAAAATCATTTTTTACTTAACAAAGTATTTATAATCAATATTTTTATTCAGGGTTAAATTTTCCTCCCTTCAGTTCTAAGATCCAGTTATTGGTTTATTTTAATGTGGCTTTTTGTAAGCACTAAATTTTGACCCTGTGTTTGTGCCTCTTTTGGATTCAACGTTGGTAAGATTATAGGTAAGTTTTAAAAATAGAATCTCTTTTAGAGAAAGGTAGCTTTCGTGAGAATCAGATGTAGGAACTTGCTGGAGATTTAGGATCATGTGATAAATAACCACAGGCATTGGCCTTTCCTGGGAATAGCAAAGTTAATTCAGCTACTTCTCCAGGATTCACAGTCAATGTATTACCTGAACTTAGATTTCAGATTATCCTAGGAGTGTACCATGGACCTCTTCTTGTAGAATGCTTATTATGTGCCTAGAACTAAGGGTGACTCTGGCAATATCATGTAGAGAATATATGAGCTAAATATGGTGGTAGATATACAGAGTAACTGATTTATGGCAATGATAAATGATATCAAAGTGCATGAACAAAACAGAGGAAGAAGGTGAATCCTATTTTTAATAAGAATTAACTATATAAAATTCAGGGACTTGAAAGATGGGAAGAAGTTTGTGTGGGGATCAAAGCACTCCAGGAGTTGGATATCTGTTGGTTCGCACCTATAGTTCTAGGAACTCAGAAAGCTGATCTCTGAGGATCCCAGTTTCAAGTTTGCCTCTGCAGGAAAAGTTCATGAGACTATTATCTTCAATTAACCACCAAAATGCTGGAAGTGGAGCTATAGCTCAGAGTGGTAGAGTGCTAACTTTGAGCAAAATAGCTCAGGGATATCACCCAGGCCCTGAGATCAAGCTCAAGGACTGGGACTGGGAGAGCACTCCAGGTCTTAGGATAAGCAAAGGCATGAAGGTGAGTGTGGTACACTAAGAGCTTGGTACGACCAAACATTTTTAAGCAAGAGGGCAAGGTACTCAAATCAGAGCTTTACAAATATTATTCCATAGTAGGAATCATTGGAAATAAAGACCAGATATCAGGAATTTAAAACTCCCCAATGGAAATTAGTGAACATTTATAATGTTGTGAGTGGAGAGGAAGACACAAGGGACATGTCTCACCTGACAGAAGTAACTTTCCATGAAATTCATATTCAAACCTCCATCTCTACATTCTCTCATAGAATTTCTTCTTATTGTTCCAGAATATTCTTGACACATCTCAGGTGCAGCTGGTTTTTTAACTCCATCCATTAGTTCAAATCCTGTTATTCTTTCTTCTCCTCCCATATCATGCATTTCTCTGCCACAGTACTCATTGGTATAAACTCCTAAAGTGGTAATCATGATAAATTAAAATATTCTAATACATTGTAAACTAAAACTAACTTGCTATAATGTAGGATTTCTTCTGTCAAGTCTGCATTTGTGAACAAAGAAACAAGTTGAAAATGTCACTTAAAGAAAGCAAAGATAACTATGATGGTGCAGAGTGCAAAATAAAATTAACCAACTAGCTAATTTGGCAATTATCTGTTGTGACAGAGAATGAAGTTACAAAACATATACCTGAAAGAACTTGATTCAAACTGAAAAAGGTTAGGGGTAAAAATAATTCAAATCCTTAAAAAAGACATGATAAGATTGGTATCATTAACTTATATGTGTATATACAAATATATATTTATATATAAATATTTATAATATCCTAATATATGTATACATATGTATACACAATCCTAACATATATGTATACATGTGTGTATATTAAAAGGAGAAATAATTTAAAGATTAATCCATCTACTATTACAAGTTATAGATATTTTGATGTCTATTCCACTTTGGAGTGTTTAATATAGAAAAGCAATAATCATTACTTTGAATAAAGTCTAAGAGGAAAATATAAAAACCATTCCCTGAAAGAAAGAATATGGTACAAATATTTTCACAGATGTAAAATGTTATTAATTTTTTGTTACTACTGTGGTTATATACCTATAGTGAATTCTGAATTGTTCGCTGATATGTGCCTATGTATTGGTCTCAGCTCCCATTTTAAGGCAAGTTATACTGATACAGTTTGAACTTTGGGCAAGGAGAGACTTTACCATAGGCTTATAATCTGAGTTGAGAGCTTTGAAATATTCTGATAGCATTTTACTATATTTTCAATTTAAGAAATCTTACAGTCTTTTTAGATCAATGCTTGTGCTGATATCAAGAATGAATATGGTTGGTTTTTTTTTCTGTTGTCATAATAAGCAGGTGAAGTCAGAGCAAGTTTGAATCAATGAATTGTGGAACAAGATTCTAGCCTCTATAAATCACAGGTCTATTTTAATTAGGTTGTGTTTTAATTTTAATGAGGATATATGTTTCTTGGGTAAATAAAATTTGATCTATTACATTAAAAAGATCTTGACAAGGGCTGGGAGTTTGGCCTAGTGGTAGACTGCTTGCGTAGTATGCATTAAGACCCAGGTTCGATTTCTCAGCACCACATACATAGAAAAAAGCCAGAAGTGGTGCTGTGGCTCAAGGGTAGAGCTCTAGCCTTGAGGAAAAGTTCAAGGACAGTGCTCAGGCCTTAAGTTCAAACCCCACAACTGGCAAAAAAAAAAAAAAAAAGATCTTGACAAGATTGACTAGAGTTATCATTCAGCCCTTCTATTTATGGAGAATTTCTGCAGATTTTACTTAAGTGCTCACCATACTTTCTGAGGATTGAAGGAGTGTGGAAAACACAACACATAAAAACAATACTCCCACTTACAAATTAATTATGTAAGAAGAAATTCTGTCAAAACTTTTAAAGACAAATAAGAACATCCAAAATAATAAGGTATACAAAGGTAGAGACCAGAGTTCATTCTTCATCATTTGAGATGTTAAAATGGTTTATCTTACCTGAGTTGTCAATGCATTCTACTATGTTCCCATTGCCAGGCAGTATTTGTGGCACGCAGATAGTGGTCATATCCTAAAAGACACAAAATGACATTTTCCCATTTGTAATGAGTCTTTTCTTTGTCGAGTCATTCATTTTCTTTATTTCTAAGTCACTGCAGATTTCCTAAAAAGAATGTTATTTAGGAAACTTTGGAAACTCCATTTAATACATGGAGGTTTTGAAAAGATTTCCTGGTTAGGTCCATTTGTTTTAATCCTTCCTTTCCTTATTCCCTATCCTAGAATGGGCTGAATGATTGTTACCATCTTGAAGACTGAGTTTAGCTGACTACCAATGTTAAGGTCTTATAGATTAGTACTTACATGGGGTTCAGGCTGTGGGCCTTCTACTGCCCATGAATGGATTGCTCCATCAGAACACTCAGGAACAGGCTCAAAGCCGACTCCACCCCCAGGGGCACCCCCACAGTCACAGCAGAGCAACAAGAACGGGACCACTGATGACAGAAAGATAGAAATAATGTAGTTAGTAGTAGGCCACACTGAAAGGAAACATTGTGTGTGTATATGTGTGTGTGTGTGTGTGTGTGTGTGTGTGTGATTTATGCTTACATTTGACTTCCTAATATAAACAGATTTATTTTTTAAATTCTTAGGAAAATTTCAGGAAAATAAACTGAATAATAGACTCGAAAATAAACATGAACTTCAAAATACCAATCAATTAGTTTGCTTCATATTACTAAAATGCAAATAAAGTTACAGGAATAAAACTTGACTTCTTGTCATTGTTCAAGGTAATAGTGGAGAAGAATGAAAACTGGAGGAGCTTGATTCTTGTTTTCCCTTCATGCTTTTACTTTACACTTTATTTACTTTAATAGTAATTTTACTCAAAGACTCAATTGTTTTTACTAAGGCTATTTCCCTGAAAGGCGATAAATTTTCTGTAAATTACACTTAAAGGTGCTCTTGAATTATTATCACTTTAAATAGTGTCTTTCTGGTTAAACAACTGGAAATTTTCTTATTCATCTACTTATTCATTCTTTTGCATAATGTGATGTTTTGTTTTTGTAATTTGAAACCATCTCAGTTTGATTTAGAAATTGCTATATAGCCTAAGCTAGTCTCAAATTCAAGATTCTCCTGCCTCTGCCTCCTGAGTGTCAGAACATCAGAGTTATTGTCCACATACAGTATAAACTTGAGTAGATGAATATGAACTTTGAGTAGATGAGTAAGTGGATGGAAAGAAAGGACATATAATTAAACGTTTAAGGGAAAAAATAAAGGAAAAAGAAGGAAGCAGGATAGAGAACAAAGTGTAGAAATATTTTTTTAAGGGCGATAAGTGGGGAAATGGAGGAAAAGAATGCTAGGCTAAAAGAAAATATTAGATTTGAAAATATTGACTCTAAAACTCTTATTTAATTTAGATTCTTTAATTAAGTATATTAGCCTAAGTTGATCACCAATAAAAAAAACACTTAAAAAGAAAGTTTGAAGCTGGGCATGGTGGCTCGTGCTTGTAATCCTACATACTCAGGAGGCTGAGATCTGTGGATCAAGGTTCAAAGCCAGCCTGGCACAAAAGAACCTGAAGCCCTCATCTCCAATTATCTTCTAGAAAATGGGAAGTGGGGCTGTGGCTCAAGGGTAGGGTGGTAGCCTTGAGCTGAAGAGCTCAGGGACAGCACCCAGGCCAAGTTCAAGGCCCATGACCCCACACACACAAAAAGTTTGATATTATTTAAAATCGTGCTCATCAGCTCCTAGGTATTTAAATTGCTTTTATAAAGCAATACAATTTAAAGTTTGTAATGTTAGTTGACCAACAATATAATTTGAAAGCTTAGAGAATTATCTTCTTATATATCTTTTATATTACATTCTGCAACTTTGCTATGCTAATCATTGCACTCACTAACAAATGTTCATTTTGATGAAAACACTTTTTTAAAAGTCATTCCCCTTTCCATCATACTTTTTCTAGTCATTATTTCCATTTGCTATAATCTCAAAAGAATGAATTTTTATGATTTAATACCTAAATTTTATTTTTTGAACATTCTATTAAGTTATGGAAAAAAGTTTCAACTTCATGCTGGATAATCAGTATGTCTAAATTCTGTATTTTTACATGGATGAATGGTGATTAAAATGTTCAAAATGGTGAGTTAAAGACTGATCAAACAGTTTACAAGTAAAATTTATTGACAAATTCTATTTATAGCTGATTATGATTCTAGAGAAATGAAGGGATTAAAATAGTTCATATATATGCATTCTAATATCATTGGGGTGTGTTTAAGTTAAATAAGCAAATATTTGAATTAAATATACCAACATTTAATGATACCACACTGGAAAACGGCAATGCTGTTTTAATTTTTTTTTTTTGTGGGTTGGGGCTCTAAAAGTCTTGCTGTCTAGGATGGTCTAAAACAAATGATAGTCATGACTTAGACTCCCCAGTGCTGGAATGACAGGTAAGTGCCACATCCCCCCCCATGAAAATGGCAATGCTCATATTAGATGAATTACAATGTAAAGATTTCGAGGTATTTACTCCATAGCCTCCCTTCTCATCCTCAAATACTTTAGTATGTAGCTCAGCTCCACTCTAATTTCTGTCATTGTCTAAGGTAATTCCCAAGGCCAGCTGGTTCCCAAAACTCTTCCTTTTATAACCAGAACATTGACCACATACAAATAAAATAAATTACTTACATCCTAGGACTAAGAAGCCCATGATAAGTAGCCCAATGCCAGCAGGACCAAAATGTACGTTATCTGAGGTGTCACCCTGGAAAGTGTCAGTGTCAGTGTCATAAGTATCTCCATTATTATTATTATCTGGCCTGTTGAAATTTTCCCCACTCGTGGTAAGGTTCTCCTCGTTTGTGGTGACTTCGCTGTCTCCTCCCGTTCCTCCATCATGGGTATCCACGTTGGTGGTACTTTCATTGCTCTGTGTACCACTTTGACTGCCTGTTGTTGTCTGCCAGCCAGAACCATCCAGCTCAATAACAACTGTACCAGTGCAAGTTCTTTGAAGAGAATCTGTAATATGTTCAAAATGGCAGAACTTTTATACTCTGGGCATAATAACTGTCAGAGAACACTGAGCTACTCTTTTTTGCTTCATCACTTCTTCCAATGTCTTTATTTTCATAAATTTAGTAACTTCCCCATCATCCTTTGTTAATGGTTCTTTTAACTCAAAGATGATATTATTATAATTAATCTAATTATTATTTTCTACTAAGAACACTTTCCTAGATATTTATTATATGATTTAGGCATATTTATTATAAATAGTTGGACATTCAGTATAATTTGAAAAGTATACAAGGAAGCAAAAGAAACAAACAAAAAAACAACATCTTAATCCACAGTTGGATTGGAAACAACTCAGTTGATTTTTTGATTATCTGAATTAAATGTCTAAAAGCTACTTGTTATCTTGTTATTTCTGTTCTACTGAAATACCCATGAGTCATTCCACTTTTTTTTTTTTTTTTGCCAGTCCTGGGCTTGAGCTCAGGGTCAGAGCACTGTCCTTGTACTTTCTGCACTTTCTCAAGGCTAAAGCTCTACCACTTGTGTTTCTGCACCACTTCTGGCTTTTTTTCTATGTATGTGGTACAGAGGAATCGAACCCGGGCCTTTGTACATGCAAGGCAAGCACTGTACCACTAGGCTAAACTCCTGGCCTGTCATTCCACTTTTTAAAAGCATAATAAACAAATAAATGTATATACAATGTAACAGGTAACAAAGTCAGATCTGTTTATTTGTTTATTTGAAATAGAGAAGGGAACGGGACAAATAAGAACTTTGGGAGGGAGTGGAGGGAGGGGAAGGGGACAAAAATAAGAGAATAGTGGTAGAATGCTTGCCTAGCATGCACAAAGACCCAAGTTCGTTTCCTCAGTACCACATACATAGAAAAAAGATGGAAGTGGTGCTGAGGCTCAAGTGGTAGAGCTCTAGCCTTGAGAAAGTCCAAGGACAATGCTCAGGCCCTGAGCTTAAGCCCAGGACTGGCAAAAAACAACAACAACAAAAAAAGCAAAAAAAAAAAAAAAACCAAACAAACAATAAAAGAAGGGATATCAATGTTTGAGAGCTGGAGAAGTAATGTACCCAATACCAGACAAACGTAACTGTAACTCCTCTATACATGATCCCAACAATAAACTATAATAAAAAGAACAATAATAAATAATTTGTATCCTACTGTATGTATGTATAGTTTCCTCCAGAAGAAAAAGCAGTTAGGTTGACTCCTTACCATCTATGGACAGAATTGTTCCTTCGTATCTTCCCTGAAGTCTGTCATACTGTTGCTTGGTCACTCTGTTTCTCAAAGTGATTATGCCTGTTCTCGAGTCAACAGCCAGCAGGTCACCTGGGTTATTTCCCATTACATATCTATGTTTGAATAAAATATACATGAATGTTAGCTAGATTAAAATCAGAAGATTTTGTAAATTATAAAATGCATTATTCTTTTAGTACTTGGAATTAATGGATAGAGTTTTCTATTACTAGGAAAAGAAATTCAGGTACACAAGTTATATAAGACCATTTAGAAGTAGATCAATGCCTTAATCTAAAAAAAGAATTATTAATAAGAAAATGAAATTATTATTATTATTATTATCATTATTGAGAGTCTTGCTTTATAGCTCAGGCTGGCCTTGAACTCCTGCCATAGCCTCCCAAGTGCTGGCATTACAGGTATGTACCATCATGCCCAGCAGAAAAATACAAATTACTAAGAAACTACTTCTGGTAGAATTTCTTAATGCCAGGAATGGCAGAATACTTCTTTTATGTTAGCAGTCATATTTCTGTTTGGTAGCAAGAAGACGTTGATCCTGGGATTTCCTGAACTACTACTAATCCTAAACTTATCCAGTTAAACCAAAACAAACCAAACAACCACCACAACAAAATCAAACAGTAAACAATAACAGAAATAAAAGCAAACAAGCTTCACTGTATCAGCTTGTCCTGTGCTTTGTTTCCATTCCTCCCTTCACACACCATGACTTTCAGGACTGATTTCAGATTCCAAGCCATACTCTTTCTTTGCAAATCCAGCCTGTGGTGTTCAGTCTTCAACACTGACTTTAGTGTGTTTTCCTCATCAATTAGACACTTATGTAACAAACACGAACTCTGTCTCAGGTGTGTGAAACTTAGGAAACAGAACTGAGAGAGACGCCCAGCTGGGAAGGACTTCAGGAACCCTTACTAGGGAGAGTACAAGGAGTCTGATGAGTACGTATGGCCCAGTCATGAAGCAACAAAACTAGGAAGAGTCACACTGTGTGAGGAGAACGTGCAGAGAGAATTTTACCACATTAGTAGGACACCACTTATTCTTGATCAAGGTCACATATGCCTCCCCCACCACACAGGGATTTCCTGCTTACATGGAAGATGAGACACAAAATTAAAAACAAATGGCACCTTGTGCTTTTCTTTAAGACAATAACTACTTTTTCATACCAAAGTTACTGACTAAAATTTAGTGCTGATTCAAGTCAAGAAATTAACTTGAATTACTTAATTAAATCTAATTGATTTCAAACGGGGCAATGTTGCAGCAGAAAAATCAGTGTGATAAGATCTTCCTTGGGTAGGAGGCGGGGGTATGATAGCCAGCTAAATGGCCAATAAACTAGATGATTCTTTCTGATGGAAGAATAGAATTCTATTATACATATATACTACATTTGCTCAATCCATTCTTTCTTTATATTAAGCAAAGTAAGCCGACCCAAAGAAACATAGCTGCATGGCTTTCCTCATTTGTTATGATGACAATGTGCCTAAAAATGAAGTTAGTATACTGGATGATAAAAGACCAAAAAAAAATGATGTGATAAATTATACAGGTCTCTAGACATTCACACAGTGAGACCAACGGAGGATATGCTTAGAAGAGGCTCAAAAGCTTCAGTCACATGAAATTACATTTCTAGAAATGAACTACAAGAAGTAGAGTTGCTCTGTTTTCTTTACCTTTGGTATTGTTTGTAAGTTAATATGTTTTGGGGATAAGAGGAAGGCACGACAAAGGGTGAACGAATGCAGCACTGCTACTCACCAGATATCGTGTGGAAAACGAACCATAGAGCTTGTAGCTCGGGACAGGAGGGGAAAACTGGGTGAGAGCAGGGGAAGGGGTGATATTGTCCAAAAAGAAGTGTACGCATTACCTGACTTATGTAACAGTATCCCTCTGTACATTACTTTTACAATAAGTATATATTTTTAAACATTAAAATAAGTGAACTTTAAAAAATCAGTTACTTGGGGCTGGGAGCTTGGCCTAGTGGTAGAGTGCTTGCCTAGCATGCACAAAGACCTGGGTTGAATTCCTTTGTATCACATACATAGGAAAAATCTGAAAGTGGTACGGTGGCTCAAGTGTTCGAGACTAGCTTTGAGAAAGCTCAAGGACAGTGCCCAGGCCCTGAATTCAAGGACTAGGACTGGCAAAAAAAATACTGGAGCAGAGTACCGAAACTTTCCCAGTATATCATTTCCACTATTTCCACTTCTTTCACAAATCTTTATGTCACATTAACCATTAATAGTAATTCAGTAGCCAGTACTTTTTGCCACTGAATGATCGTTTCCAAATCACAAAGCATGTATTAATTAAACAAATCCAATGGAATAATTCAAAATTTCTAAAAAGGAAGGTATGGTTGTTAAGTTCCATGTGATTTTAATGTTCAAGGCAAATGTCATTCTTACCTAACAGTTGTTGAAGGCCGACCTGTGTCCAGGTCAGTAGCTACGAAGTCTCCAACCTTGTAGTTTGCACCCATTTGGCTGTTTACCACATATGTCTTTGAACCTGGGCGGAAGACTGAGCCTTCAACTACATTTCTCACAGTCACAGAGACTGCAGTTGCTGTGAGTTTATACTGAGACATAATTGATTGATGAAATTCAGCTTTATTTCTAACACCGAGGCTTAGTTGCAGACTCTGCATAGCTTCATAATCTAGTGGCTAGAAAATATAGAGTAAAACCGTTTTACTATAAGAAAAACAATTCAGAAGAAAAAGACATTCTTTGAGAATAAAAAAATGTAAATGGCTTCTCATGCATGCTTTTCTACTTCCTATAGCTAAATGTAAATCCATACAAATCCAATACTACCTTTATCTGTAATTTAATGAGTATACAAAGAATATATACAGTAAGAAAAATCTAGCTGTCCCAGACCTATTGAAAACATATGACAAAAACCCTAATTGTTCACTAACTAAATTAACTACTTAAAATAATAAAAGGTTAAAATCTATATTATGTAGTACAAAGACAATTCATGTAAAAAATATTTCATGCTTTGCTGGGCTCATTGGTCATGCCTGTAATTCTAGGAACTCAGGAGGCTGAGATATGAGGATCGAGGTTCAAAGCCAGCTCAGTACTAAAGTCCATGAGACTCTTATCTCCAATTAACCACTAGAAAACTAGCGCTGTCGCTCAAGGGGTAGGGCTATAGCCTTAAGCTGAAGAATTCAAGGAGAGCGCTCCAGGTCCAGAGTTCAAGCCCCACCACCGACAAAACAAAATCATGTTTCACAGAAAGTTGCTTCATTTATAACAAAATGTCCATCAAATATATGGGGGTTTCCCATTTGACTAGCTTTACATATAAGGAACTATTGAGAAGAAATTTCACTTATGTAAAGGTGACTAATTTGAACAATTGAGCAATATATATATGTATATGAATGAATTAGTTTCCTCAATATATTATAGGAAAATTTCTTACATCATAAAATAATCAAGTATTATTTTCATTCCACAATTCATAAAATTATAAAATAACTATCATTTTGACTATGTATAAAAGCTTTGGATCATACATAACTTTATGACATAGCACTTTAAAAATTACTTCATGGACTGGCTTGTAAAATATTAATATCATCTGATGGTTAAACTTAATACTTTTATAAAAATGATTTTAAAATTGAAATGTATTTAGCATAATTATATCATACCTTAACAACCTTTAGAATTCCTACGTTTGTTCTTTCATTCATTTCTATATCAAACCAACCTCCTTCATTTCCAGAGATAAAGAAAATGACTGCTATCCAGTTTGCTGAGTATTCCTCATCCAAATCAATTACTCTGATCTGGAGCAGCTCTGAATGTAGAGCATTTTCTTCAATACTTATGGCATACTGAAACAAGAAACCACAAAACCCAAAATCAACACAAAAGACGGGATGAGAGAACTTGAGCAAGGTTATGGTGAAAAATCAACAATTGTTCATTATTCAGAAATTATATTTCCAAAGTTTGAAAAATTTATATTCATACACTTCCATTACTGAAGTATATATTTTCATATTTTGTAAACAAATACAAGAAAAATGTGTGTTTTCTCCTTTGGACAGGATGACGCTGACCACCAGATCATCTGCACAAAGAATTGTTGAAAGTGAGTTTTCAATATCATGAACTGAAAATTACTCCATTTAGCTTTCAAGAATGAATACGTACCGAAGGCTGCTCCATGTAGGGGATGTTATCATTAACGTCAAGGATTTTAATGTTGCATTCGCACTCTGCTGACATGCCATCTGCTCCGCCATCTCGATCAGAGCCTCTCACAGTAAGAGAATACTGAGAATATTGCTAAAGACACAAATCACAAGCAATATCACACCAGGCATACACAGTCTCTATTTTTACGTCTTTAAAAATATTTGCTTAATAATGTCCTAAGTCTAGGAGAAAGTAAAGAGGTATTTCAAAATAGTAACACTCCACAAATCTCTCATGTGTCAATATGGAAGTTGACAGTTCTGTGTCCAATAATTAACATTGTTCGTTCATTAAGGCAAGCAATCTTTTTAAAGAAAAGCCTGTTTCTTCTTATGCATAATAGGCCCAGATGCTGGAAAGGTTTATAAAGGGTAAGATGGAACAGAACAATCCAGAGGTGAGAGATCAAGGTTCGTAAAGGATTTATAGCATGTAAATGCCACACACATCCCATAACTAATCACTTTCTGATTATACAAGGGAAGGAGTGGACACAATGACTTTTATACTGAGAGTGGGTAGAGCGTTATGGCAGTGGAGTTATTAGTCATGTGGCTATTCTTGATTTTCTTCAAAGGTACTTAAAATTTTAGAAGTTGGTAAAAACTAAGGAACTTTTCCCAGACTCATGAATATATACATAGTGATTCACAGTCACGGGTATAACTTCAAAGCATTCATTATTAAATACATCTTGAAATTTCTTGATGGTTCCCATCTTTATAATGATGGCCAAGTTCTTTTCCTTCAGATGCCTCTTTTTTAGAGTTCACTCCCACTAAAGCTATTATATATTAAAGATATCTCACTGGGATATTTCAGTGACTTTGAAAGAGGAACAATGGTAAGATAATTTCTCCTAAAGATATTTTCCAAACAAGAAAATAATGAGAATTAGGAAACTTCAACACTGTAACAGAAAAAATAGAACAATTCTGATTTATCTTAGACTTAGAAGACATTACTAGGGAGATTGACATCTTAAAACCTATAATAATGAAAAATGAATTGAATTGTATATATTATAAAATAAAATATCCTCACATACATGTCTATATACATATGAAACCACGTATACATATACAGACAAACACATATATGTATTCAATGTATATGTAGCATACATAGTTTAGGAGTCTGTACTATGTTGTTCACATGTATTGTAACATGCCAATAAGGACACAATGACAAGTATTTCATTTATTTCCTTCTGTAATACACCTTTCTTTTTCAAATGGAGCCTTTGTTGCTACCCGTGCTTTCACAATCTAACTTTCTTTTTCCTTTTCATATGTTTTTTATTGTAATTAATAGAAGGGTTACATTATACAATCTAACTTTCTTAAACCCTAATTAATTGATAAATGAAATGTCAGAATAAAATATAATTAAATAATCTTCATTGTTCATTGAAAGTATTTCTCATATTATATAAAATGATCATATAATTAAAATTGAAAGACATGGTCTTATCTTTCCTCACAAGTATCCTCATTTTTAGAGTTAGTTCCTTCATGTGAATTCCCACGTAAACAAAAACAATTTACTTCTCTGTCTATGAAATTGTTCATTGTCCGAATTTCTCCAGTGTATCTGTTGATGATGAACATTGGTGCATCTGAAGGCTCTTGTCTTATGATCTTGAAGGCGATTTTTGAGTTCAAATTGTTTGGTTCATCTGCGTCGGTTGCATTGAGTCTCATCACCAGTGTATCTAGAAATTAAGGAAAATTGATTGCAAATATAAAATTTACATTTTTGTTACAATACTGTGTATAACCTCTCTAATGGTACACCGGTGTACCACCATGTAATATGCATTTTATTGCCTTCCTATTATAGAAGTTCATAACATCAATATCTTATTTGCTTTTGTTACCTTGGTCTTGGTAAAAGACTACATTTTATTAGGAGCTTACAGATTTACTGCGAGGAGCAAAAAAATGTCTTTTTTGGTGTTCTGATTTTTTTTTAATTAAAGTATAATTTGTCTCTTCTTAGAATGCTTATAGTAAAACAAAGTGACAGTAAAACTACAGTAACTTTTCCTCTGCTTAAATACTTTCTCTTTCTAGGTGTATGATCTTGTCCTCATTTTCCACATTCATAAATGAGGGTGATATTAAAACCATTTCACAAAGGACCTGTGAGAAGTACAAAGCTCATGAGAGAAAATTATATAACGTTCCTACCTAGTAATTTACTGTTAATGAATATTGTTACTGTCTTTAGATGTGCAGATTGTGATGTTCTTTATTTTTTTCAGAAAACATACCAGCAATTTTAATGAAGGCCACTGGAGAACAAGAAAGCTGTCAATATAAATTCCCAAACTAGATGGTTTTCCTTCTCAATCTTTTTTCAAACATAAGTTTCTACAAGTGCAAAGGGCACGATCCCCCTCTTTTCTACTTCCTCCTTCTATTCCCCTCCTCTCTCCTGTCTTCTTTCTTTTTTCCCCCTCTCTCCAACTCTGTTCATTTTAGTATAATTTTTAAATGTTCTTATTGGCAATTAATTATGGCACATCCACATAACAAAATCCGTTGTAACTTTTTAGATTGGAGGAGTCTACTTGTTCTGATATGTAAATATATTGAGAATATAATTAACCAAAATCATGTGGATTAGTATACAGAAAATTCTAGTTATGTCCTTAAAGGTTTACTTACTTTTATGTAACTATAAAAGTATATGTCTAGTAATTGGTGGAAAAGCTTATCTCCACAGAATAGTACTAGGAAGAACAAAGATGAGTTTTCATTCCCTTCTTCATTTGCATATTGAGTGAATTTCTACAATGAGAATTTTTTTAGCAATTGTTTAAAATATCAAGACATAGACATACTTTTTAATGAATTGAGAATGTAATGTGAGAGCTCTGAGACAGATAAGAAATTACTTAGAAGTTCAAACATTCTGTGGTATATTAAAGTTTTGACTTCATATTTTTGTTTTAATGTTTGTTTGCATTAACATCTATCAACAAAAGCTTTTGAACTCAAATCAGAATGTATGGAATGAATTTTGATGCATGACTTTGAAACCGTTTTTCTTTTTCCTACTACCCCTCCCTCTTGTTCTTTCCATCTCCAGTGACCACTTTTCCTTTTCATTCTTCTACCAGGTTGGTTTATTGGTTTCCATGAATGAGTCAGAACATGTGGTATTTGTAGTTGAATGCCTCACTATTTAACAACAAAATGATCTTTAAGAAGTTCACTGAAAGCATTCAAAACACAGAGTGGAGGAATTACTTCTGGTTCTTCCTTAACACGATAGAGTAATTATCAGTTCCAACAATTTATGGTGCAGTTCAAAATGACTAGAAAGGATGAATACAAAATTCTTAACCCATAGAAGTGATTAATAGTTGAAGAAATGAAAATGCTTGTGACAAAATTGAATATTATAAATTATACTAGGTATTGAATTGTGCAATAGAACCCATAAAGAAATAAAAAATACCATAGAACTGTGGTGGTAACTGTCATCCAAGCTACTCAGGAGACTGAGATTGTGAGGATCACAATTTGATGTGAGTAAAACGTGTTCATAAGTCGCCAGCTCTATAGGAAGAAAAGCTAGATATGGAGATAGGGTGCTGTGCACTTGTCAGCTCAGCTAACACTGTAAAAAGGAGGATTATAGTCCAAGTTAGCCCAAACCAAACACTGAGACTATTTTACAGATAACCAGAGCAAAATAAAAAGTTGGAGGAGTGGATCTACTATCACAATGACTGTCTAGTAGGTAGAGGGTCCTGGGTTCAAACTCAGCTACTACCAAGGGGATTAAAAAGAGGTCTAAGTATTAAATTTCAATGAAAAGTACCTTAAAAAACAGTATACATCAGGTATGGTTTGTTTTGCCTTTCCACAGATTTAGACATGAAGGATAAATTCTCATCTCCATGCCACCTCCACCATTGAGCAAAATGTTTTAGGAGTATCTTAATGGGGTTCTCTTAAAGAGGTAGGTAGCATGAGTAAGTTCTTCCCACTTTGGAGAACTGCTTGGAACTTCCTCCCTAACTGAGAGAACGTCTCTGTTCTGGATGTCTTTCTGTAGCTTCGTTCTAATATTTGTGATGTTTACCTTCACATAGATTAGCCTGCAATTTCCTGGCCATTAAGACTGACCTGGAAACCAGTAGAGTTTTGTTTACTTAAAAGCTACTTACTTGCATTAGAGTTTTCTTCTATTTGGCCTATAAATGTATCCATGGAAAATACTGGCGCATTGTCATTTACATCCATTACTCTCACTCTCAGCTCAAGAGGTCTCTCTAAGTCTTGGCCCTGTGCGTTGAGAGCACGGCAGTAGATCTGGGAAAGAAGAATAATTATATGGTGAAACACATAATTATCATGTTCTTAATTTTTAGAAAAGTATTATGTTATGCCTTGTGAGAAATTAGAAGAGAAATAAAAAACACAATTATTATTTTGTGAGACTATAAATACAGCCATAAGCACATGTATGTGCATACATATATATATATATATGTATGTATGTAGGTATTCAATAAGATAAGGCAAACATGAGCAGAAAATACCATTGAAGAGAAGGCAGCCTAATAAAATATAAGAAGAATGAAATAATGAATTGGTAGGAAAATGTAATGGGACAAAAACATTAAACGTAAATTTCAACAGACAGAGCTAGGAATTGGCAATGTCCCAAGAGAATTTGATGAGGAAACAAACAGTGATAATAATGCTGTGTTTGAAATTAGGAAGTAGGGTTAGGGGAGAATGAAGTAAAGTAAAATCTCCTAGAAACTTCAAGGAATGTAGCATTTTTAACCTGGGTAATGGCTCTGTGAGTGTTTATTAGTAGTAGTATTATGATCATTTGAAGTGTGTATAGGTATAAGATAAACTCTCTCACATGTGTTGAGAATTCTATCCATTTCACATATGTGCATTTTGTATAAAAGTATAATGAGCCCAGGAGTGGCTCATACCTGTTACTCTAGCTACTCAGAAGGCTGAGATCTGAGGATCGCCGTTTGAAGCCAGTGTAGGTAGACAATCAAGAGATTTCTCTCCAATTAACCAGGGAAATGTCCAAAATAGAGGAAAGAAGTAGTTCAAGTAGTTAGTGCCTTGAGTTAAAAAAAAAAAGCTCTGTGATAATACAAGGACCTGAGTTCAAGTTCCACTACTGGCGCGCACACACACACACACACACACATCACTAGAATATATATATATATATATATATATATATATATATATATATAGAGAGAGAGAGAGAGAGAGAGAGAGAGAGAGAGAGAGAGAGAGAAAGAGGGAGAGAGAGAGATCTTCAAGAAAAGTCATTGTATATACTTGGGCAAGAATATATATTTGGATTTGAAGGCTAAGGATTTGATGTAATCTTTTAACTACAAAGGGACAAAACAGCAGTGTATAGTTACTGTTTAAGGTGTTTAAGGGATATGTGTCATTGACATGTTACTAGAAGATGGATCAAAGAAAGGGTTTAAAAGTCATTATTTTTATGTATTAAAATGAACGCTGCTTATAGTGATAAGTGAAAATGAAAGTAGACCGTGGAGCAATCAGAAAAGAAATGAAAAATGAAAGCTGATAAAAAGTTCTTTAGTGAAAGAAAGAATGCCAGGTGCAGGTAGCTCCCACTTCTAATCCTAGCTGTTGAGGAGGTGAGATCGGAGGATCATGGTTTAAAGCCAGCCAGCAGAAAAGTCCCCATGAGACTCATCTCCAATTAATCACTCAAAAATTGGAAGTGTCGCCGTGGCTCAAGTGGTACAGCACGAGCCTTGAAAAAGAGAGCTCAGAGACAGAGCCCCTGCTCCACAATCAAAAATACATAAATAAAAATAAAGTTCTTGAAGAAAAAGGTAATTACAGAACAATGGAAAATGTATTAGGATGATCTATGGGAAAAGGTCCAAAATGAATCTACTGTTGGCTTTAATGAAGAAACATTTCTGCATGGAAGAAAAAGAATTCAGTTGGGATAAATGTCCTCCATCTTTTGGGTAGAGTTGCCCTTTATCCCGGCTGCTCAAAGTGAGGTGAGGTTGAGGGCCTGAAGAAAGAACACACTTGAGGCTTGTGGGAGCTTCTGCCTGAGCATCAGAAATTTATACTGCAGCCTGTCCATTTAGGAAGAATCCTTTGTGAGCTCCAGAATCTTTATTCCTTCTAGGAGTGGAAAGAAGCCATCATTCTCAACTGGAATTTTTTCAAAAAGCAAAATTACATATTTACTTTTTCTTCCATTTACCCTCTAAAATAGCCTAGCGTGCAATAGGAGCCAACTACAAGCTGTCAGATTTGCCCACAGCTAAGTGAAACATACTTTGGCTCTTGAAATCAAATTGAGCATGATCTGGAGTTTAAGATTTTCTAAGAATAATTTAATCTTGAACACACACACACACACACACACACACACACACACACACTCACATGGCACCCACTTACAATGAAAAAAGGAGTGACTTCCCGGTCAACTATGGATGTTATATTAATTTCACCAGTTTTTTGGTTAATGATGAAGATCCCATAAGGTGGCTGATCAATTCCTACTCCAGAGATGCGGTAGGTGACTGGCTGGTTTGCAGCACAATCTGAGTGAATCTGCAGGAAGAACACAGTGGAATATGACTGGGAAGGTATAAGGAGCTCAGTTTGATATATGACAACCGTTTTCCTTGAGAAGCATCATTTGTGAAAAGTTGAAAACAGAATGATTTTCCTAAATAAATGAAATAGGTTTTGTGTTTTCATGGTCACTGAAGCATAAATGCAGTATTTTAATGGGAACTGACAGTGCAATAACATAGGTCCCATTTCTATTTCTACTAAATAATAAAAAGTAAAATATCACCCCAATAAACCTGTCATTATCTTGTATTATTTCTGTCTCCATGCTAGCACTGAGTTTATGGTAGGGAACTCTTTGCCTTCTAGAAGAGTTCAATAATATGGCTTTTACAGAACTTAGATCTTTTTTATTTTCTTTTATTATTAGGTTAATGCATAGAGGTGTTAGTTACAGTTACATTCATAAGGTAATGAGTACTTTACTTCTTGAACATTGTGACCCCTTCCCACAGAACTTTGATCTTTAAATTTAAAACTTAAAAAATATAAAATATTGGAAGTAGCTTATATGGACTTGTAGAAGTGACAAAAGTTATTTGAAATAAAAGTTACTTCTGAAGATAGGAAATTTGGTAAGAAAGTAAAACCCCTCAAATGCTTATAGAAATTAAAACTTTCTTTGAAATTAAAGACTGACAATAAGAAAAGCTTTCTAGGAAGTCTCTATCTCTACCTGTATGAATGGATATATGTTTGTCAGTGTGTATCTGTATTACTTTGTATGTGTGCATATGAGTGAATCTTTGTGGGATGTGTGTGTGGAGGAAAGATAAGGGAAAATGAAATAAAAAAATAAAAAGGATACATTGCGAAAGTCATGAATAAACACAAAAATCCAACTTAATTTCTAAATTATAAAGCATACATGTTGAAGTGGTTTCTTGAAGTATATCAAAAGTGAGACTATTCTTTGAATTACTGAATATATTTTTTCTTATTTAGAGACAAGTGATCCATGCTTATACGTATTTATGTTGCCAGTGATATAAATCAGCATTTAACTGTTTATCTGAATATCTAGCTTTCTTAATTTACCCTGTTAGGGATTTCAGTTTTCATAATCGGAATAATGATAGTTTTACTCTGTATCATAAACTTCTGAGAAAGATAGGCTCACAGGATATGGGGAAGACAGGTTCTTTCAAACTTAACCCTCATGTGACTTTCAGTTTTCTGCTTTGGGTTCTTACTTTGGCGATTGGGTTTCTCTTAGAGTTGTCTTCACCTTCACGACAGGCTGCAGCAAACTTGATCCACTCACGTTTTTGCCTTCTGATGGAGTGCCACTTGATGGTGCCATTTTTAGCGTTATAATCTCTTACCTTGCATGGATGAAATAAAGTAGTGATATGCATTAATATTCTAAGAAATGTCATCCTCCACTGGAGATTTTGAAGGAGAGGGAGTGATTGTAAAGTTAGGAAAAATAATAGATTTGTTTGCTTCATGAATTTATTATTTATCTTTTTTTTTTTAGAAGGGGGACAGGCCCTTGATTCAAAGCTTAGGTTTGACTCAATCTCCCTATCTTGCTGTCTTGTTCTTCTGTGAACTAGGATTACAGGTATGAACCAATATGCCCTATCATTTTTCTTTTAACTGTGAAAAACTATTTGTTGTATCTTACCTGGATTCGAAATTCACTGTTAACTTCTGCCACCATCTATAAAAACAGACAATCAAAATAGTTAGATTGGAATTGAATACTTTAAAAGTTTACATTACCTAGTTATTAAAAAATAAAAGAAGCAGTCTTGTGAATCATTAGAATTTTTTTCTGTCAGTTCGCATAGCAGGTGGCTTTGGTTTATCTCATGGGCTGATGAGGTTGCTAAGAACTCTCCATACTTTTACTCATGCTTTTACTTCAGTTATCTCATAACTGAAGAGGTAGAAATACTGATGCAATCCAGTAAGAATCAACAATAAGTTAATATACTAAAACCTTAAAGTATCGTTTCAGAACCTAACAAGCTACCAATAGAAACCAGAAAAGTGCTTACAGACAAGAGAAGACATAAAGTAGACTATTAACCAGAAAGTTTGGAAAGTATTTACTCCTTCATACACAATTCTACATGTAAGATTTTAATATTTTTGAAAATACTTTGAGATGATATTTCCACCTGTTTTGAAATATAAAAAGAAGATTGTGAAATAAAAGCTGTATGTAAAAATGAGTTCATATCTGATGTTATATTCTTAGCACTTAATCCAATGTAGTTGAAAATGCAGGTGTACATGGGGAGAGATCATGGTTATGATATTTCCTTTGCTATTATTCTTGCTTTATGTAATTCCTCTGGTCACATAAGTGAACTCATCAAACAGCTGTGCTTGTTTAAACTCTGGGTCTAATCACTGCTCATAACTTAACAATAAAACTTCAGGATAATGTACTTTTTCCCTAGAAACCACAGACACATCTATCAGGTGTAACATCTCCATATACTTAGTTAAGGTATTATAAAAGTGTGCATTTCAAAATGAAGTGTGGATTTGAG
The DNA here is from genome assembly GCF_031878675.1 of Megascapheus bottae. NCBI lineage: Eukaryota > Metazoa > Chordata > Mammalia > Rodentia > Geomyidae > Megascapheus > Megascapheus bottae. The sequence goes on from NC_143527.1 coordinate 30,325,656, forward strand.
GACCAATTTGCCTTGGTGATTTTAAATTACAGGGATCATCTATTAAAAACTGGGATAGGGCAGAAGTTTGGCCCAGTGCTAAGAATGCTTGCCTAGGTTTGATACCTAAGTACTACATATGTAGAAAAAAATACCCAGAAGTGATGCTGTGACTCAAATGGTAGAGCGCGAGGCCTTGAGAAAGCCCAAGGACAGTGCTCAGGCCCTGAGTTCGAGCTCCAGGACTGGCAAAAAAATAAAAACTGGGATAAATCCTTGGTTTTATTGTCTCCACAAATAAAAGATGTTTAACTTTTAATCATTTTTGTAATAGCAAAGTATAAATGATGTTGCAACATTTATACATTTCATTTAAAATACTAATAAAAACAAAATTTAGTATTTTCATAGCTGGTTTCAGTTTCATCTTTAGAGAAAATATGGGATTTTGCTTTTCAAGGACATATTAAAAATTCATCATAACTGATTAAGAAGACATATATTTATCAAGGAGTGTGAAGAGAAAATTATTAAGCATGGTATAGTTTAATCATTACAATTATCACTGCTACTATTTACTGAACGAAAACTCTGCAGTAGAAAATACATTTAGAGAAATCTTTGGATATAATCTTCATGATAAAAATCTATGGTCTCTACAGGTGAGGAAACTGAGTGTGGGTTTTGGTTTATGACACTAGACTATCCCATACAGTTCAGTCTAAATTAGTGTATGTGGGTTTTGTAATAAATGTAAAGTAACCTAGTGGCTCAATAAATTTTTAACTAAAACCTGCTGCAAAGCACTATTACATCTTTGTAAACTCAGAAAATTCTGATTTGAATCAAATAGCTTTATCCTTGTGATCACCAATATGTATATACAACAACAATAGAAGATGAAATAGTAAAAGTAATAGAAGAAGAATTAAAAGAAAAACTTAAATGGATGTGTAACTAAAGCCTTGTGGAGTATGGACCTGGAAGGACGTTAATGAAACATATTCTTGCTATTTGTGACATTTCCAGCTTTTCCCTATCTCTTGATTGTAGGTGTGGGGCAGGGATGTGAAGATACCTTATTTGTCTGTTTCAAAGTCATTTCTTCATAGCTTTCACACTGCGTGTGCCTCTGTTATCTGTGACTGTACTTCCCTCCCTGTAACAAAATGTCAGTTCTTGCTGTTTGTTTTGGATAACTATGCCAGATGACTAAGAAGTCTTTTCAGCTTTATGAAGCTGGGTCATTCTCTTTCCCATGAGAGGCAGTTTGGGCAGAAGACCAAATAGGTTTCAGCACATTGTCAGACTCACAATTGGATGGTTCATTAAAAAAAAATTGCCAACTCTGCTTAAAAAATGTAGTGGGTTGACTTATCTAAGCTTATTTTCTTGTGTTCACAGTGTGAAAAAAACTCAGATACAAGGTCCATGCTAAAACTTTCAAAAGCAAAATAAAAAGATCACTGGGGAGAGCTAGAAAAACCTTCAATTTACTTCCTAAAATTCTTAGTGCTTTAATTGTCTCAGCTGCAAATTGGGTAGACAAACTTGCATATGAGCACCTTTACAGTTCTAACCTCAAATCCCTGGGTGCAGTGGGAAAATATTGAAGTATTTTTCATCATGGGAAAAGTATAACAAAATTATGGGTTTAAAAAATTACTTGGGCAACAGCTGGCAGGTGCGATGAGAAGAGAGAGAAATTACAGGCTGACAGCATTTGACAGTATGTCAAGTCAGGCTAGAGGTGAGGAGGAGCTAACCAGAAGCAGAGGCGATGGGACTCAGAAGAGATCAATGGGGAGATACTGGAGAGACAGAATCCTTAGGTATTGAGAATGGATGGAATGAGGACATTAAGAGTGAGAGGCAAGACATGAGAAAGGGTATCAATGTATGTGAAGTAATGCACCTTCTATCTTACAAATATAATGTAACCCTTCTATTAATTACAATAAAAAATATAAAAAAGAAAAAAACCTGGAGCTTTAGTAGACTTTAGCAGATCTGATGACATTGAGTTGAAGAAGAAATAGAAAGGCCAGGTATAGATGCTCAGCAATGTGAAATATGATCAGCATTTTTGGACAGTTGTTCAACTAGGAGATATAGATATGAAATATAGATGTTCAAGTAGGAGTGTTAAAATTATGGAAAATTTTAAATTCCTAAATTAGAGAATATAACATAGAGAGAAATAGTCATTGTTTGTGGAGAAATCCCAATACTTGTACAAATGGAAAGAAGCGTAAGAGACAAGAGAAAAAAAGCAGATAATTGCCTCTAGAAATGGAGGAAAATATATACACTTTTTCAGACCTTAAAGGAAGGAGAAGTTGAAACACAGGTGGTATGTGAATGAAATGAAAAACAAATTAACAATTAATAAAAAGTTCAGAGTGAATCCTGAGGGAATCTTCTTTTTATGCTAACTGGAGAATGTCTTTGCCTGATAAAACAGAATATAGAATAAAGAGAAGAGCAAGAAGACACAAATCTGGTCACTTTAAGAAGACTGAAAAATATGAAAGGACAAAATGACTGGTGTTGGAAGCCAGGAACTCGGTGGGGGAAGATTTGTGATTTTGTTGTTGTTGTTAGAACTTGAGAAGGGGAGGAGAGGGATTTCTTTCACATGAAAGCAGAGATACTGAAAAAGAAGATTTTAAATAGAATGTGGTGTTGGATGGCTGGGTTGGTGGCGGGGGGGGGGGGGTGTTAAGCAAGGCCAGAAAAGGACCTTGGTGGCTGAGAAGCAATAGAGGAAGCATGGAGATTAGGGAAATTGAAGTACATTACACTGAATGATCTAAATATTGTCCCTAGAATAAAAGTGAGGTTTTTATCTGAAAATGATGGTGTACTTTGGATTCAGTTTGGAATCTTGGTTACAGAAGATGTAAAGGAGTTTCACTGAGAGATAAACCTGGGTTGTCAAGTGGCCTGAGCAATAGCTCAGCTATGTACTGCTTTCTTACTCACTGGATATGAGCCTTGGGGTGGTCAGTTACTCAATCTGGACTTGTGTTTCCCCATCTATGGTGAAGGCTAGCACTCCTTGCATTAGCAACTCTGAAATACATTACCTCAATAGTTGTTTTCATTGAGGGGAATTTCTGTTCTGAGAAGCAACCTATTTGTTTATTTATTTTAAAGTGACGGGATGCAAAATTGCATTCTAATTTTAATGACTTCCTTGCTCTCTTAATAATTGTGAATTCATCACAATTTGTGAATCACAGAATGCTGATGTATTTGTTAATGGTTACATATGTCATAAGGATGAACACACAATAATGGTGATATATAATTTGTTTCCTTTGGAAAGCTTCTGTATCTTGTAGTGCTCTGATAAAAGGTATCAGTTGAGGCTGGCTATAACTCAGTGGATTGATTTGTCGAGTTTATTCATGAGTGTCTACTCTTCCTTATCAAATTCATATCTACATGTGTATTATGAAGATCCTAGGCTCAGTTGAATCATTTAAAGGGCCTTAACCTTAAAAATACTATGGTAATGGGCCGGGAGTTTGGCCTAGTGGTTAAAGTGCTTGCCTACCATGCACGAAGACCCGGGTTCGATTCCTTGGTACCACATACATAGAAAAAAGCCGGAAGTGGTGCTGAGGCTCAAGTGGTAGAGCTCTAGCCTTGAGAAAAACCCAAGGGCAGTGCTCAGGCCCTGAGTTCAAGCCCCACAACTAGCAAAAAAAAAACCCAAAACAAACAAAAATACTATGGTAAGTCCCGGATATAATGTCAAGTACATGTAATAGTACAGTACAAAATGTTAAGAAAATCCAATACGATGATTTCCATGCTTAATGTCTTTGACAGAATTTGGGGATATATCTGAAAATTCCTTCTGGTGCCTCAGCTCTGTGTGTGAGCAACCTTGCACTGGTTCAGGCTACTGAAAAGGATATAAAGGTTAATCACAGAACCTGTCCTCAAACAGCTTCCAATCACCTAACTACATAAGCAGCAGATATCTGTCAATTTATAGACATATGATTTCTCATTTGATAAGTGTAAAAGACTGTACTCTGTTCTCATAAATCCATAAAGAATCTGGATCAACTGCCAGTGACAGTTTAGAAAAAGGTTGATCCAAGTCAAAGAAAGGCATTTGTATTCCAGTAATAACCAGCAGAGATGGCATCACTCGGCAGCCTGGGAAGGGTGTGTCCTCAGCTGAGGGAACTTCATAAACTGCCATGCTAAGCACAACAGGTTTATTGCTTATTATCTATATGGAAATGCCTGTTAGGATGCAAGCATACTCAACAGCAATGTTCTTGTTGCATGCAGTGTGGAGTTACCAGAAATGAGATGTTCTCTGTAGGACCAGAGGTAATCATTTCTAGACTGCTTAGCCTCTTCAAATAAATAAATCTTGTTTGTAAAACCCTTTGTGTGAAGATAGTATTCTCCCAGAGATTTAGGCTTTTCTATTACTTAAAAGTAAACCTGGCAAATGTTTTTACTTTGTGACAATCGAAACTGAGTTCTATGCCAAAGAAGTTGCCAGTCCTAAACCTGAGTTAAAAGACAAAAGCTTTAAGAAGCTATCTCCTAGTTGACCAAGCTGCAAGACTGTTACCCTCAATTAACGAGCAAAAAGCCAGACGTAGAGGCAGAACTAAAGTGGTAGAGCACCAGTCAAGAGGGGGAAAGCTGAACAGGACCATGAGGCTGAGAGTTTAAGCTCCATTATTGGCACAAAAATAAAAAAGCAGGAAGTCTTCACCACATATACCATATTGATGGAAAGGATTATGTTCAAGTACGATTTTTACATTTCACTGAGTAGATGAAGAGAAATATTACTTTCATTTGCTATATTTTACTGAAATGCTAACTCTTACATAATTTGTACAAGAAAACTTGAACTATTTCTGTGATTTGTCTTGTTTGGTCTGTAGCAGTTTGTTAGGCTTTCTCTTGGTTTTTTTTTTTTTTTGGTGACAGTGAATACAGGAAATTTATCTTGTCAAATGAATTCATGATCTGTCCCACAACATGAATATTATCTTCAGTGTACTTTAGCCTGACTACTGAGATATATCCTGAAAAACTCCCTACTGTATCCTAAAGAATTTCAACTAAGGACATATCAGGAGGATTTCTTTTTTCTTTTTTTTGCATTTTTTTATTGTAATTAGTAAAAGGGTTGCATGATATTTGCCAGATAGAAGGTGCATTAATTCACGTACATTGAAGGAGGATTTCTTTCAGATCAAAACATCATCCTCACAGTAAAAAGAGAGGGAAATGAACTGAAACAGTCAGGTCATGGGTGGCAACATGAGACAACTGTTTTCCTGTTCATTGAGGTAGATATGCAATGTTTGTCTTTTCTAAAAAAAAATCTTCAGAGTCATATAAATGTTCATGGGCTAAGCAAATCTGGAAAAATTGAGGGTGACTTTCAGAAATTATTCAAACTCTAGAAATTCTATTAGTTTTACTAGCAGTTTTCTTTGTCACAACCATACACATGGATTTCTTTTATTTAGTGCGTGTTTGTACACACCAACTCCTTTCACTACTTTGAATACTAATTTTATGGGAGAAAAAAAAAACAAGAAAGAACAAAGTAAGGAAGAGAGAAAGAGAAAGGAAGGAAAGAAAAGAAATAAAGAATAAAAGGAAAAGACAGATGGGAAGGAAGAACAGGAAGGAAGAAGGAAGGAAGAAAGGAAGGCAGGAAAGAAAGAAGGAAGGAAAGAAGGAAGGAAGTAAGGAATCCCTACCATGGGCTTGCACTGGAAAACCAGGTATGAATATTTTCTACCCAGGCGACCCATGTGAACAATGGAATAGTCACCTAACAATCTTGGTCACTTTAAGAATAGCTCTTCTGCTTTATTTATTTTCTTTCATCCAACCAGTGATTTTAACAAGGTCAAACCTTTCACTTTTACATATATCCACAGTGTGCACAATGTGCTGCCACCAGCTAGGTGTTGTCATCAGCAGTTTCCCTAGCTCTGATGACTGTTCCTTAAACAAGTCATCGGTTTAAAAGTCTTAAAAATCTTCATAGTTGTCCAACTATATTCCTAACATGGATTTTTTAAAATTCATTTTGAGCAGAAAAGTTTTTTTATGGATTTATATTTCTTTTTAAGAAGAGGGCACAGTAAAAGCAAACAGTCCCAGTGAGGCTAGAAGAAAGGAAATTCTGTTTGCTATCATTGTGGTTGTCTTTAGGGGGAAAAAAACCCAAAAAAACCCAGCACAGATTACATAACTACAAAGGATATTTATCAAATACTTCTAGTAGAAATATATTATGATCAGCTAAGACTCAGGAAGTGAAATGCTTTACAAAATGTTATGTTGTCAGTATGAAAATAAAACATTTCAGTTTATCTTAGTGAAAATGTTTAAAGGAATAATTAATGCAAGGCATATGAGAAATTAGTAACTGGTTCCAAAGTAAGACAGGACTGAATACTCCTACACTTCCCAAACCAAATCTATAAACTGAAAAGCTGACTAACCTCAAAAATAAAGTACAAATGCCCAGAAATTGCTCTAAAGATAATATCTGATCAGGATACACAATTTTGATAAAATGACACAATTTATTGAATAATGAGTAATTAAGAAGTGGCTGTTTAAAGCAATTTTATAGGATGTACTTAAGTAGAAATAGTGATATAGTAAAAAATAAAAAATGATGCATATTTTTAGATTCAGAGAGACAATGTATAAGCCCACACACTCCTTTACTCAATTAAAATAGTATGATAAGGCAAATGAATAAAATTTGTAAGAAATTTATATTTTAAGTATTTAATTATTTGGCAACATACAACTATTCCTGTGATCAAATGACATATTGTATAAACTTATTGATCCTTGCTACATTCCAAGTACAACTAAAGAACCCTTAAAAAGTGAATGGGGAGGCAGGGAGTTTGGCCTAGTGGTAGAATGCTTGCCTAGCATGCACGAAAACCCGGGTTCAATTGCTCAGTACCACATACATAGAAAAAAGCCAGAAGTGGTGCTGAGGCTCAAGTGGTAGAGCTCTAGCCTTGAGAAAGTCCAAGGACAGTGCTCAGGCCATGAGCTCAAGCCCAGGACTGGCAAAAAAAAAAAAAAGTCAATGGGTTATGGGAAATGTTGGAAAAATATCTCAGAGCTAGAGGTATTGGCGTTTCAATAATCCATTACAACTGATACTGGTTAAGAACTATAAAACTCTTTTCGATACTGGGGATTGAACACAGGGTCTCATGCATGCTAAGTAAGTGCCTTGTCACGAAGCTATTTCCAGCCCTCTAACTCCTTTTACTTTATAAACTGAATTCAGTGGAACTAGTATACCACAAACCAAAGACCTAACTTGTTATTCTATAAACCCAGCATTCCAGTTCAAACCTTAAACAAGTAGAAACAAATAGAAACCACATCTTGCCAAGACTGGAGGGCTATTTAGCTGGCATTGTCTTTCTGGATTACATTAACCTTGCTGTGGAAAAAAAAAATAAGCATGACTAAAAGTATTGCTCAAAGTGGCCTGACTTAATATATTGGCATTACACTTCTTGTTTACTGTCTCTAAAAAGAAACCAGTTAATAACATGTAAGAGGACAATGATAAATCATCTTATTAGTGTGAGGCCACAAGTGTACATTTTTTTAAACCACAGTCACTTCTGATTACAGAACAAGCATAGTAAATAATGACACTTTTTCCTTAGTTAGGATTAAGTTCAATTCCCTTCACTTTCATCCCTCCACCTGCAGTGTAATTTATAAATCCCTCACACTACCAATTTTTTGAGATTAAAAATATTATTCTACTTCATAATTGAGTACCGTGGGATTCTGATATTAGTAGTATGGAAAATCAGAGAGGTTGCTGGGCTTGGGAAGTCAGTCACACACAGCTGTGATTTTTTACATAGCCCCTGCTTTTACATGGTACTGATTCTGCCACCAAAGGTATCCAACAGAGTAACAAAAAAGTTTAGACTACCTATATTACTATGATACTTAATCCCAAAGCCCTTCTGTCAATGAGAACTCAAACAACTCCACTAAGCAATGGCATATGAACTTCCTAAGTTGAACATTTCACCCAGAATGACTTAGCAATGACTTGGAGGTTAGAGATGTGATAGGCTGAATGGTCATGGATGCATTAACACCATCTGGAGTCTTCAATTACAGAGAGAAACACTATTTAAAAATCAAGTTCATAAAAATCACCTTGTCATTAACATAAACTTTTAATGGGTTCAGGTTAGAACTACCACTATGTAACATTTTCCACCGAGTTCCCACCCGCTGATGCCAAGGGTCAGTCCAAAAGAATTTCTAGCAGAATCCACTTACCAGAACCAGCAGCACTGCTGCTGCCCTGAGAGAATGCCAATCCATCTCGGCTGCTGAATTCCCTTACATCCAACACCCAGGGAGTTAGGTTTGCTCTTCTCTGCTCTTTTTATTTTCTTTCTCCCACTCAGCTGGTGTCTGATTAAAATAATTTCTCAGTAGATGTTCTTACATGCAGGCGTTCAGGTGTTTCTGCCTTCCTCTGGGAGAAGGGCTGAAGGTACGTATAACCAGTCTGGATCCCCACCCTAAAAACTTGGGCTGGTCTTGCTGAAATGCTTGACAAGATCATCATTGCTCCCAGGTAAAAGCTTAGGGACACACCCTCCTTCCAGCTGAAGAGCAACTCCATGGAGCAAGGAGGATTCACTCCTTCACTAAAGGGTGCTGGTTGCAGGCACTCAAAGTGACCCAAGCATTGAGGGTTGTGCAATGAATGGGGGGTTTCTTATTCTTTACTTTATTTACCGGCCATTTAGCTTCTCCCCTTAGTTAAAAAGCACATGTTACCAAGAAGTTCCTATTGGCTGACCCAGGTTCAGAGCCAAACCCTGAGGTCACAGAAGAAAATCACAAGCTTTCCATTTTAGTGGAATATTAGGAAGGATTCAGATATTTTCTAGGTTAAGAGATAGAAAATTTGCTACTATTGACATGAGTGTTGTGTTCTGAAAACCTCGATTCAAATAAACAAACCTATGATACTTAAAATCCCTAGGTTTTCTGTACAGGTCACAATTCACGTTAACTGACCAGTTCAAATACAGGGAAAGATCTATTTTCTCTCTGAATGAATATTTTTTTCCTGGATTCCTTTTCTCCTTTTAAGAGACAGGGAAATAAACTTTAAGGACTCCCCAAGATACACTCAAAGTTAACACAACCCCACCAACTGAAATGTCTTTGGCCATTTTTTGGAAGGAAATGTTAATGGGAACATAGGCAGAAAGCTGCTCTTCAAGTAAGGTAGGTAAAAAGTCAGTGAAGATTCACAAGCAGTCAGCCAAGTAGAACACAGCCCACACATATAGAGAGAAAGAGCTGTTGCAGTCGTGGGGCTCCTGAATAAATGGTGCCCCACAAGAGGCCATGTTTGAGCACGCATCCTCCAAAGAGAGCTTTCCCCCCACCCCCACCCGCCCCAGGAAATGTTTAATATCAATCCTATGAGCAGCAGGAAACCTCTAATAGGTGTTGGATACCACCAAAGTTTGAAATGGAACTCTGGAAAAAGAGACTGAGAAAGAGTCTGATAAGCTGTTGGTGATGCTAAGAAGGATGCAAACAATATCCTGGGAAGAAATGATATCTGTGAGTATCAGTCTTCAGAATGTTGTCATTTTTGACTTACTTAACTTAAACGTTAGCATAGACAGGAACTAGTTAATGTAACTAAATAAAAGTAAAAAGAGACCAGAAGGCTAGATTTCTCATTAGTCAAATAAAACATAGTCTAATCATTGTTCTGTAACAGCTCACACTGGTAGAAGGACTAACTGAAGTATAGAAGTCTCACAGGGTACCAAAGATGAAAGAACCCACTCTTGTAGCCTTCCAAAGACAAGTGAATGCTTTATCCAACTTGGAGTCTTGACACAAGGCCAGGGTGGGCATGGGGCTCTCTTTATTCATGGAATTACCCCTCCCTGGGCCCAACCCCAAATCTACCCCTCATTTAACACTCTGTTCCAACAATTGCAGTCTGCTAGACAATTTGTAGGGCAGAAACCTCCCCAGCAGATTTCTGGAGAGGATGTATGGCAGAGCCTCAGAGTTGCAAAGCAGTGATAGTGTTGACAGGCAACTGAGAGCTAAAAACATTAAGCACAGTAGGAAAAGACATTTATGAGTCACTGTTCCTTTTTCCTTTATCTCTTTTTCTCTTACTCACATTTATGTCCTTAAAGCAGAGTAGTCCCATTGAAATTTTAACAACTCAAAAATGTTCTCTACCTTTACTATAAAAAATGGGAGTTACTTGCTAGAGGTGGCTACCGCATTTGAAATGTAGCTATTATGGCTAAAAAAATTGAATTACCAATTTAAATTAAGATAATTAAAAAAAATAAAACCATGTGGCTACTGGCTACCCAACTGGACAGACAATTCAGAAAAGGTAGAATGCCATTGCTTTATTTTTTAAATTTGCTATAAAGGTGATATGCAGAGGGGTTACAGTTACATAAGTAGATACTGAGTTCATTTCTTTTTGAACAGTGTCACCTCTTCTTTCATATTGCAAATCTTACTGATATTTAAAAACTCGACTCTTTAAACTTATCCTATTTCTTTCTTTAACTCAGTGAACTCTACCTTTTTTCTAGCTTCAATGCCAGTGAGTTGAGATACTTTGAGACATAGACTACCCAAACCCTCCTCACGTCCACATACACATTGCTTGCAGTTGTCTCAGCTTTATCCTCACACCACACTGTGACATAGCTGTTCTGTACAAGTTGTTCCTTCTGTTTTGGCTTAAGGCACCCACAAGCTGGGCCCATGTGAACATTGGCTAGCTAGTTTGTCCTTCAATATGCATACCAACATTTCTCATTTCATGTACATTTTTATGAAATTTGGGGTAATTTTTCTGCTGGAATTTCCCTAGTGAGCTGACAGTTTCCCACTAGTATCTAAATTCTGATAAGATATTTCTTTCCTCTTTCAATTTTCCTCTCCCTTCCTTTCCCCTCCCCTCCACTCCCATCACCTCTTCTTTTTGTTTAATGAATAGAATAGCCTTCAGCCGAATGCTTCTTTCTTTTAAATCAAATCTAAGGGAAAAAAACCCTACATTTCATTTTTTCTTTCCTAAGTTCTAAAACGAGCATTCAATAGCTTCTACTCTTTTTATACTTTGAACAGAAAGAACATATGAGCAAAAGAAAATCTCAACTGAATTTTGAGAACCTTGGACTCTATCTTGAGACAAAAATGGCTTATGTTACAATCGTGTTGATAAAAGAGAATTCATGCTTGGGCTTTTTAAACTTCAAAAAGTAACAGTTCCAATTAAGTATTTTCCCACTGTACTTACATTGCTGTGTTAGCTACTCTAGGATGTTCAAAATAATTCAGAATTCTGTTCTGAAGGAACTTCCATTATAGCTGCAAATGACTGAAGAAGAAGTATTATGGAATTCTCCTAGAAGCTGGTCTGATGTTATGAACGTGTGTGAACTAACATTTCCTCCAGTGTGCTATTTAAATTTCCTGTTCAGTAGGTAGAGTATTTGAAATTCATGCCCATCTCTTATAATAATGCTGTTACAGACTACACGTTTTTAACAAAATAAAACTGATTACTAATATGCTTGATTTCTTCCTCTCCTTGTAGCTTATCTCAGTTTATCATTTTGTATTTTCTTTTTTCATATATTTTTATTGTAATTAATAGAAGGATTACATTATATTTGCCAGATAGAAGGTGCATTAATTCACAAACATTCATACCCTTTCTCATGTCTTGGTCCCCATTTTCTTCCCTCCCACCCTCACCCCTCATCTTGTTTTCCTCCCTTCCCTATCCAATTTCAAATAACCAAATACAAATATATCCAATATATCAGATAACAAAGTGAGATACTATAACACTATGAGATAACCAAGGGAAAGCAAAAGAGATGGGAGAAAACAATCACTCATTATATGGCTTTTGTTTCTATATCCTAGAGGTCCTTTCATTTAGCTTCATACTGTATGGCCTTATGTATCTAGGTTTTCCTCTATTGCAAATCTCTGCTATGAGAGCCCAAGATTTCTACTGATTATGACAAATGAGGGAAATCATTGAGCCTATGTTCCTTTGAGTCTGGCTTACTTCACTTAATATGGTTTTTTTAAGTCTTTCCATTTCCTAACAAATAGGGCGATGTCATTCTTTCTGACAGCAGCATAGAATTCCATTGTGTATAAATACGACATCTTGTTGATCCACTCTTCAACTGAGGGGCATCTGGGTTGGTTCCATATCTTTGCTATGGTAAATAGTGCTGCAATGAACATCTTCGTGCTAGTGGATTTAGTATGCCCTTGTTTCTGGACAATTGGGTAAATGCCTAGTAGTGGAATTGCTGGGTCATAGGGGAGCTCTATGTTTAGTCTTTTGAGACACTGCCATTCTGTTTTCCATAGTGGTTGAACGAGTTTGCACTCCCACCAACAGTGTAGTAGTGATCCCTCCTGGCCACATCCCCTCCAGCATCTGTTGTTATTAATTTTCTTGATCCTGGCCATTCTAACTGGAGTGAGGTGGAATCTTAGAGGTGTTTTGATTTGCATTTCTTTTATGGCCAGAGATGTCTGTCGAACATTTCTTCATGTGTCTATAGGCCATTTTTGTTTCTTCTTCAGAGAAGACTCTCTTTAAGTCTTTGGTCCATCTTTTAATGGGATGGTTGTTACTTTGGAGATTAGTTTTGGAGCGATTCAATTTTTTGAGCTGTTGATATATTTTAGATATGAGGCCTTTGTCTGTTGTTTGGTTGGTGAAGATCTTCTCCCACTCTGTAGGCTTCCTAATTAATTTACTAGCTATGTCCTTTGCCATACAAAAGCTCTGCAGTTTAATGCAGTCCCACTTATCCAGCCTTTCTTTGATTTGTTGTGATTCTTGGTCCTTATTAAGAAAGTTTTGACGTGTGCCAAGGAGGCCTAGTGTATCTCCTATTCCTTCTTGTAAAGTTTTCAGTGTGTCGGCTTTTACCTTGAGATCTTTGATTCATTTGGAGTTCATTCTAGTGCAGGGTGACAAAGAAGGATCCAACTTTAGTTTTCTGCAGGTGCTTAACCAGTTCTGCCAGCACAACTTGTTGAAGAGGCTGTCTTTTTTCCATTCTATTTTTTTGGCTCCCTTGTCAAAGATTCGGTGGCCATAGGTCTGTGGTTTAATATCTGGGTCCTCAGTTCTATTCCATTGGTCTTCAGGCCTGTTCTTGTGCCAGTACCAAGCTGTTTTGGTCACTATAGCTCTGTAATAGAGTCTAAAGTTTGGTATTGAAATTCCTTCTGCGCTGTTCTTTCTGCTAAGAAGTGTTTTTGCTATTATTATTCCATATGAAATTTTGGATTGCCTCTTCTGTTTCTTTAAATCATTTTGTATTTTCAAGCAATACCTTCCCTTTCTTTTCTGCCTTTATTTCTGGATTTGTCTTCAGATCCTCTTTAGCTTGAATTGCCGTACAATATTTCTAATTGTGTCTTCTGAATCCAGACTCTTCATCGACCCATACTGTATTCATTGTATAGGACAGCATCTCTGCCACATTCTTTTCCTTATGCCTCATCTCCTCTTTTAAAAATTTAATAATTTGCTGTTCCTATATAAAAATGTTTTTGTGTTGCCACTGCTTGTCTCCAAGTTATTGAGTTACTCTGGTGGAAAGTCTATCACACTTGAAATCTTAAAATTTTCCATTATTATGCTATCTTTAATAGTAATGATAATGATATGTTTAAGAGTTACAGTTGTCTCTGTGCCCTATAATCTGAGCTATCTCCTGCTGCAGTCCCTTTGCAAGAAAGAGAAAATACACTGAGAAACATCCACAACAGAAGGCAAACTGCCCCTCAAATCAACATATGTATTATCATCTGGAAGAAACAGCTACAAATTCAAGAGCGCACTGTCCAGCCATCTTGTTCTTCTATTTAAATGGTACAGTGATAACAGTTCCATTGGAATGAACTCCTTTAACGACTCAACGAACCAGGCCATATATCTGTGATATGAGACTATTTTAACCTTCTCACTCTTGTCCCCCAATCTTCTTATGGAACATTAAGACAATGTCGGTATTCTGGAGAGCTGAAGATGTAATGAAGTTATGTCTTCCCATGGCTGACAGATAATCCCTTATCTCTACCCTTAATGTCTTTCTAGTCTATGTGGGTGATTGGATAGACCTAATTTAGGACATCATGGCCTTGGGCCTAAAGTCTAAACAGAACCCCAAGTTTCATAAACTACTAAAAGTCATGCTGTGGCCTCTTCTAGTCAATGCCACAACTGGGGGCAAGCAAAATGAAAGGAAATGGAAGAGCCTGGTAAAAATAAGACCATAGGACCTCCATCTTGAGGAGCAAACAGTCAGCCAAGAAAGCATGTGAGGGAGAACCTGCCCACTCTTGCTAATCCCCTCTAGTTATGAGTCTTGAGACACTTGTGTGAACCTTCCAAACAAATAAGCAAACAAACAAACAAAGTGGAACATTGTTTAGAAGAACCAGAGGCTACATTTTGCCTGTTTGACCTTCCTTTTGCCCTCTTTTACAAAAGTATTGGATTTTAGATGTTTGAAAAAAAAGTAGAGGCACCCTCAAGGGAAAAATAGTCAATTTATTGAGGGGATGGCTGGGGTTGGGAAAAATGCAGAAGTGATACTGATATAGATGCATTATAATCATAAACTGATGGTGAATTGAAACTTTCACCCTTTACCCAGTTGCTTAGAGATAATAAGAAAAAGTAAAGCAGCAAAAAAAAAAGTCAACAGTGGTGAATGATTTGTATCCAGAGTATTTTTCATTTATGATTGTTTGATGAAAGAATTTCAGAAGCTATTATTTACTATGAATGTTAAAATAGAATTCTACCAACATTTTTTGAGCCCCACTGCCAGGCTGCCCTGATAATCATGAGAGATGAAAATAGATAATTGAGTTTTCCATGTTTAAAAGGGTGATAGTTGTGACTGGATCTTAAAACAGGAATAAGCCTTATTTCTATTATAAGACACAGGGATATACATGCAATATGAAAGTGTTTTATGAGGAAAAGAGAATTAATGTTTGTATTGGGGAAATTATGAAAGGCAGATTTAACTTTTTTGGATGGCCGTACCATATGCACAACTGATGGAGCTACAGATGAGAAAGAAATATATTTTTCATAGTAAGGAATAGTCATACTAAACTTGAGTTCAATAATTTCAAAAAGTACCAGAGTTGATGAATTAGAATGGAGTGGACTAAGGAGCACTTTGATTGCCCTTCTGAGGAATGTGGGTGATATTCTAGGGCCATCAGCTTTGGGGCTGTCAGCATTTGTGCTTTGAACAGGAATTGTCCTGTCCAAGTTGTGTTATGAAGTTTGCAAATCATAATAGTGGATGTAATGAACCTGAGCCCATGCCACTCCTGTGGGAAGAGAAAGGACAATAGAACATGATGGAGTTCAAGAGAGTACAAGGCATCAATCAGGGGAGGTAGAGGAAAAGGGACAATCTCCTGAAAGGCACACTGTTTCTTTCAAAATTGGATAAGAAGGGAAGAAGCTTATCTTCTTCATAAAGAAAAAGGCACCACTGAGGTTTTCATAGATGCTTTTAATATTTCATCTCCATTTTTTCTTCTGAATAAATTCAAGCCTTTGTTCAGATTTACAGCATGTTAACACTTTTCCTCCCTCCCTCCCTCCCTCCCTCCCTCTTTCCTCTCTCCTTCTTTGTTTAGTTTTGCTTGGTAATTTGAGTATGTAATGTCATTTTGTTTCCAAATTACAGTATGACATCTCATAATAAATATGTCTGCTATATAATCACAACATATTTGATGCAAAAGGCATTAAAAATTGATGCCTTTGAGGCATTGACTGAAAGACAGTCCATGACTTTACCACTGTTGCCAAAAAGTGCTTGGGAAAAGTAAGCTCTTCCTTGCAAAAGACCATCTGGAAAGAAATACAGGAAAAATGTAGAAGTAGAGAAATTTATATGTTGCACCCAGTAATGTAACTGATTCAGGCATATATCACCAATGGATACTTTTTTGTTTGTCGTGGGCTTGAACTCTAGGTCTTGGCGCTGTCCCTGAGCTCTTCAAAGCTACTACCGTACGCTTTGAGCCACAGTGCCACTTCCAATTTTCTAGTGGTTAATTGGAGATAAGTCTCACAACTTTAGTGCCCGGGTTGGCTTTGAACCTTGATCCTCAGCTCTCAGTCTCTTGAGTAGCTAGTATTACAGACATGAGCCACCATACCCAGCAAGAACAAGAATAATATATTTTATGGGAGAATTACTGATTTTAAGCATTGTTCCCTCTACAAAATGTTTTTAATGTTCATTTGCATTACTATACTTTTCTGTTTCTTTGTCACAGAATTCTTCTTGACTGACCATCCAATGTGCTTATCTCATAATGTTGGTTTAATATCTCTCTTCCTATCTCAATCCTGGGTAAGCTCAGGGATAACAACTTAGAGTTAGATTTATCCAGTCCAAGCTTTTGGCCCAAACTCCACACCGATACATATAAATGCCTACTCAACAGTTCTCTTGGAAATTTAAAGTATAATTTGTGTTGAAAACATGTGTTCCAATCTACACCAGCATCTTATTCCAAGGAATAAGACATGCATCAAATTTGTTTTACAAAATAGAAGTCCAGGAGCTATAAGCTGCATCTTTTCCTTCTTACTCTGTCTTTTCCAAGCCATCGCCAACTGCTTTTGATTTTACATCTAAAATGTTTCTCAAGTTCATTATTTCTCTTTATCTTGAAGACCATTATTTTAGCCAAATTTGTCACCAGGATTGTGACTGGAACATCCTACATCCATTCCAGCCAACCTCTTTATGGATTTACTACTAATGATAAAGAACTATGCCAAAGAGCCACCCTGAAATTTACTAATGTCTTCAACATTTTTTCAGTGATTTTTAGAATAAAGATGGATTGCACAGTCTTGAATTGTCTAGTGCTGTCCTACTCTCAAGGCTCTTTTTGCACTTTGTATCAGTTGTAAGATGTTCTTGTGTAGTGGTTCATCTCCTTCTTTGAAGTTATTTTGATTGCAAGTTTATACTTAATTTGTGTGATTTCTCTTCTCTGCTCTTAGCACTGGACTGTTATGCTGCTTCATTTAAAACAAAGAAACTCTCTTCTGCAAAGCTAGTGTGTGATGGTGCTTAATCATTTTGAATTCATGAGTAAAATGCATGAAAGCAAAGCGGAGTTTCAAGAATGAAGGCTGTATGTTTTAAACTTTGCCATCCTATCAGGGTAACCACACTATAATGAAAAGCAATTACATAAATTTGGAATTAGATCTTTGGTGAGTTCAAAAATACCTTGGATAATATCAGGGTAGACACTGGGAAGAATGCTCAAACATTTGAACTAAAAATAAGGTACTGGAAAGGGAAGGACATGATGTAGAGCTCCTGTAAAATCATTAATTCTGATTAAGTGCAGGTAGAAGGGTATGAGGTTCCATGAGGTCAAAAGACATATATGTTACAAACAATGAAATGAGATTTCCAGAAAATTAGTGGATTGTGCTCTTAAAGCCTTTCTATTGGAGATTATGTGAGCAGAAGTGGAATGATTTCGTAAGGCTCAGGGAGTGGCCATGGGAACTGGTATTTATGATAGTATGAACTGTGCCGGAGAGCCTATGTATATTAGATGCTACTCAAGGAGTTAAAAGGCCCTTAAAATGAAGAAGCTTGTCTTTTCTTTCTGCTTCTTTCCCATGGAATCTAGTATATGTGCAATTAACATTCCATGTGAAATTTATTATTTTTGTCAGAAATTCTGCCTCCTTGGTTTAGTTTAGGTGTGTGTATTTATATTATTATATAATATAAATATATAAATATTATTATATTGATTGATTGATTGATTGATTGGTACTGGATCTGAGATTGAATTTTATGCCTAGGCACTGTACTTGAGCGTCTTTTACTCAAGGTTAGCACTCTATACTACTTGAGCCACAGCTCCATTGCTTACTTTTTGGTGGGTAATTGGGAGGTGAGAGTCTGATGGACTTTCCTGACCTGGCTGGCTTCCAAACATGATCCACAGATTTCAGCATCCTGTGTAGCTAGGCTCATAGGCATAAGCCACTAATACCGAGTCACCTTAGATCTTAGAGCATTTCTCAAGACTGTCTCATGGTGCCTCCATGTAAACCAACTCTATCAAAAGTACTTGAATAATTAATTAGTGTGTATTTAAGCATCCATTTCCTCATCACTGGTTCTCAAACAGTGGGATATACATATGCACACATGTATATATAAATATTTTCTACTATATAACTATTTTCAACTTCAAGAATTAAGTTGCAGTTGCAGTCAGTGAGAAGCTAAAATATTCTGGAAATTATGACAAGAGTTGCGACAAGAAACTTGGGAACAGGTTTTTAAAACATGTTTCTGGTCTTGGAGAGGTTTTTCAACTCAAGCAACTGCAAACATCATCAAAATTCCGTGATATAATCAGTGATGTGCTATAAAATGCTGATGATTAACTTCTGGAAATGCACATCCAAGCAGTCAGACTTGTCTGTAATGAGTCATGGAGCTGTGGGCTTGCAGTCAGTGAGAACACCCTGGAATTTCTGCATACGGTTTGGGGATATTGAGAACTAAGTACGATAGCAAGTAACACCCCATTCTATTAAAAATTTGGGGCTGGATTGTACCACCAACCCTAACTCAAAATAAAGGGCTCTAATTCAAATGAACCTGACTCAAATCAATATCAAGTAGTATCTGCTGCATCTTACACAATTATTTTGCCATTAAAAAATGTATACTTTCAGACAGGAGCATGTGGTTCAAACCTGTAATCCAAGCTACTCGGGAGACTAAGAATTGAGAATTGTAGTTCAGAGCCAGACAAGTTAGGATAGTCTGTGAAACTCTTATCTCCAATAAACTACAGAAGTAAGCAGAAAGCCCAGGCTCTGAGTTCAAGCCTCAGAAAGGAACACACAATTGCATGCACACAAGCTCACTAGCATACACACACACACACACACACACACACACACACACACACACACACACACACGTAGTACTTTCCTCCAGAGGATAATGAAATTATTAGATTATGGTAAACGCCTTGGACAATAGGTATGTCCAAGAACTATTTCTGTGTGTTCTTAGGTTGTATTTTATTAAGTACACGTTTCCAACAATGAACACTGATAAAGTATATTTCAATAACTGCCTAAAATGAGTTAGAAGCTTTAAATCTGGGAACATGTACTAGTTCATCTGCTATTGCCAGTTTAAAAACTTCTCAGAAATCAGACTATTGCTGCCAACTATGGAAGTTGGAAAAACAAAGACAAAATTTGGCATTAGGTAAAGCTGAGCTCAAATCCTGGGCTGTCCATCATGAGACCATAGCCAAAATGAATATCTATCAATGCAAGGTCTTCTTATTTGAAATAAGGGAAATTAGGTGTTGAATAGCAAAGTAGAAGCTTAGGAGAATTATATGAGGAGTATAAGAAATCAAAATTTTAAACAGCCTTGTGTAGTTCAGTTGAGATGAAACAAAGTATGTAAAATGAAGTACAAAGAATATGAAGTGGAATATTAAGCCAATGGGAGTTGCTGAGATCAAATCCCAAAATACTGTCTCATGGTCTTGTATATTCAAGGAGGTATGCTCTTTCTTGAACATTATTGGCTCCATGTAACCCATCTACTCCTCATGATTTAAAAACCCCATGAAGGATAGTAACATTGCTTTGGAAAGATGGAGAAAGGGTCAGTGCTCATCTCCTAGCCAGCAAGAAAGGTTGGCCACTGGTAACCTGAGCTTTGTCAGTGGAGGCTGCCAAGATGTCAGAGAAAGTTATACATCTATTGCTATGCTGAACATTGATCCTACAGCCTCATAGCATGCTAGGAATGCACTGTACCCCAACTAACCCTCAAACTATTGAACATACAGTGCCCTGATCAAAGCATATGAACAGATGCAAGAGAGTGAGTGTTGTCTTCACAGAGGAGTTGTTGACATTTGGATGGGTTTTAATGGGATGTGGAGAATGTCTTTAGATTAAAATAAAAAGGTATGAAAAAAGAGAAAGGCATCATTCGAAAAGGAAAATAGATGTGCCTGTGCCACAGTGATCCATGATCCTAAAGAGAAGACCCGGTGTAGCCAGTGATTGCTGTTCAGATTGGCTTTGCTGTAACTGGCCCCATCTTCTTCACTCCCATAGGAATCCCAGGTATACAATCCATCTCCAGCTGGAAAGTGGGTTACAATGAGCCTCAAAGGGATGCATGCCATGTGGGCTGTTATTCTCTTCTCTCTTCCCATTTCTTCACCAAGACACACCCTTGCAGGTGGCTGGGAAATCATCACTCCATTGCTAACATCAGCCCACATCAAACTGCTTTTCTGAAAATCAATCACTGCTTTCTATGTTCTTGCTCAACAATGTGTGTTACTTACCGTCTCCAGTGCATTGTGGGCTGTCTTATCAAGGGCTTTTCCTCCTCAGATGAGTTGAGAATGAAAGTCCTGATGGGAAAGTTTCATATTCATTTTATTTAGACAACCACAATCCAAAATAACACTCTTTCCTGCTAGGTATTTCTTGGTAAATGAAATGACAACCCTTGGGTCAGGGTTGGTTTGGGTCAATGTCCATTGGTAAAAAGAAATTTAACCTTGAGGGAGAGGGGTGTGTGGGTTCTCTTTTCCAGACAACCTTTTTATGTGGTGTGAGTGAATTGGTGGCTGCAGGGACACACCTATGGCTCTACATGGTGTTTGTACAAAGATTCCACCTGTTCCTTTGAAAACCTTTTCCTACACTCACACTGAACCTTACTTGGTGTAAGAAACCTTAATTATCAAAGCAGAAAAAAATATGCTGATTACCAAATAATGTAAGAAAGTAGCAGATAAAAAAAAGAAAGTAGCAGATAATAAACTTAGAGAAGTTCACCAGTTAATGAAATATGACTGTTGATTCTGCCAACAAACATAGCATTCTTATTAAGTGGTCCATTGTATGCTAATTGTATGGGATTCAAAAGGCAGTCATAGTCTAGGGAGCATAATACCCTCATGAATCAAGTGAAAAGAATCTTAAAAAATTCATATTAGTGCTGTTCATTTTTCATATGTCAGAATACATATCTTAAGTTGGAATCTCAGTGGCTAAAGTTAGTGTGAGGAGATTGTGATTTTTTTCATTTACCTATTATTGTTTATTAAATAATTGAAAGATCCAGATTTATATACCATCTATTTCTTATTTGGAGAAACAGTTTAGTAATACTTCTAAATGTTTCCAAAGAATAACGTATTTGTAAAATACAATAAAAGTAATTGAATACAAACTGAAATTGATTAGTTACAACCTCAGTCATTGTGTTAGCATATACTCTAATAAAGCTTTTACATAAACTATGTATTTAAAAGGGGAATCTCATACTTTGAAAATAGCTTGAGAATCACAAACCTTTTAAACTGGTGCTTTGAGTGAGATGAAGACACAACATTTTTCAAACAAAATATGAGCCTAGCTGGGGCCAGTGGCTCACATGTAATCCTAACTGCTGAAGAGGATGAGATCAGGGATTGCAGGTCAGAAGCAGCCTGAGAAGAAGCATATTTGATACTTTTTATCCAAAGTAACACTCAAAAGCAAGATTAGGGATGTGGCTGAATTTGCAGAGCTCAGACCAAGCAAGAAGGCCAAGAGGGCACAAGGACCTGAGTTCAAATCCCTGTACTAATAAATGAAAAAAAAAACCAAATAACTAACGTCTTTTATATCCCACAAATGTTTAGTGTGTCTGCAATTAGATTTCATTCTTTGGACATAATATAGCATAAAATGTAGAGGAGTTATTTGTAATATTAGCTATTTAGCAACATACATGGACATGTTTAAATCTCTTCAATGAATTTATTTTCCTTATTAATTTCAACATTGAGCTGCCGATGTTCTAAATAAAATCTTACTAGCCCTAGCATAGGATTGAGGAATAATGAAAAATAAGTATACCATGCATGCATGCCTTTTTAGTTATAAAAACTGGAAGCTTCTCTTATTAACCTGATATTTAAATTCTATTCTATTGCATATATGATGGAAAATTATAAAACTATTAAAATTTTATAGTTCAAGAATAAATATATGGAAATAATGCTTTAATTGCATTACTTAATATTCAAAACAAAAGAATATAAATTCGGAAAGTGAGAACATAATATAAGATAGGAAACTGTAGCATCTATCATTTACATTTTTCTGCAGTAGAGTTAGCAGATCAAAGTTTTTTTCATTTAAGGACTTTCTCTTAATGAAAATAGTTCACAACCTCCTTAATTCTAACTTAAAATACCACATATTTTATAGGAAGTGTTCCCCTCTCTTGTACTCATGATGTTTGTCAACCTTTCAGAAAGTTGTCCAGTGGACATTATACATAGTTTATTTAACTTTCTTAAGTAGTTTATTTAATCAAAAAGCTGTGGCCTTTAAGATGAAAGATTATTAAAACTTGTCAAAACAGTGAGTGTTTTCATGTTCTGACTCATGTCTAGAGGCAACTTTGTTAGCATGAAGAAAGTGATAGATTCTGACAGTCTACAATGAAGAATTTAGTACAAGGTGGCAATTTTACCCATGTTCTCCAGTTTACTTGAGTCTCTTTCTTTCCAGGGGCTATGAACACATAAAGATGGCATTTGCAGTATGTAGTTAATGTATCGACCTCCCATACTAGTGGGAAATTATTGAATTATGAGGTTAACACAGGACAGAAATTTCTCAAATTGACTTGAAAGAAGTATTGACATAAAGCTAGAGATAGTTGCTAAAGTTTATTCTAGGGTGAATATTAGATTAAAGCACTAAGATTTTCATTTTGAAATGAAGTCTGATGCCTAACTACACATTTGTTCCTTCAGAAATATCTCTCAGTTAGACATAAACATGTCACTTTATAGTGAACACATTAACTGGAATAAAACTTGCTCAACTCCAAAAGGATTTGCCTACTGTTCTATGATCATTGTTATCTTACCATGCTACTAGCTACCACAGTTGCTTTATGTCAATATTACTATCATTTTGCTAAATTAATAGGTATGCTTAATAGATGTGCTCAGCAAGAACTTGTTCAGCTTGTTTTATTTCTTGAGCAGGTGTGTCCTGTTACCATTACACTGTACTTGTTATTTCTTTGTACCAACACATGTTACTCACAAAGAATTTAGTTTGGTTAAACAAAGCACTTCAAATACTTTAGACACATAAAAACATTAAGAAAATAAATAAAATTAAAAAATATTTTTATAGCAATATTCAAAGAAGTTATGTCTATTTTTAATAAAAACTTACTAACAGTTATTTTTAAATAAATTATATCTTTAAAGAGAATCACCATGTGCTGGGTAACTGAATTCTTTTCTACAAAAGAGAAATGCTATGTTATAGAATAATGGGCCTATCCTTCTTTTAATTAATTCTGGGAATTTTTGAAGTTAATAAGAACATTTAAGAAAAAGGAAACTTTGGAATGACATTGGAAGAATGTTGCACAGTTGGTCCCTAATGCAATCCATACTTCCCCCAGTGAATTTTGGCTGCTGAACTCTTGCATCATACTATATCAAACTGTAGCTTTTATAGGCCCCCATGATTACCATGTAATTTGTATTCCATAAATATTTTAGAGGGATCAGCTCTTAGCTTTAGAAGTAACCATCATTTTTCTTTATTGCTACCATTTTTTTTAATATACAGGGAGCTGAGATGGCAAAAGGCTTATTCCAAAGTCAATCCAAGCCCTCCAATTCCTTCCATACCTTCTGCACTGCCTAGACTCTCAACCTGAGATTTTATGGATCTCAATTCTCAATTCACAAATATCACATTTCAAGTGAACTTTCACAAATTTCAATTTCACATCTCAATTCAGATAAAAGACTTACCTTTCCATAACCTGACAATCTGATTGATAAAGATATTGCCCAGGAATTTCTAGTAAAAGCCCCTGTGTTTCCATAATTCTGAGAAATGGAACACGAAGTCTATAATTAAAATGTTAGTTTAATAATTGAAATATAAGGTGAAGGATTTATTGTTTTTCCTATTGTGAGAAAAATCTGCTCAGTTTGCCTGTAATACTGACTTTTAAGACAGAATTATTTCTTATGACAGCATTAATATATATGCTATTCCTTTTTTGTTCAAGAAGAATAATAGAAATATACTAGGAAATTAAAGTCTTTGCACTATATTTATAATGTAGATCTGCCCTAAAATCAACATAAGTAATTTACTAGGAATTTTATACCTAGGAAGAAATAATATATTAGTTGGTAGCAGTAATTAGTTGTATTAAGAGAGCTTACATCATTTCAAAATTTGAAGTAAAAGTACATATCAGTTACACATTTTTCTTATGGATTCATACTGAAAGGAAAAGCACAACATTATAAAGTAAATGGATAGAACCAGAATACTTTGATAATAAAAATATGCAAAATCTTAAGTTACCTCTAAATAGCAAATACCTGATCTTGTGCATATGATTCTATGTAATTTTATGAAGCTATATGTATCAGATACAGAAGACAGTATCAGACTTGTGGAACATCTCAGTTTGGGTTCAAATCCTGGTTCAGCACTTCCCAAACTATGTGACCTTGGGAAAATGTGATCCATGTATGCCTCAGCTCCTTCTTGGTAGGTAGGGCTGATAACATTTACCTCATGTGTAGGAGAATTCCATGATTTAATATAGCCAGACACAGAGTTAATGCCAAGTAAATGTTAGCTACTATCATCATCATCATCATAATCCTCATCATCATCATCATCATCATCAACATCATTATTATTATTATTATTATTATTATTATTATTATTACACAGGCACTGTACCTAATAAAGGGTATACACATGTAGTTTTAATTTCCATTGCTTTAAAAATGTTGACTGGATTAACGTGGATTAATTGACGTGTGACATAGTTGCTAAATTTCTATATTTGTTCCTTCTCCCACCCCATAGTTGCTAAATTTCTATATTTGTCCCTTCCCCCACCCCTGGTGGATTGAATTAACTTGAGTATTTCTTTAGTGTGTATGTGAATGCACTGGGTCTGAGAATGAAAGATACTACTTATGAAGGGTTATGCTTTAAATGGAAAGAAATTGAAGGTTTCCCCAGGAACTTTGTGGGAGTTACTAAGTGCTGCCCCTTCACCCCCGCAAGTGAACAAGGAGTAGTATGACTGGCTCCAGGTAGGGATGGGGAGGGAAGATAATGGTGTAACTAGCTTGGGAGAGCAGGTGATCACCTCAGGGAGAGACTGGGCGAGGAGCAGAAGCGGTGGGTGGAGGAGGTGACAGGGTGGAGCTGATGGAGACCCAGAACAAGCAGTAACCTGTGCTCAGACTCTGGGCTGGGTTCAGGCTTCACTGAGGCCTTGAAGGCTTTGCTGAGATTAGACATGCTTGGTACTCAAGAGATGGGATATGGGTAGACAGAAGTGAGAAAAACATGTTAAAATATGCTGAAACTTGCATAGCACGGGATGTGCTCTTGAGAAGTTGCAAACTTGGTAGGAAAAAAGTTAAGACAGGTAGAACCTAAGGACATGTGAAAAGGATTGGGCGAAGAGAGCTAAAATAAAAAAAGGGGGGGATTGGCAACAATTTAGTACACTAGACTTATAGAGACTCAAGATGCGGTATTGGTGTGACTATACCCAGTTAAGAGCTAAATGCAACAATGGTAATCAGAGTGATGTTGCTATCCATGATTTACACTACAAATGTTTAAGAATCTTAAGCTGTTGCTGCAATGGTAATGTCCAAAATGTGATCTCTGTAGCATCTGATGACCTCTGTTTAGCTGAGGAGCTTACAAGGGACAGAAGAAGCAGAAAGGGTAGTGGGTGGAATTCTTAATGTGACTTCTTGAAGAAGAAAGAAATTCACCCAGAAAACTAGCCCAACGGTGTGGTGATCTACTTGATGGAAATAGTAGCTTGTAGAGTAGCAATGGAGGACATTCTGTGGGGAAAAAGGATCAGTACTTTTTGGTCCTTTTAGTTATAATTTTACCTGTATCCATATTTACATATATGCTTATTTTAAATATGTGCTAACACTTGCCAGCTTGTTACAACTCCATATTCTCTACTCATGTGTACTTCAGATTTCTTGGACAATTTCATCGTAATGTTTGTGTGCAGATGTAGAGGGAGACCTTGTACAGCCCTGAGCTTTTCTATAAGTGCTCCTCTGCCAGCAGGGGCAAAAAGAGATCCTGCATGCAACCATTTGAGACAGCTATTCTTATTTCAGAAGTACTAGCATTATCATATCTTTTAACTTTTTTCTGCCAATAATGAGACATGGACTCAGGGCAATGCCATTCAGCTGATTTGCACATGGCTGGTATTCCTACCTACCACTTAAACCATGCATTCACTCCTGACTTATTTCTGGTTAATTTGAGAAAAGAATTTAAATTCTTCAGTTGGGTCTGCTCTAAACTTGGATTCTCAAATTTCAGCCCCCTCAGTAGCTAGAATCACAGTCATGAGCTACTGCTACCTGGAATATAATACCTTTGCAAAGTGAAGATCCTTGGATTAGTCTACAAAAGTCTCAGATATGGATCGACTGGGAAGAGTTGTTGATACAAAGAATTCTTAAATATGCTTTGTTTCTAGGAACCTGGGCCCAGTTCTCCCTGCCTGTCCCTTATCTTAGGATGAAGTTTTTGCCTGGCTTCACAAGCCATATAATGGATTGTTGAAGTTTTTGTAAATGACTTTATTAGATTATTTTTTTAAAGTTTCAAAAGTTACCAGAAGCAAATAAATAAACTTACTAAACCATTCAAGAACTTCTAGAGTATTTTTACACAGAGAGCTATTTAGTATTTAGCAATTATAATGAAAAAATTGCATGAAATGTTTTTTTTCTTGCATATTTTCCTACAATGCAAAGGGGAGTTGAAGGGGAAGAAGTAAAAGTTACTTCTTACAATTCATTTGTGGACCTTCAGGTGTAGTGTGTATGGGGTTTACCTACCAGAAATGAAGGTGAGCATGGGAAATTGATGGGTTATAGAGAAGAGAGTAGTACCTGGGGAAAATGCCAGGTAAAAATGGTCCAGAAGGCAAAATATAACTATGACAGATGAAAAAATCATCATAAACGTGATTGACCATGATAAAGTGTTGTCTCTTGGCCTTGATGCATGTCTAATTTGAATAGGAAAGGAGGCACTGAATGTAAAACTACAATGATATTTTCTCTAAACTCTATAGACACATAACAATGTTATATTATTCTGAAATGGAAAAAAGTCTAGTAAGGTTTTTAGAGATGATTCTTTGCAGAAATTTGCATTTTGAGGACGCCAGACATAACAGATTCTAGAATTTGCCCATAGTCTGTAGTAGAAGCTGATGCCAATCCTCTAAAAATAGTTCATTGCAGAGAGCTGTATCCCACAGGGAGAAAATATCATCAGAGGGATATGACTAGACAGGATAGGAAGAAAATCATGGGTTTCTAAAGGACAAGCTAAATAGCTTGCATCCTAAATATTTTAAGGTAAGCCTGTGAAAGATTTTATCGTAAAATTAAATAAAACAAAATGAAATGATGGGCAAGTATCACAGTGACTGAATGCTGTCTAATATGCATAGGGCCAAAGATTCAATCTGTAGGACCAAATAGATAAATGGTATTTAAAAACTTCTTTAAAATTTGGTCAAAGCCTGCAAAGGAACATAGGCTCAATGGTTTCCCTTATTTGTAATAATTAGTACAGACTTTAGACTCTCCTAGAAGAGGATTACAATAGCACAAAACCTAGATACATAAGGTCATATAGGATGAGGCTAAAGGAAAGGATCTCCAAGATATCGGAACAAGAGCTTTATCTTGTGTGATTATTGTTCTTAATGTACTGTGTTATTTCTCTTCTCTTTTTTTAAGATATTTTTCATATATTTTTATTGTAATTAATAGAAGGGTTACATTATATTCACCAGATAGACAATGCATTACTTCACATACATTGATACCCTTTCTCATGTCTTGGTCCCCATTTCCCTCTCCCCACCCCAGCCCCTCATCTTGTTTTCCTCCCTTCCCTATCTGACTTCAAATAACCAAATACTCATATACACAATATTTCAGATAACCAGGAAAAATACTGTAACAATATAAAATAACTAAGGAACGGCAAAAGAGATGAGA
Organism: Megascapheus bottae; assembly: GCF_031878675.1. NCBI lineage: Eukaryota > Metazoa > Chordata > Mammalia > Rodentia > Geomyidae > Megascapheus > Megascapheus bottae. The sequence goes on from NC_143527.1 coordinate 30,354,000, forward strand.
GATAACTACATTAAGGACAACAATCACTCATTATATGGCTTTTGTTTCCTTATCCTGGAGGTCCTTTCATTTAGCATCATTCTATATGGCCTTATGAATCTATGTTTTTGTTCTACTGTAAATCTCTACTAGGAGAGCCCAAGGTTTCTACTGATTATGACAAATGAGGGAAACCATTGAGCCTATGTTCCTTTGAATCTGGCTTATTTCACTTAAAATGATTTTTTCTAAGTCTTTACATTTCCTTACAAATGGAGTGATGTCATTCTTTCTGACAGCTACATAGAATTCTATTATGTATAAATACCACATCTTGTTGATCCACTAATCAACTGAGGGGCATCTGGTTTGGTTCCATATCTTTGCTATGGTAAATAGTGCTGCAATGAAGATCGTTGTGCTAGTGGATTTAGTATGCCCTTGTTTCTGGACGATTGGGTAAATGCCAAGTAGTGGAATTGCTGGGTCATTCTCTATGTTTAGTCTTTTAAGGAACTGCCATACTGCTTTCCATAGTGGTTGAACGAGTTTGCACTCCCACCAACAGTGTAGTAGTGATCCCTCCTGGCCACATCTCCTCCAGCATCTGTTGTTATTAGATTTCTTGATCATGGCCATTCTAACTGGAGTGAGGTGGAATATAATCTAGTTGTTATAGAGAAAGAACTGATAATGAGTCAAACCAAATGTAGGAAATATGAGAGAATGCTTCAGGAGGTCCAAGATACAATTAGGAAGCCTAATTTAAGTCTAATTGGTATTGAGGAGGGCCTGGAGAAAGAGGTCAATGGTATTGGAAATATACTTCAGGGAATCATCTCAGAGAACTTCCCAAATATCCAGAAGGGCAGGCCCATCCAGATACAAGAAGCTTTTAGAACCCCAAACAGACCTGACCAGAAAAAGGACATCCCACTGCCACATTATAACCTGTACAGGATCAATAGAGATCAAAGAAAGGATACTAAAAGCAGCCAGGGAAATGAGAACAATCACCTACAAAGGAAAACCAATCAGAATAACCACAGATTTCGCAGCAGAGACCATGCAAGCAAGAAGAGATTGGAAGGATATATGCCATGCCCTCAAGGCAAGTAACTACCAACCAAGAGTATTGTACCCAGTTAAACTCTCATTCATGACTGAGGAAATAATAAAAACCTTCCATTCCAAGGAGAAGTTGCAACATTATGTAGCAATCAAACCAGCATTATATAAAATTCTCAAAGATGTTCTACACGAAAACCCATACAAACCTGATACTGACAAAGAAATGGCACCACCTAAATACCTCAAGAACAGTCAAGCCAAAGGCCCTAATGAAAGCTTTTAAAAATGGCAGGAACTAGTAAAAATTTTTCAATACTAACTCTCAATATCAATGGACTTAACTCTCAAATTAAACGGCATAGACTCTCTAGCTGGATCAAAAAGCAAAATCCATCATTATGAGTCTTCAAGAAACACATCTTGCCTAAAAAAACAAACATTTTTTGGAAGTGAGAGGTTGGAATAAAGTTTATCGAGCTAATGGCCGCCGTAAACAGGCTGGAGATGCCATCCTCATATCAGATAAAATAGACTTCAAACTAAAATTAGTGAGAAAAGACAAAGAAGGTTATTACATACTAATAAAGGGATCTCTCCTCCAGGAGGACATAACCATCCTAAATATCTACACACCTAATCCTGGAGCATCCAACTTCATCAAGAAAACTTTAATTTCACTAAAACCACACATAGATCAAAACACAGTGATTGTTGGTGACTTTAACACATCACTCTCACCTATGGACAGATCAACCAGGCAAATACTCAACATAGAAACAAGTGTATAGACCAACTAGATCTAACAGACATCTGCAGATTATTCACCCAGCAACATCACAATATACTTTTTTTTTCAGCAGCACATGGAACATTTTCCAAGATAGACCATATGTTAGGGCATAAACCTGTGCAGATTCAGAAACGCTGAAATTATTCCCTGCATTCTCTCAGACCACAAGGGCATCAAATTGGAACTGAACACCAATCTCCACCAACGAAAACCCTGTAACTCATGGAGACTGAACAACACATTGTTGAATCACCAATGGGTCATCGAGGAGATCAGAACAGAAATTCAAGAGTTTATGAAATTTAACAAAAAGGAGCACACAAAATACCAGCTCCTTTTGGACATGGCAAAGGCAGTATTCAGAGGAAAATTTATAGCTCTGAGTGCTTACATTAACAAATTGGAAAAATCACAAACCAACAATTTAGTATTGCACCTTAAACTCTTGGAAAAGGAGCAACACAACAACCCTAATTCCAGTAGAAGAAAGCAAATTATTAAAATCAAAGCAGAATTAAATGAATTGAAGTCCTAAAAACCTATAGAAAGAATCAACACAGCCTTTATTATACTGAGGAATGTTCCATGGATTCCTAGTTTCTCCAGAGCTTTTAGCATAAAGGAGTGTTGGATCTTGTCAAATGCCTTTTCTACATCTATTGGGTCTCATAATTTGACAGGGATGTCCGGTTGCACATGAAAAAAGAATGACAATTCTTCTCTACTTTGTGAGTCTAAGCCCTTGAAAAACAGCTGATTGAAAATAGATTTTTTGCCAAATGCCCAATGGAAGATTATGAACTTTTTTTCTTAAGTAATATTTCTTACTTTGGAAAGTAGAGTGGGACTATGTTAACATTTTATTTTTATTCATATCAAATGCACCTAAAACAGGTTGTGACTGAATGCTGTAGGACTTAAATGAAACAATATGAGTGAACATGGACAACTAACTCTTGCCGGAATGTTTTGCAGAAATTAAATAGTAAAACAAAACAGCAAAGTAGCTGGGAAGAGAAGAGGGAAAATGTTTTATTGATATATTAAGAAAGCTTTTTAGAAGAGAGAGACAGAAGTCAATTTATATCCCTATAGCAATAAACCAATAGACAGAGAAATTTAAGAGAGATGGCTTTTGTATTCATCTAGAGTGGAATCATTTTAAAGGGGATGAATGATATACATAGAAATAGTCTCCATTGGGATCACTACTACACTGTTGGTAGGAGTGCAAATTCATTCAACCACTATGGAAAGCAGTATGGCAGTTCCTCAAAAGACTAAACATAGAGCTCCCCTATAACCCAGCAATTCCACTACTTGGCATTTACCCAACTGTCCAGAAACAAGGACATATTAAATCCACTAGCACAACAATGTTCATTGCAGCATTATTTACCATAGCAAAGATATGGAACCAAACCAGATGCCCCTCAGTTGATGAGTGGATGAACAAGATGTGGTATTTGTACACAATGGAATTCTATGCTGCTGTCAGAAAAAAATTACATCACCCTATTTGTAAGGAAATGGAAAGACATAGAATCCTATTAAGTGAAGTAAGCCATGGGCCCAAATAGTCTCCCTCATTTGTCATAATCAGTGGAAACCTTGGGCTCTCCTAGCAGAGATTTACAATAGAACAAAACCTAGAGACATTAGGCCAAACAGTATGACACTAAATGTAAGGACCTCCAGGAGAAGGAAACAAAAACCATATAATGAGTGACTGTTGTCCTTAATGTACTATGTTATCTCTCATCTCTTTTGCCATCCCTTGGTTATCTCATATTGTTACAATAGTTCACCTTGTTACCTGATATATTTTATATATGCTTAATTGTTTATTTGAAATTGGATAGAGAAGGGGGGAAATCAAGATAAGGGTGGGAGAGAAATGGGGACCATGTCATAAGAAAGGGTTTCAATGTTTGTGAAGTTATGCACCTTCTATCTGGTGAATATAATGTAACCCTTTTATTAATCACAATAAAAAATTGAAAAAAAAGAAAAAAAGAAATAGTCTCTATACCAAAAATGAGACTAGAACATATTACTAGAGAATCTTAATTATATTTATCTTCTGACATTCAAAATATCAACATAAAAATAAGAATATTGAAGTACATGAAGTAATTCCAGGTCAAGAGCTAGTAGGGATAGGGTGATACGTGAAATCCTGTTTTCAGTATGAACTCCAGAACCAGGCTGATTTGAATCTTGATTTATTAGAGCGCTTATCAGCTGTATGGTCTTAGGCAAGTAATCCAAATTCTCTCTAGTTTGTAGACGTACAGAATACACAAACTTAAATAAATAAGGTGATGCAAGTTTAAAATGTCTTATCTATAGAATAGTACATAAAGACTTTTTTTCAGTTATCATTAATCTAACATTATATGTCATGTTTAATGGGGAGAAGATAGAACACTAAGGGTGAATAGAAAATACCAGTATTCTTAGAGGCTATACAGAGACTCAGAATGCTTTTCATAGAAGCATATTCAAACAGACCATGTAGAACAAATAGATCTGGTCAGGTAGAGTAAAGCCAAGCAAAACCTTCCATAGGCAGAGGCTCAGAATTGGACAGCAGCAGTCGTACATGAGCACGAGGTGACCAGGCAAGGAAAAGAAAGTGATCACTGGAGACAGAGCTGCAGAACTTGGTTCTACATACAGGGAGCCATCACTGGTGTTCATATACTGTTAATCCAGGAAGTCGTAAAACCAGAGTCAACAGGAAATGGCCTCAGGCCTCATGAACCCCATATTGTAACTCTACACTGATCACCCTTTCCTTATTTGAGTGACATCTCGATTCATTCCCAGCACCATTTTCTTAAGTGTCCGTTAGTTATATCTTTGTGTAATACTCAGATTCTCCCCCTTCCCCCTCCCTTGCCCTTGTTCTGGAATGTTCTCTTGACTTGTATATGTTTCCTCTGAAACCTCTCCTTGATTCTTATCTCCAGTGACAGTCAGCACCAAGCTCTGAAATCTACTCTCACTCCTCTAGGCAGGCTTCACAAACTTTTCTACAAGTCTCCAGAGTGCTTCCAGCGAACTACCCTGACATGCTTTTCTCCAGACTAATTCTCTTAGACTAACCTACAGAATAAAATCAAACATATTAGGGCAACAAAAAGACTTAAAGTTAGTGAATCGTCACTGAGTTCTTATAACCCAATATCCTATCACAAGCTCTGAATGAATCAGTCATCTTCAATTTTTTGTTATTGTGGAATATTGTGAACCTTAAGTTTCTTTTCCTTTCCCCCTCCCCCTCTTCCTTCCTTCTCTCCCTCCCTTCCTCCATCCCTCCCTCCCTTGGTCCTTCCCTCCCTCCCTCCCTTCCTTCCTTTCTCCTTTCCTTCCTTCCCTTTTTCCTCTTTGCAAATGAGGACTCAAAAGCAATGACATTAAAATGTCCAAGCAGAACCCAAATATCACCTTCCTTACTTCCAACTACAAGAGGATAAAAATGTGTTTTGAGATGCTGCTTTTCAGGTAAAGATGAAACCTCAGCCATTCAGGAAAATGTCTAGATTATACTGCATTACGCTAGTCATTAAAAACATCCTTTGGCACCATTTAATTCCTTGGAGAAAAACAGTAATATGCTAATTCACACACTGAAGCCACGCAGATCTCTCCCACAGGACCTCAGCAGAGGCTTCCCCTGGTCTACCTAGCACGGGCTACCAGTTCTCATTTATATGTATTTCCCAGTCCTCCCCTCTTTTGCACATATACACACACATGTACAGACACTCTCAAATATAAGCTCCTAAGAAAGGGGTGGGCTTGCTCATCCTCCCCGCCCAACCCTCCATGTTGGAAGTGATCCCGGACACTCAGTTCATATATAGGGTGTGGTGTGTGAGATTTAGCAAGATGTAACTTGCTGGATTCTGTGAGAAATAAAACAGAAACTTACCAGCTTGATTGAGATCTTGGCTTAGTCTAGTGAAGTTGAAAGGGACCTAGTTTTCTTGTTGTTGTTGTTTGGTGCCAGTCCTAGGGCTTGAACTCAGGGCCTGAGCACTGTCTTTGGGTTTTCTCAAGACTGGCACTCTACCACTTGAACCACAGCATCACTTCCAGCTTTTTCTATGTATGTGGAACTAAGAAATTGAACCCATGCATGCTAAGCAAACACTCTACCAGTAGGCTAAACTCCTGGCCTGGGACCTAGTTTTCTTAACTGGCTATAGCTATAAAATATGTGAAAATTTCAGAAAATTTTCATGAGTCAGATAAGTTTGTTATTTTTTTTTGTATAAACTTCTGGTTGTAGCAGGACTGGGTACCTAATCTAAACTCTTAGATAATTATTTGATGTTTATATGTTTTATCTTAGGTAGAACTCAATAAAGGAAGTAACTCATTTTCAGGATTGAAATTTTATGGCATGCTGGAAGACAGAAGTATTCACAAATTTCTGTGTATGTTTTTACATCTACATCCAACATTGATTTCGTTTAACTCTCAGTATTATTCATTTCAAATCCTGCAACGAAAATCCCTCTTTAAAAAATAAAAGACATCTTTAAGTAGTTGTGCCAGAGAATTGCCACTGAACAAAGCAGTTTAAGAATATAATGCATTTTGAACGATGTCACCCTTTTCAGCATTCTCACCCATAAGCTTTGTGGCAATAGCCCACCCAGCCTGTCACTATTTTCACAGCGTGTTTGTATACTCACATGTGGAGTGTGAGGCCATTCATCACTACAGAAAATGCTCCTGAGATAAGGGCACTGATTCATCATTCTGGAGTGTCAGATGGACTTCTTTCACACAAGTTTGGAGTAAAAGAAGAACTGGAGGTTTTAAAACCCCCCAAGTGTTCTCAGTTTTTTTTTTATGACAGGCTCCTCATTTAGAATATTAGTTCAGCTGCAAGGTGTTTTTCATTTTTCTTCCTGGTGAGCATTGAACCTATATTGACCCATCGTATGGGAAGTTTAAAGCAGGTCTCTCTGTCAGGCTCAATCTTCCCAGATCCAAGATAACAATCATTAACTTCCCTATTCAGAAAAGCAATAAATGATGCAAGTATTTCTGTTCCATATATGGAAGGAATTACTAGAGCACAGTATTTTCCTTCTAAGAAGAGAAAGTTGATTCAAACCCCTGTATATCAGAAAGACAAGAAAGATTGGCAGAGCTGGGCACTGGTGGCTCACACCTATAATCATAGCTACTCAGTAGGCTGAGATCTGAGGATAACCATTCAAAGCCAGCCTGGCACAAAGGTCCAGGAGACTGTTATCTATAATTAACCACCAGAAAAATAGAAGTGGCACTGTAGCTCAAGTGGTAGAGCACTAGCCTTGAACTGTAGAGCTGAAGGACAGTACCCAGGCCCTGAGTTCAAGCTCCACAGCTAACAAAAAGAAAAAAAAAAGATTAGCAGTATTAAACAGTTAAATGTGTTCTTTGGGGAAGGTCAGAGATGAAAGATGTATATGAACCGAAAGAGAATTACAATTCACCTTTGCAGAAAACTTTCATATAAGAAATAATGCTGATGGGAAGGGATATCAATGTTCAAGAAGTAATATACCCACAACCTGATGAATATAACTGTTACCCCTCTGTACATCACCTCAACAATAAAATAAAATTAACAAAATTAATGTTGAAGTTTTACAAACTTGGTGAAGATTATAAACTTTGGTGAAGATATTATTTCTTGAAAAATAGAAAGCATAGTTGTATTTTTGTATTCTTCTATGTGATCACTGCTTTGTTGACTTATTCAACAAATAGCTCTTCATTTAAACACACACACACACACACACACACACACACACACACACACACACAAACTGCTTATTCAGTGATGCTATTCACCAAAGGAATTATTCTTTGACTGGTTTTAGCTGGGTGTGGAAAGCTAATTTTTCCTGCTAGTTGGAAGCTTGATGAGAAGCCAAGGTGAACACCCAGGTACGCACAAAACAATTAAGTTAGACTCATTCTGAGTAAGTTGGTTCCCATGAGTAGGCTGTCCTGCTTAAAGTTGCTAAAAAATACAGACTTGGGAATGGCTAAAGAAGTGGTAAAGAAGAAAGACCATTAATCTAGGGTCAACTAAATAGTTAAGTACTCAGAGAACATAGGATAGCCATAGGAAATATTATTGATTAGTACTTTTAGATTTTAATCATTTTATAATTGGAAGAAATATATTTTTTTCTAATTTCTGTCATATACACTTGACTCTGGGAGCAAGATATAATTCTATAATTTCAATACTGAAACTTGATGTTTTTCTCCCTCTTAGGTAAAGATACTTAACTCAATGTTCAATGAAGTTTGCAAAATTAAGTAAATGTCCAGGTGAGATTATGCACACCTAAAAATTTTAAAGTAGCATCACTTTGAAGATGTCTGTCTTGTCCAGTTTTTACAGACTTCAAAGATTTCTGTAGAAGATTTCTTTGACATGATACTTGTTTCGAAGCTATAAATTTGTTTTAGGTAATTGAGTAACCTGAGTCTGGGACATTCATGTTTAAAATGGTGAGCAGAAGGTCAGACCTTATCCCAGGACATGTGAGAACCAGACAACCACTTACAACTGAAGTGATTAAGATCTACCTGATAATCCTCAACTATTGCCAGAGTATAACTCTGGACTCCCAGGCTCCCCCATCTGAAAGGTAATTAAAAGAAGAATATCAAGGATTGTTAGAAATGCAGAGCCTTTGGGACATTCTTAGATCAAAGTTAGAATACACATAGGTAGAAACACTTAGGAAAAGTATTTGGTACTGTCTTTGCTTGGTGTTTTCGTGTAACAGACTACTTCAGCCTGTACAGTTGAATAAAGAACAGAGTTTTCTTCTTTACTGTTCTAGAGGCTGGGAAGTATAGGGTCTCTGGCTCCATCTGGCATGAGTTTTGTGATGTGCCATCCTGTGGTGAAAGGTAGAGGAGAGTGGGAGAGATTTGGCCTTTTACAATAGGTTTTTATAACAAGTCCATTCCCCGCGTAACAAGTTGTCCTATGATAATGACCTTAAATCAGTCTTTCAGAGACATCATTTCCCAAAGGTCCCAGATCTCCATATTATTTTATTGAGGATGAGTTTTCTAACAGAAATATTTGAGGAAGAACATAAAAAGCATAACAGGCATCATGCACTAAAACATAAGAACATGTATGTACCCTGTAGTTTAGCACATACTTATGAGAGATAAGTGATTATATGCACTGAAAGGTACTTCTGAGACTGTCAGAGCCATACATTTAAATAGCAGCACAGTCACAGCAATCCAGTTCAAAATACCCCTTACACTAGGAGTTATCCAAAAGTCCATCGCATTAGAAAGGGTAATAAATCTGTTATAACACATTCAAGTCAGTTCAAAGCAACCCCAGTTATTTGGGCAAGCCAAATAGAACATTATATTGATGGGAAGGAAGTAGACAAAAAGAGCAGGTGGTATTTACTTACATAAACTAAAAAGCAAAAAAGGGTAAAGGAAAATTGTGTTGTTAGAAGTCTATTTAACAGTTTAGTGAACCATTAATAATGGAGCGTCATTGTTAATCTTCTAGACTGTGGTCAAAAAGCTGGTTATGGATGGATAGCTACCTGATAAATATTTTGTGAGACACAGCCTTGTGCGAAGTACACTTTTTCCCCATTTATACAATGCTCCAACTTAAAAGCAATTTAATCTTCCCTAACTATCTGGACAAATATTCTTAATTTTTCTTTCTTTAAGTAACTAGATCCCTTAGGACTGCGTAATGAAAGCAAGCTAACAAAACACACTGTGGTGCTCTTAAGCCCAGAATTCAGCCTTCCTGTATCCAGAGACATTTGGAATAATCCACATTAGAAGAGCAATTTTAAGGTGGCCTTCCTACATTTTGAAGAACAGAATGTCTTTCCTAGTCTTCAGTCACATGAGAACCAGAAGTTTCCTATTCCCTGCGTATCTGGGGCACAATTATGTGGATGGAATTCCTTTGATATGACAGGTGTATTCAAAGAGGTCAAGCATGCTGAACTGTATGAGGAACAGGTAACATGGGTCTCACTCACCAGGGTGAAAACTCATTTTTTATTTCATCCTTGAGTTCTCATTGCCTGGTCCTGGAAGTCTACAGAGTTGGATTCCAGTGGAAATTCAGAAACTGGGTGCTGTACATTTGGAACATCACACTTGATTAACCTCTGGACAAAGGAAGACATAGACAGATGGGGTAGCTCAGCCAGGTTGATCCTTTCTGGGCTGGCTTTGGTATGTATTTGATTAGAAGGAGGAACCAGGAAACGAATGAATGCATCTAAGATCCAAACCTAAAATTTTCCAGGTGACTGAATATCACACCCAAATGTCTGTCTGATAACCTCAATTTAGCTGAGCACCAGAAATGAGCTTGATGCTGTGTAAGCTTCACTTCATGGCCTATTCTTTGAGATTATGGGGAGTTTCCCTGCTTTTGTACTTGATGCTTTGAAAGCTTCTTGTGAAAGTCAGGTTGCTGGACACAGCTAGGTTTTGCACTTAACTTGATCATGGCAGAGCCTCGATGGCTCACAAAGCAATTCATTAATATTTCCTTGGTTGTTCAAGTCTTCTCCACATGGCAGATGATTTCTGACTCTCTTTGTACCCTTTGTTTATGGTAAAAAAAAAAAAACCAACAAGAGCTGCTTTCACTGGGAACTTTCCAAATTGATCTCCTCTTTATAACTTCAATGTTAAAAATATGTTTTATTCTGGCCTTTAGATCACCTCTCTGTCTCTGGCTTTTGCTTTCAAACTGTCATTCTCACCTTTTATAATCCTAATTACCTCCCTTTCTTTCCTTCTCAAGTCTTTAATTTTCCTCTGAGGCAATTATTAATTACATATGTGACTCTTCCCATTGTTTCTTATATTCTTCCTTTTATTTCTTTCAATTTCCCCACACTACAATCAAGGCTGATTTTTCCCCTTTGTGTATCTGTTTTCACTCAGTTTTACACAGTTTAATATCCAGTTTTAAGTAGCTCTCTTGTTCTTTTCTTCAAGCCCATTTCACAAAATGTAGAATAGAACAGTCCACTTTTCTCTCTCTGAAAGTTCTCATCCAAATCTATTAGATTGTTGCATGGTCTGTAGTATTAGGAAGGAATTTAGGACAGTTATTAAAAGATTTTGAAGTTACTAGTTCAAAATGTGGGGGAAAAGAGAAAGATTAGATGAGTAAGTGAGAAATCTTGAGGGTTGTACAGTCATTGGTAAACGGTATATAACTTGAACTGCTAGCTAGCTTGCCACAATTTTCATACACAATCTAAGCTACTGTTTTTTCTTTGAGTTCTGGTCCAATTTTGGTGCTTTTCCTAAGCTTTGAAAAACACCCCAGACTGAAATGACCAGAAAAAAAGAAAAGAGAAGTAACTGCAAGAAAGAATAATGACATAACAGAAAAGTAAAGGAAACTAGAAAGGGAAGATAGGCAAATACAGCAATGATAAAGACAAACCATTTGGCTGGGAAAAAAATGTAAAAAAAAAAAAAAAAAAAAAAAAGAATGTCAGGATCATATCTTTTGTCTGCCAGGGACTTTTTCTTTGATGACCTGATGGTCCTCTGTGAATTAGCTGGCTTGCAAGTTACCATTTTACAGATGCACCATGTCTCTAAAACTATGATAAAAATCCTATTTTCCCAGTGAACATTTGCTTACATTATAGTCTGACACAGAGTGCACATGATGATGACTATGTACTAATTTAGATAGATTACTGACACCCTAGAACTTAGATATCTATCTACAATTTAGATTTGGAATAACAAATGAGTGATGGGAATCCACCAATAAGTTATTATAAATGAGGAAGAATACATCATCTCACAGGCATATTCTGAGAAAACCATCCGTTGAGAAATGATCCACTGAAGGACAAAGGTTTCCAATCACTGAAAAGATGCTAGCTTCCTCTTCAGATCTATGAGGAGCATATGAGGGTTTAAGTGTCACATGACTAGAGATACATGGAAAGATCTTTGTACAATATTTTTTTTTACTGTGCAATGTCTGTTTTAATTCTCACCAAATGCTCACATTTCCTTCAGGGGATTTGATCTCTAAAGGATTATTTCATCAGGCCTGGAAGAGATAATTGTGGCCACAATACTTCTTCCTTTTCTCCCAATAATAAACTTCACATAGTATAGCTTCTAAGAACAACAGCTGGATCATCTGTATAATGCATTCCAGTTTCAAAAGAACATTAGCACATGACATTGGTTCACAAAAAAACTATATATTTTTATTTAAATAAAACTTTGGTATGGATTCATTCTAGGTGCAGTTGACTAGATGAGGATAGAAAGATCTGCTTTGAAAATACTAATGTTAATTTAAATTTAGTCCCTGGTTGATGGGGATGATTCTTGATTTTAAGAATTGTGACATAATGTTTACCACCATTATTTTCCTTACATTTTAAGAAAACTGTAGAAAGGATTGGCATCTGAGTTCTTTTCCTCCAAGTAATGTGTTGATGTGGAAACTGGAATGTTGAAATAGATACCTGTCAACTTCAAACTTAATGGTCAGTATCAAGAGAAGTATATTACTAATTAAGCCAGACTCAGACAAACATGGGTTACATGGTTTCCTTCATTTGTGATAGCTAGAATGTGCCTACAAACTAGTAACTAAACTTGTTAGGTGGTATGCAACTGGTTACAAATTAATTAACTGGAGTATTACAGACTCCATGGAGAACTCTTTAAAAAGACTGAGTCAAAGTTGAAGAAAACACCAAAAATGGGTACTTGCAAGGGGGTGAGTGGGGCTGAGGTGAGAGGGAGGAGTGGATGAATGAAGGGGGAAAGATGAGAAAGCAGTCAAGAATTCATTATATATATGTATATAAATTCATTAAGAAAAATAGGGAGAAGTGGATCAAACTGGGGTGAAAATGTTGAAGGGATGACACAGATCAAGATGCATTGTATATATAAACTGATTTGTTAAGTGGCAAAAAAAACCTCCAAACAAACACATATCCTAAAAAATTAAGAAAAGTGAGGGAAGGTGTGAGTTGGGAGGGATGGGCAAGAATGTTAGAATGGGCAACATTGATTAAGATGAACTGTATTTTTTCCCTTTTTTTAAATAAAGTATTTTGTCCTGATATGGTATAGCACAGAGGGATAATTGTAGTTTACTATAACCTACAAAATATATTTTTTTCTTTTTTGCCAGTTGTGGGACTTGAACTCTGGGCTGGGCGCTGTCCCTGAGCTCTTCAGGTCAAGGCTACTGCCCTACCCCTTGAGCCGCAGCACCACTTCCAGTTTTCTTGTGACTAATTGTGGATTGGAGTCTCACGGACTTTTGTGCCTGTGCTGACCTTGAACGGGGATCCTCAGATCTCAGCCTCTTGATTAGCTAAGGTTACAGGTGGGACAGATGCACTGTATCCTTACGCTTTGTTGAATGGCTACTCTTTTGTAAAACTACATAAAGATACTAAAAATAATTATTTTAAAGTGACATTATAACCAAGGAATCAACAGAAATATTTACAGACATCAAAGGCCTTGGACATTTGTGTTGATTGTAATTTCTATTATCATATGCATATACTATGTTGTAGGAATCTTATAAATCATGTCATATGGTTAGCACTGTGATGGTGTTTTCATATTTAATAATGGAATATAATGTTGATAGCTACTTTCAACAGCAAATGTAGTCTTACTTCAAAAATAGGAATGGCTTACTGCAAAGACTGAGGACAGAGTTGCTTAGGGTGCTGCCACGTTCAGGAAATTCTGCCTTTGTAGAATTTTTATCTATATTGTTAGGGGGCTATGTTTCTATTAAACAGGTTGAACAGTTAAGAGAAAGTTGAGCAGTTCTGTTGATATTCAAAGAGTATTTTAGAAAACATTTGAATAATCTGGGATATCTCATATTGAATCTTATGTACTTTTAATATTATATATGGCCTAGCAATAACACCATTAAATGTGGTTTGAGAAAAGGTTAAACCCTTTCTGTGATTAAAAATTAATTATGTTCTTCTGAAAATTATGTTCATTTAGTATTCTATTGTAAAATCACTGATTGTTTGAAAGCTTGTTCCAGATTCATTACAAAAGCAAGTCTAAAGCCAGGCACTTAGTGGCTCATGCCTGTAATCATAACTATTTAGGAGGCTGAAATCTGAACAGCACAGTTCAAGGCCAGGCAGGGAAGGAAAGTCCTTGAAAGTCTTATCTCCAATTAAAGAAGTGGATGAAGCTCAAATGTTAAAAAGCTAGCCATGAGCAGATAAAGCTCAGGAATAGCATCAAGCCTTGAGGGTAAGCACTAGGACTGGCTTAAAGAAAAGAAAAATAGCAAGTCTACCTAAAGCTGAGAATTTAAGGGATTTTGCAATTAAAAATGAACTCAAATGTCTCCAGTTCTCATCATATTATGCAGAATAATATCATATAAAATTAATAATTAAAACATTTCTTTATATATCTTCATATAATAATGTTTATATTTAGATTTTCATGAAAGTTATATTTTAAAACACACCCATACAAAAATATAAAACATATTATCATATTGTATTTTCTCATTTAAGGAACAGATGTTTATTTTAACCAATAAAATTACACAAATAGTTATTCGAGGCTAATCATGGATTTCCACTACACCTCTGAATTCTCCTCTAAGAATCATTTCTGTGCATTGTAATGATGAAGTACATTTTTTTGTTGTTATCATTTTTGTCACTGAAAGAGTTTGGACTCCTGATAATCATCCATTTGAGGGATAAAACATTTGTGTTATTGTGGTTTAAAGGAGAATTTATCTATAAATATTTTTTAACCAGCCCATTGGAATTTTCTTTCTGTGAATTATGATTAGACTCTATTTTTAAGGGTTCTTTATTCCCCAGTTATAAACAATGAATAATTTCACTCTCTGAGCCTAAGTGTGCTCTTTTATATATTCATGCAAACACTTGTCCATGAAGTTGCCATGTTGTTCACAAAAAAAATAAAAACAAATATAAAATCCAAAAGCCACACACATATGATGCATAGAACAGGAGGCCAGAAAAGTCTGGAAGGTCAATACTTGATGAACATGTGGAAACAGAATGGTTTTGTTGGATTATTTCCTTATAACCAAAACACATAAGAACCTTTGCTCATCTGTGAGAGTTTACCTCTGGCCAGGAGAACATTTGCCTCTGAGGCTGCTTAAGGGATGACCTATGGTAAAGAGGAGAATACGGACATTAAGAAATAATACCTACTGTGGTTTGGGTGGAGGTGAAATGAGATAAAGAATGTGGGGCCTTTTCCATAAGTAATACAGGGAAAATGCAGCACAAATGCATCTGACAATTGCGTACATCCATATAGTTAATTGTACAAAAGCAAAATTGGTATAATCTTGTTTCATACATAGTCTATAGCTGCTCTTTAAATTTAATTGATTAAATTTATTTAAGGTTTGTTTTTGTTTTATTTGCAAGTTTCCTTTTGTGTTAATATGCTATAAACAAAGAGAGTAGGTTTGTACACACACACAGACACACACACACACACACACACACCCTCCCAGGAGACACAGATAGTCCGTTCTTTGCTAAGAAAATCTAATGTTTTCCATATAATTCTCTATTCAAAGAGAATCCTATTTTTTATGAGAATGTCAAATAAGTAAAGCAAGCATGAGTTACTTTAGTTAAGCATTAGATTGAGTGTGAGGAACCTCTCTGATAAGAAAGGAATGTAGATCTGGTTTTCAGAGTGAGAAATGTTAAGGAGGTGCAGTTTGCTTTGTAAATAGCAACCACAACCATGAGGGGACAGAAACGCAGACATGTGCTAAAACACAAAAACAGACACCAATTGTTTCTATTATTTATTTCCAAATTTTTTAAAAAAAACAAGCTTTAAATAGTAAATGGTCAGATATTTAATTGGGCAGATCTATTAAGTCTCTCGAAGCATTTAAAACATTCTCATGAGGAAGTGGCACTGTGGCTCAAATGGTAGAGCATAAGCCTTGAGCTGAAGAGCTCAGAGACAACGCCAAGGCCCAAGGGTTCAAGCCCCATGACTGACAAAAAAAAATTCTCATGAATGTGGATTTAGTGAAATTAAGAATAACTCCAACTCCTTTCTCTAACCCAATAGACACAGGGAGTGACTGCTGGCTGTGACAGCTTGCCCTGGTGTTGGTCATTCAGAATGGCTTCCAGGATACTTGAGATTTTTCTAGAAGATACGGAAGTTCACAGATGCTTTAGAAATTCCCAGCCCTGTCTGATAAGTCTTTGATGGTTATGAGTGAGTATAAATCTTGCTATTCCTCAGTTTCTGTAGAATCCAGAAGAGGAGACTGAGCACCTGGAAACTAGATCAGCATAAACCTTTAGAATCTGTAGTTTGGAGAGAAGATACAGTGATGCTCTACTTTGTAAAACACTGGGGCTTGTGGGTTCAGAAAACATACTCAAGACAAGCCTGGATATTGAAGTGTACCCTGGAGGGAATACCTGAAGAATATATACTATATGTATGTAATTGTTGAAGAATATACATATATATGTATATATTTTTTTGTTTTCATCAGTCATGGGATTTGAACTCAGGGCCTAGGTGCTGTCCCTGAGCTCTTTTGTTTAAGGTTAGTCCTTGACCTCTTTGAGCCACAGTGCCACTTTTGGTTTTTCTGGTAGTTAATTAAAGCATCTCAAGGACTTCCCTGCCCTAGCTGGCTTTGAACTGTGATCCTCCGATCTCAGCCTCCTGAGTATCTAGGATTACAAGTGTGAACCATAAAACTAGAAACTGAGGGTTTTTTTTGGGGGGGGAAGGAATGTAGTGCAGGGAACTCAGTAGAACTATTTGGTGCAGATAAATAACCAAGCCAGATTTAAATCTCAATTCCTCATATCCCAGCAATTCTAACTTACCAGAAGTCTGCTTCCTTGCCTCAGTTCCAAGGTCCCCCTGCTTAGCCAGGATTATTTTACAGTAGCTTCTACTTTGCTTATCATACTAAATTTCTGTGATACAGTGGAATAATTTTTCAAAGAAACTACAGATCATACCTGCATACTACTTTACTCCTTCTAATAATAGTGTGTAGTAGATTCTGTGCAGTTGCATATCCTTATGTGACTCGTCCCTGGCTTCATATCACAGTCTGTGTCATCCACTGTTCTGCAGTTGTCCTGTTAAAACAGTTCTTCTTGCTGCTTTCCTGTTGTCCTTGACATCTCAGTTTAGATGTTGTCACTCAAAGAGTCCATCAAGTCATATTTATTTAATCATAACATCTTATTTTGATCCTTGGTGGAATACTCATTTCTACCAGAATTTACTCTTGTTTATTTGGTCAACAATATGAAAGATTATATGGCAGATCCCATTATCTCTGTCTTTCTGATACCCTTGTATAATTCCCTCCCCATGGGTATGGGCTAGACTGGTCATCTGTTCCTAACCAACAGGCAATGTGGTACTATTCACACAGTTGAGTTACTTTATGTGGCTAAAGCGATGGACTATTCCTCCAATGGTTACATTATAAATGACTCTAGAGACATTTTCTTTTCTGTGAAGAAGCATACTGTTAAATGTGCAAGATTCTTGTGCAGAAGCTTGTATAAGAAATAATGGAAGCCTAGGTACATCAGGTCACATAAGATGAGACTAAATGAAAGGATCTCTAGGATATGGAAACAAGAGCTTTATCTTATGTGATTATTGTTCTTAATGTACTATGTTATTTCTCTTCTCTTTTTTTACCCTTTGGTTAATCTCATATTGTTACAGTATCTGACTTTGTTACCTGGTATATTGTATATATGTTTATTTGTTTATTTGAAATAGGAAAGATGATTGGGAGGGGGTGGGGAAGGGAAAGGGGGACAAAAACATGAGAAGGGGTATCAATGTGTGAGAAGTAATGCACCTACTATTTGGTGAATGTAACTGTAACCCCTCTAAACAAACAAACAAACAAACATACAAATAAAAATAGAATTCTAAAAAAAAAAAAAAAGAAAGGAGGCCATAGCCGAGTGCAGTGGCTCACACCTGTAATCCTAGCTACTCGGGAGGCTGAGATCTGGTGATGGTGGTTTAAAGCCAGCCCAGGCCCTAAACTCCATGAGACTTTTATTTCCAATTAACCATTAGAAAACTGGAAGTGGGGCTGTGACTCAAGGGGTAGGGTGGTAGCCTTGAGCTGAAGAGCTCAGGGAGAGTTCCCAGGCTCAGAGTTCAAGCCCCCTCACCAACCAAAAAAAAAAAAGAGAGAGAGAAAAAAATAAATGGAGGCTGGACTCTATTGGTTTAACAAAACTCTGATGCACAATCCCTGCAAGAAACTAATTTCTGCTAGCAACCACATGAGCTTGGAAAAAGGTTTCAGTCTCGGATGAGAACTCAGCATTTGGCAACCCAGTTGAAAAGACCCAATTAAGCCATGTTCATATCTGTGCCCTTCAGAAACTGTGGGATATTAAGTTTGTGTTAGGGGTTAATATGTTAGTTGTGATTTATTACACAATAGGAAAGCACACAAGTTTATTGCCTCTCATCTACTGGATCACCAACCCCTGTCCTAGAAGCAGACTAGTGTTCAAAAAAAACTTGTGAAAGGATGAGTAAAACCAATTTGGTTAGGAAACATTTAAATGCCAACTCAAATGCAACAATGGGCAGACAATACATACGCTAATGGACAAAGGATGGGCCCTCTAATGGAGTCAACCTGTTTTTCAACTGGTCTGGTTAGGTTGTCACTATGGGCAAATCATTTTTATCTCTGGTCTTTTGCCTTCTCATTTCCTAAATGATACTTTTGGTACTTACTACATACGTGATATGGGTCACAAGAAGGAATGAAAGAACACAGTATTTAACATTTCAAGCATAGGCCCTCAAAGTTCTGCCTTTTTATTTGTTCTCTGTTTGCTTTCTAGGATCTGAGAAGAATTTGTAAATCCTACTTGACCTGAGAATTTTCAACAGTAGTTTGATGAAGATTTTGGAAATAAAAGAGAAAGTAAAATTTGATATAAAAAGAAGCATAGATCAAAAGTAAAATTTGTTATAAAGAGAAGAAAGGATATAAAGATGAAAAGGATGAACCAGTGTAAGAGCAATATCCATAAGACAACTTGTTGGAGATTAAACTCTACAACCTGGGAGGGAGGGGGAAGGAAAGTGTGAGAAAACATGGGAAGGGGTAACAATGTTCAAGAACTAAGGTACACACTACTGTAGGAATGTAAGTGTACATCACTATGACAATAAAAATTTTAAAAACCTAGATTGATTTTCCTTGTTTATTTATTTTTTTTGCCAGTCCTGGGGCTTGAACTCAGGGCCTGGGCACTGTCCTTGAGCTTTCCCGAGGCTAGCACTCTAACATTTGAGCCACAGTGCCACTTCTGGCTTTTTCTATCTATGTGGCACTGAGGAATCGAACTCAGAGCTTAATTCATGCTAGGAAAGCACTCTACCACCAAGCCACTTTCCCAGGCCCCTTAGATTTTTTGTTTGTTTGTTTGTTTTTGGTTTGTTTTGCATTTTTTCCTTCCTTAGCAGTAAACATAATGCTGTCTTTAGGGCTAGATTCAGTGTAGGACTTAATGAGAACCTGGCAGAATATGAATCCAGGAAATAAGTCATTGAAAAATGGATTAGAAAAACTATTAAAATTTGGATTTTAAGAAACTATGACGTTGCCATTCTAAAGTTTAGTGAAATTTTTTTTTGTCATTTTTGTTGTTGTTAACAACAGGAGGGGTTTTGCTTAATATTGGGATTGAGATTGATGATTAATAGAAACTGAGGGTTTTTTTTTTCTACAGCAATTTTCTGATTTTTCTTTAAAGGGTCTTTCACAAATCTCTTAAGAGAAGAGTAAATTTAAACAGTGACCCGGGACTTCAGTGATTTCATTTGTGTTGTACTAACATGATTCCCTCAATCCTAAGATTGCAGATCCCTTCTGCCAGGTGATTAAACCACATAAAAATCTACAAACCATGTCTCTAACTTGTGGAACAGACAGGATTGAGGAAAGAATGATTTTTCTGACTTTGTGGAGGAATTTATGATGGACTTCTTAATTTCTTTCTAGTTGGTGATAGAAATATATATATATATATATTAAATTTAGGTACTTCTGGCTTTATTTGTTTATTTATTTTAGTTCAGGATACCTATTTCAGTATTTTCCTGTTGTAAGCAGAGAAATATAATGAAAATGTAGATAGGCAGTAATGAGTAGGAGCTCAATATTGTTAGAATCACTACTGTTATTTCTTTTTTTTTTTTTAGAAAAATAATTTTTAAAAGGGGGTGGGGGAGGGAAATATGGACAAAAACATGAGAAGAGGTATCAATGTGTGAGAAGTAATGCACCTACTATCTGGCGTATGTACCAGTCACCCCTCTATACATTACCTTGATAATAAAAACTAAAAGAAAAGTCATTTTTATTTGAGACTTGCCAATAGTGAAGTAACTTATTGATGTGGAATTCACTGGCTAACCCATACATTTTTGAAAAAAATTTACACACTGTCAGAGTTCCATAATTTTGAAATTTGATGAACTTGTATTCAGAACTTTGTAAATATTTCTGTTTTAACCAGAATGAATAATAATTTTAGCTGAAAAAGAATGAAGAAAATGTTTTAAAATTATCTTTCCTGTTCACTTGTATCTATCTTGTGCTCAGGTAGAAAACTGGATTTCTATTTCATTTGCATGGCCAGGCAGATTTATTTTATTTTTACTTTCTCTCTTCTAGAAATTGCTATCCTGATCTCGCTGTACAAATATGGTTACTACTATCATGGCATACATCACTTAAAGAATAAGCATAACAAAATTCCTACCATCAGGCTGGGAGTTTGGCCTAGTGGTAGAGTGCTTGCCTAGCATGTGTGAAGACTGGGGTTCGATTCCTGGGTACCACTTCCATAGAAAAAAGCAAGCTAGAGGTGGTTCTGTGGCTCAAGTGGTAGAGACCTTGCCTTGAGAAAGCCCAAGGACAGTGCCCTGAGTTCAAGGCCTAGAACTTGCAAAAAAAAAATTTTTTTTTAAATTCCTACCATCATCAGAATCCTTTCTTGGTCTTCATGTCAAGTTTAACTCTCAAAACTCCATTGTTATTACAACCAATGATAATAGAAAATAGTTTATTCCATTAGTGTGATATTATTATTAGTGTGATAAATTATCATCAAAGTACATTTACATTTTACTTTATTTATATTTTAACATCCCGGAGCTTGTCACTGCTAAAAACTCATCAACTCATCCTCATGACATTGATAATAGAGTAGATAGTTGAATCTATGCAAAAACTTAAATGGGTTATGAAATGCCCAAACTTTTGATAAAACATCCTAGGAGTGTCATTGAGAATATTTTTTGGATGTCATTACCATTTAAAATGCTACTGTAAAGCAGATCACTCTTCCTTATGACCTCTTGCAATTATCTAAAGCCATATAAGGTTGACTGTTCCTGAAAAAAGAGGGCATTTCATATTAGGACATCAGATGTCCCTTGCCTTTGTCTTAAACATTAGCTTTTCCCCATGTCTCAAGCCTTCCAGCAGTCAGACTGGAACTACACCATCAGCTCTTTGGCTGTCTAGCTTGCAGATCTTGTTCATCTCTAAAACTGCCTGAGCCCATTCCTTCCAATAACTCTGTCTTCACTATTCTTTCTCTGGAGACAGGTTGACTAATACAAATTAGCTGTGTTTCAGACATTCATTTTGGGGGGCAAATATAACTTTTATTTCTAATGCTACAGCATGTCCCTATGTGCCAATGTGCATATGTATCCTCTAAGTTGATAAATTTTATAATTTCTTAACTTACATATTTATAACCTTTTTGAAAAATTAAAAAAATTGTTACTTCATGCTTAGAATACAGAAGTGTTTCTTTTAAAAATCTTATTTAGGAATTATGACTAACATCTGAGAATAAATTTGAAATGGAATAATATGCAAAAGATGAGTTAGTATGCATTCTAATTTTTAATATATTTTTCATTGTAATTAATAAAAGGGTTACATTATATTCACCACATAGAAGATGCGTTACTTCACAAGCATTGATACCCTTTCTCATGTTTTGTCCTCATTTCCCCCTCCCCTCATCTTGTTTTCCCCCCTTCCCTATCCTATTCCAAATAAACAAATAAACATAGATACACTATATCAGATAACAAGGTAAAATACTGTAACAATATGAGATAACCGAGGGACAACAGAAGAAATGAGAAATAACATAATCCATTAAGAACAACAATCACACATTATATGGCTCTTATTTCTATATTCTGGAAGTCCTTTCATTTAGCCTCGTCCTATATGGCCTTACGTAATCTAGGTTTTGCCCTATTATACATTCTAATTTTATTATATTAATAATTTTCAGCATTAGCTGTAGTGCATCTATTTAAATAGTCATATTTGAAAGGTAAAAATCATTAGGACTATTTATAAGAATTTGTATATTTTGGAGGTTATGAACAAGTTCTTTTGTTTTTGGACAAATTTTAAGGAGTTGAAATGGATGGTCACTTCTATTACTACTTACAACCACTTAAAGTGTTGTTCAGATTTTTAAACATTCCGATTTAAACAGTTTTCTTCAGCAGGAATGAATGTCAACTAGCTGCTTTTAAAAAATGAGAAAACAATAAACATACTGGACCTGTACTCACTTCATCTTGTCCCCATACCACTAGGAAAATAAATGAAAAAAAATTGAAGTAAAATAGAAGTGGAAGTTTCTTACAGAGAAATTACAAATATTTACAGAGTTGATGTAATTTATTGCAGGATTTCCAGGAGCTGTATCTGTTGTGCATGCCCTTTACAGAGCAGGAAACAAAGAGGAAGGAGTTTTAAATGTTTGGCTTCTTACTGACATTTTTGAAGAGATTATCTCTAGTATTGAAGTTATTTCTTAGCAAAGAAGTTGGGTTGTCTCTACCAGGAAGAAATTTTGGCTGGGAGTGTAGCCCAGTGGTATAGTGCTCACCTAGCATGCATGAAGTCCTGGGCTCAATTCCTCGGTACCATATACACAGAAAAAGCCAGAAATGGTGCTGTGGTCGAAGGGTAGACCACTCATCTTGAGAAAGCCCAAGGACAGTGTCCAGGCCCTGAGTTCAAGCTCCAGGACTGGCAACAAAAGAAAAGGAAAAAAAAAATCCAACAACTATTCATTGCTAGGCAGCAGTGGCAATACTTATTACCCAGAAGCCTGGGATCTAAGGGCTCTGGTTTGAAGCTAGCAGAGTCAGAACATCCATGAGACTCTCATCTCCAATTAATCACCAAAAAGGTTAGGGTCAGTGCCTAGGCCCTGAGTTCAAGCTCAGTACAGACAATAAAAAAATAAACATCTAACACCCGGTAACACCCAGGACAGTCAAGTAAGGATCAATCATGCAAGCTTCCTCCATGTGTGAGCCTTGGAGAAAACTGTTTTCAACTAAGCTCTTTAGGCCCCTATACATTGTACTGTACTTCTTATTTTTTCTGGTTTTGCCTCTGGCAAGTGTGGTCTGAATCTAAATTCAGCAGCAAATAACCACAGTTCTACTTGGCTATTTTGGCCATCTTTTCCCTGGGGTGGTTATCTTCTTCCTGACCTCTGTTTTCCTCACTGGAAAACCAGGCTAATTTTTAAAAAATAAAGCTCTGGTTTCCTTTTTTTTTTATTTCACCAATCCTATATCAACCATTTTTCTGAACACTGATGTGGTGTATAGGTACCAGAACCTAACTTTAATAT